>NW_026871495.1:1014858-1619717 GCF_028564815.1 Eubalaena glacialis
CAGAAAGAGAAAAATGGATAAAGAAATGGTGGAACTTGGCCCAATGGAATATCACTCAGCCATGAAATCAATGTCATAAGGCTAGTTAGCAGCATGATGAGTGGATTTAGTGACGATGATTCTAAGTGAAATAAGTCACACAGAAAAAGACACTTATCTTAAGATATCGCTTATAGAGGGAATGTCAAAATCGCTACACTTGAACTGAATTACAAAACAGAACAGAGTCACACCTTTAGAAGACACACTATGGCTGCTTAACGGGAAAGGTGAGGTGGGGTGATGCATAAAACAAGGGTTTGAACTTAGCTCAGAGACCACTCCATAAGCCAAATATGTAATAGACAAGGCCTACTCCCTGCTCAGTGAACTAGACTCAACACTCCCTAGTCACCGCACAAGAATATATCTGAGTAGTAAGAATCTGAAAACCTATGTATCGATATCTCTCTGCAAGTGAATCAATAGGGTGTAAAGCGGAATAAACACAGCAGGGAAAAGCAGCCAAGCCCCATTTTAAACATAAATTACTTGAAAAAACCCACAAGACAAAGACAGTGAAAGAGAAATTCTTACAAAATCCGTTCAGGGTCTCTGATGCAACTTGGATTGACCATATCTAGACCCACAGCTGGATGAGACATAAGGCTGGACACACTTGGGGCTGAGAGGATTGGTGAGGTTGGGTGACCAAACCCAGATACTTTAAAGTAACACCGCGGGGTACACACCCCATGGGTCTCAAATCTCCAGGTACAAGGGCATCTTCCTACATCAAAACATGCATGGGAAACCCAGAAGATGGTATGCCGTGAGATCGGGAAAGGTTTCTAAAACGCACCTCATTTCTCCTCTCCTTGTGCTCGGGTTTGCCATTCCAGCCGCTTGACTAACCATCTCCCTACTTGGAGAATCAGCACCTTTAACCTCCTGTTTCGTACAGGTTGCAATTTGTCCTGAGGATGAACGGGAAGACGGGGAACCAACGAGAGACTAGCCCTAGGTGTTGGGACAGGCACAGGTCACTCCATTTTCCCATCAGGAAGAAGAATGAACCACAGGCTCAGCCTGCCCCCCAGAACCAAAATAGGGCCTGAAGCAATCCTGCGCTTTTGCGGCCAGCTCCCAAAAAAGCGAGTAGACAAATGGAGCTCAGGGGCACTGCAATTCACAAATGTGCAGAGTTATAAATGATAACTCTCGTCCACAAATATATTGAGGGAAGGCAACGAAGAGGATTTGAAAGCAAGGCAGATTTGCAGGAAACAGATTTCAGGAGCTAGATTCGACTCGCCTTTAAAGCACATGAAAAGCGGAAAAACGTTGACAATGATGCCCTGGGCCAAAAAGGGCATATGCGTTTTTTCCTGAATATATTCAGGAAAAAACGCATATGCCCTTTTTGGCCAACCAAGCAAGCCGGAAGGGCAAATCAGCGCTACAAAGAAATCTCGCTTGCCCTCGGTCAAAAGGGCCATGCTGAAGAAAGTGTAAAAACCAGAAAAGCAGGACAGGCCATGGAGACATGGGAGCCTTGCTACGCTGATGGGCGGGATGTAAATTGCCAACAGGCCCTCTGGAGAAGTGTACGGTGTGTCCTGAAACAAGTAATAAACACAGCGTAGAGAGCATAGGGCACTTCCAGTCAAGGGCGTATAAATTGGGAAAACTAAAAATCAACAAGACACAGGCACCCGAAACTTTACGGCTGCTCTGTTTCCAAGAACCTCCACTTCAGTCCACCTTCAATATCCCAGGAAAGAGAAAAATGGATAAAGAAATGGTGGTACTTGGCACAATGGAATATCACTCAGCCATGAAATCAATGTCATAAGGCTAGTTAGGAGCATGATGAGTGGATTTAGCGACGATGATTCTAAGTGAAATAAGTCACACAGAAAAAGACACTTATCCTAAGGTATCACTTATAGAGGGAATGTCAAAATCGCTACACTTGAACTGAATTACAAAACAGAACAGAGGCACACCTTTAGAAGACACACTATGGCTGCTTAACCGGAAAGGTGAGGTGGGGTGATGCATAAAACAAGGGTTTGAAATTAGCTCAGAGACCGCTCCATAAGCCAAATATGTAATAGACAAGGCCTACTCCCTGCTCAGTGAACTGGACTCAACACCCCCTAGTCACCGCACAAGAATATATCTGACTAGTAAGAATCTGAAAACCTATGTATCAATATCTCTCTGCAAGTGAATCAAGAGGGTGTAAAGCGGAATAAACACAGCAGGGAAAAGCCGCCAAGCCCCATTCTAAACATAAATTACTTTAAAAAACCCACAAAACAAAGACAGTGAAAGAGAAATTCTTACAAAATCCGTTCAGGGTCTCTGATGCAACCTGGATTGACCATATCTAGACCCACAGCTGGATGAGACATAAGGCTGGACACTCTTGGGGCTGAGAGGGTTGGTGAGGTTCAGTGAGCAAACCCAGATACTTTAAAGTAACACCGCGGGGTACACACCCCATGGGTCTCAAATCTCCAGGTACAAGGGCATCTTCCTACATCAAAACATGCATGGGAAACCCAGAAGATGGTATGCCGTGAGATCGGGAAAGGTTTCTAAAACGCACCTCATTTCTCCTCTCCTTGTGCTCGGGTTCGCCATTCCAGCCACTTGACTAACCATCTCCCTAATTGGAGAATCAGCACCTTTAACCTCCTGTTTCGTACAGGTTGCAATTTGTCCTGAGGATGAACGGGAAGACGGGGAACCAACGAGAGACTAGCCCTAGGTGTTGGGACAGGCACAGGTCACTCCATTTTCCCATCAGGAAGAAGAAAGAACCACAGGCTCCGGCGGCCCCCTGGAAGCCGAATAGGGCCTGAAGCAATCCTGCGCTTTTGCGGCCAGCTCCCAAAAAAGCGAGTAGACAAATGGAGCTCAGGGGCACTGCAATTCACAAACGTGCAGAGTTATAAATGAGAACTCTCGTCCACAAATATATTGAGGGAAGGCAACGAAGAGGATTTGAAAGCAAGGCAGATTTGCAGGAAACAGATTTCAGGAGGTAGATTCGACTCGCCTTTAAAGCACATGAAAAGTGGCAAAACGTTGACAATAATGCCCTTGGCCAAAAAGGGCGTATGCGTTTTTTCCTGAATATATTCAGGAAAAAACGCATACGCCCTTTTTGGCCAACCAAGCAAGCCGGAAGGGCAAATCAGCGCTACAAAGAAGTCTCGCTTGCCCTCGGTCAAAAGGGCCATGCTGAAAAAAGTGTAAAAACCAGAAAAGCAGGACAGGCCATGGAGACATGGGAGCCTTGCTACGCTGATGGGCGGGATGTAATTTGCCAACAGGCACTCTGAAGAAGTGTACGGTGTGTCCTGAAACAAGTAATAAACACAGCTTAGAGAGCATAGGGCACTTCCACTCATGGGCGTATAAATTGGGAAAACTAAAAATCAACAAGACACAGGAACCCCAAACTTTATGGCTGCTCTGTTTCCAAGAACCTCCACTTCGGTACACCTTCAATATCGCGGGAAAGAGAAAAATGGATAAAGAAATGGTGCTACTTGGCCCAATGGAATATCACTCAGCCATGAAATCAATGTCATAAGGCTAGTTAGCAGCATGATGAGTGGATTTAGCGACGATGATTCTAAGTGAAATAAGTCACACAGAAAAAGACACTTATCCTAAGATATCGCTTATAGAGGGAATGTCAAAATCGCTACACTTGAACTGAAGTACAAAACAGAACAGAGTCACACCTTTAGAAGACACACTATGGCTGCTTAACGGGAAAGGTGAGGTGGGGTGATGCATACAACAAGGGTTTGAAATTAGCTCAGAGACCGCTCCATAAGCCAAATAAGTAATAGACAAGGCCTACTCCCTGCTCAGTGAATTGGACTCAACACCCCCTAGTCACCGCACAAGAATATATCTGACTAGTAAGAATCTGAAAACCTATGTATCGATATCTCTCTGCAAGTGAATGAAGAGGGTGTAAAGCGGCATAAACACAGCAGGGAAAAGCAGCTAAGCCCCATTCTAAACATAAATTACTTAAAAAAACCCACAAAACAAAGACAGTGAAAGAGAGAGAAATTCTTACAAAATCAGTTCAGGGGCTCTGATGCCACCTGGATAGACCATATCTAGACCCACAACTGGATGAGACTTAAGGCTGGACACTCTTGGGGCTGAGAGGATTGGTGAGGTTGGGTGAGCAAACGCAGATACTTTAAAGTAATACTGCGGGGTACCCACCCCATGGGTCTCAAATCTCCAGGTACAAGGGCATCTTCCTACATCAAAACATGCATGGGAAACCCAGAGAATTGTATGCCGTGAGATCGGGAAAGGCTTCTAAAACGCACCTCATTTCTCCTCTCCTTGTGCTCGGGTTCGCCATTCCAGCCGCTTGACTAACCTTCTCCCTACTTGGAGAATCAGCACCTTTAACCTCCTGTTTCGTACAGGTTGCAATTTGTCCTGAGGATGAACGGGAAGACGGACAACCAACGAGAGACTAGCGCTAGGTGTTGGGACAGGCACAGGTCACTCCATTTTCCCATCAGGAAGAAGAATGAACCACAGGCTCAGCCTGCCTCCCAGAAGCAAAATAGGGCCTGAAGCAATCCTGCGCTTTTGTGGCCAGCTCCCAAAAAAGCGAGTAGACAAATGTAGCTCAGGGGCACTGCAATTCACAAACGTGCAGAGTTATAAATGAGAACTCTCGTCCACAAATATATTGAGGGAAGGCAACGAAGAGGATTTGAAAGCAAGGCAGATTTGCAGGAAACAGATTTCAGGAGGTAGATTCGACTCGCCTTTAAAGCACATGAAAAGTGGCAAAACGTTGACAATGATGCCCTTGGCCAAAAAGGGCATATGCGTTTTTTCCTGAATATACTCAGGAAAAAACGCATATGCCTTTTTAGGCCAACCAAGCAAGCCGGAAGGGCAAATCAGCGCTACAAAGACGTCTCGCTTGCCCTCGGTCAAAAGGGCCATGCTGAAAAAAGTGTAAAAACCAGAAGAGCAGGACAGGCCATGGAGACATGCGAGCCTTGCTACGCTGATGGGCGGGATGTAAATTGCCAACAGCCACTCTGGAAAAGGGTACGGTGTGTCCTGAAACAAGTAATAAACACAGCTTAGAGAGCATAGGGCACTTCCACTCATGGGCGTATAAATTGGGAAAAATAAAAATCAACAAAACACAGGCACCCCAACCTTTACGGCTGCTCTGTTTCCAAGAACCTCCGCTTCGGTACACCTTCAATATCCCAGAAAGAGTAAAATGGATAAAGAAATAGTGGTACTTGGCCCAATGGAATATCACTCAGCCATGAAATCAATGTCATAAGGCTAGTTAGCAGCATGATGAGTGGATTTAGCGACGATGATTCTAAGTGAAATAAGTCACACAGAAAAAGACACTTATCCTAAGATATCACTTATAGAGGGAATGTCAAAATCGCTACACTTGAACTGAATTACAAAACAGAACAGAGTCACACCTTTAGAAGACACACTATGGCTGCTTAACGGGAAAGGTGAGGTGGGGTGATGCATAAAACAAGGGTTTGAAATTAGCTCAGAGACCTCTCCATAAGCCAAATAAGTAATAGACAAGGCCTACTCCCTGCTCAGTGAACTGGACTCAACACCCCCTAGTCACCGCACAAGAATATATCTGACTAGTAAGAATCTGAAAACCTATGTATCGATATCTCTCTGCAAGTGAATCAAGAGGGTGTAAAGCAAATAAACACAGCAGGGAAAAGCAGCCAAGCCCCATTTTAAACATAAATTACTTGAAAAAACCCACACAAAAAAAACAGTGAAAGAGAGAGAAATTCTTACAAAATCCGTTCAGGGTCTCTGATGCAACTTGGATTGACCATATCTAGACCCACAGCTGGATGAGACATAAGGCTGGACACTCTTGGGGCTTAGAGGATTGGTGAGGTTGGGTGAGCAAATCCAGATACTTTAAAGTAACACCGTGGGGTACACACCCCATGGGTCTCAAATCTCCAGGTACAAGGGCATCTTCCTACATCAAAACATGCATGGGAAACCCAGAAGATGGTATGCCGTGAGATCGGGAAAGGTTTCTAAAACGCACCTCATTTCTCCTCTCCATGTGCTCGGGTTCCCCATTCCAGCCGCTTGACTAACCATCTCCCTACTTGGAGAATCAGCACCTTTAACCTCCTGTTTCGTCCAGGTTGCAATTTGTCCTGAGGATGAACGGGAAGACGGGGAACCAACGAGAGACTAGCTCTAGGTGTTGGGACAGGCACAGGTCACTCCATTTTCCCATCAGGAAGAAGAATGAACCACAGGCTCAGCCTGCCCCCCAGAACCAATATAGAGCCTGAAGCATCCTGCGCTTTTGCGGCCAGCTCCCAAAAAAGCGAGTAGAAAAATGGAGCTCAGGGGCACTGCAATTCAGAAACGTGCAGAGTTATAAATGATAACTCTCGTCCACAATTATATTGAGGGAAGGCAATGAAGAGGATTCGAAAGCAAGGCAGATTTGCAAGAAACAGATTTCAGGAGGTAGATTCGACTCGCCTTTAAAGCACATGAAAAGCGGCACAACGTTGACAATGATGACCTTGGCCAAAAAGGGCGTATGCGTTTTTTCCTGAATATATTCAGGAAAAAACGCATACGCCCTTTTTGGCCAACCAAGCAAGCCGGAAGGGCAAATCAGCGCTACAAAGAAGTCTCGCTTGCCCTCGGTCAAAAGGGCCATGCTGAAAAAAGTGTAAAAACCAGAAAAGCAGGACAGTCCATGGAGACATGGGAGCCTTGCTACGCTGATGGGCGGGATGTAATTTGCCAACAGGCACTCTGGAGAAGTGTACGGTGTGTCCTGAAACAAGTAATAAACATAGCTTAGAGAGCATAGGGAACTTCCACTCATGGGCGTATAAATTGGGAAAACTAAAAATCAACAAGACACAGGCACCCCAAAGTTTACGGCTGCTCTGCTTCCAAGAACCATCACTTCGGTACACCTTCAATATCCCAGAAAGAGAAAAATGGATAAAGAAATAGTGGTACTTGGCCCAATGGAATATCACTCAGCCATGAGATCAATGTCATAAGGCTAGTTAGCAGCATGATGAGTGGATTTAGCGACGATGATTCTAAGTGAAATAAGTCACACAGAAAAAGACACTTATCCTAAGATATCGCTTATAGAGGGAATGTCAAAATCGCTACACTTGAACTGAATTACAAAACAGAACAGAGTCACACCTTTAGAAGACACACTATGGCTGCTTAACGGGAAAGGTGAGGTGGGGTGATGCATAAAACGAGGGTTTGAAATTAGCTCAGAGACCGCTCCATAAGCCAAATATGTAATAGACAAAGCCTACTCCCTGCTCAGTGAACTGGACTCAACACCCCCTAGTCACCGCACAAGAATATATCTGACTAGTAAGAATCTGAAAACCTATGTATCGATATCTCTCTGCAAGTGAATCAAGAGTGTGTAAAGCGGCATAAACACAGCAGGGAAAAGCAGCCAAGCCCCATTCTAAACATAAATTACTTTAAAAAACCCACAAAACAAAGACAGTGAAATAGAAATTCTTACAAAATCCGTTCAGGGTCTCTGATGCAACTTGGATTGACCATATCTAGACCCACAGCTGGATGAGACATAAGGCTGGACACTCTTGGGGCTGAGAGGATTGGTGAGGTTGGGTGAGCAAACCCAGATATTTTAAAGTAACACCGCGGGGTACACACCCCATGGGTCTCAAATCTCCAGGTACAAGGGCATCTTCCTACATCAAAAAATGCATGGGAAACCCAGAAGATGGTATGCCGTGAGATTGGGAAAGGTTTCTAAAACGCATCTCATTTCTCCTCTCCTTGTGCTCGGGTTCGCCATTCCAGCCACTTGACTAACCATCTCCCTACTTGGAGAATCGGCACCTTTAACCTCCTGTTTCGTCCAGGTTGCAATTTGTCCTGAGGATGAACGGGAAGATGCGGAACCAACGAGAGACGAGCCCTAGGTGTTGGGACAGGCATAGGTCACTCCATTTTCCCATCAGGAAGAAGAATGAACCACAGGCTCAGCCTGCCCCCCAGAACCAAAATAGGGCCTGAAGCAATCCTGCGCTTTTGCGGCCAGCTCCCAAAAAAGCGAGGAGACAAATGGAGCTCAGGGGCACTGCAATTCACAAACGTGCAGAGTTATAAATGAGAACTCTCGTCCACAAATATATTGAGGGAAGGCAACGAAGAGGATTTGAAAGCAAGGCAGATTTGCAGGAAACAGATTTCAGGAGGTAGATTCGACTCGCCTTTAAAGCACATGAAAAGCGGCAAAACGTTGACAATGATGCCCTTGGCCAAAAAGGGCGTATGCGTTTTTTCCTGAATATATTCAGGAAAAAACGCATACGCCCTTTTAGGCCAACCAAGCAAGCCGGAAGGGCAAATCAGTGCTACAAAGAAATCTCGCTTGCCCTCGGTCAAAAAAGCCATGCTGAAAAAAGTGTAAAAACCAGAAAAGCAGGACAGGCCATGGAGACATGGGAGCCTTGCTACGCTAATGGGCAGGATGTAAATTGACAACAGGCACTCTGGAGAAGTGTACGGTGTGTCCTGAAACAAGTAATAAACACAGCTTAGAGAGCATAGGGCACTTCCACTCATGGGCGTATAAATTGGGAAAACTAAAAATCAACAAGACACAGGCACCCCAAACTTTACGGCTGCTCTGTTTCCAAGAACCTCCACTTCGGTACACCTTCAATATCCCAGGAAAGAGAAAAATGGATAAAGAAATGGTGGTACTTGGCACAATGGAATATCACTCAGCCATGAAATCAATGTCATAAGGCTAGTTAGCAGCATGATGAGTGGATTTAGCGACGATGATTCTAAGTGAAATAAGTCACACAGAAAAAGACACTTATCCTAAGATATCGCTTATAGAGGGAATGTCAAAATCGCTACACTTGAACTGAATTACAAAACAGAACAGAGTCACACCTTTAGAAGACACACTATGGCTGCTTAACGGGAAAGGTTAGGTGGGATGATGCATAGAACAAGGGTTTGAAATTAGCTCAGACACCGCTCCATAAGCCAAATATGTAATAGACAAGGCCTACTCCCTGCTCAGTGAACTGGACTCAACACCCCCTAGTCACCGCACAAGAATATATCTGACTAGTAAGAATCTGAAAACCTATGTATCGATATCTCTCTGCAAGTGAATCAAGAGGGTGTAAAGCGGAATAAACACAGCAGGGAAAAGCAGCCAAGCACCATTCTAAACATAAATTACTTTTAAAAACCCACAAAACAAAGACAGTGAAAGAGAAATTCTTACAAAATCCGTTCAGGGTCTCTGATGCAACTTGGATTGACCATATCTAGACCCACAGCTGGATGAGACATAAGGCTGGACACTCTTGGGGCTGAGAGGATTGGTGAGGTTGGGTGAGCAAACCCAGATACTTTAAAGTAACACCGCGGGGTACCCACACCATGGGTCTCAAATCTCCAGGTACAAGGGCATCTTCCTACATCAAAACATGCATGGGAAACCCAGAAGATGGTATGCCGTGAGATCGGGAAAGGTTTCTAAAACGCACCTCATTTCTCCTCTCCTTGTGCTCGGGTTCGCCATTCCAGCCTCTTCACTTTACGTGCTAAATGGTATCTAGAGAGTGGGATATGTTTAATAAATACCCTAACTCTAATGCATACACTAACCCTTACCCATACCCTAAACCTCTCACCCGTACTCTAACCCGTACCATAAGCAGTACCCTAACCCTAACCCTAAAACTAACCTTAAGCCATATCCTATGCCGTAACCTAACCCGGACCCTAAACCGTACCCGAAGTCGTACCCTACCCCTAACCCTAACACATACCCAACGAGGAACCCTCACCCGTACCCAAAGCCGTACCCTAACCCTAACCCTAACCCTAACCCTAACCCTCACCCTAACCCATACCCTACGCCGTACACTCACGTGTTCCCTAACCCATACCCAAAGCCGTACCCTAACCCTAACCATAACACTAAGCCTAACCCATATCCTATGCCGTACCCTCACCCTTACCCTAACCCGAACCCTAACCCTAACCCTAATCAATACACTAACCCGTACCCTCAACCGTACCCTAACCCGTACCCTAACCCTAACCCTAACCCTAACTCTAAACCTAACCCATACCCTACGCCGTACACTCACGCGTTCCCTAACCCGTACCCAAAGCCGTACCCTAACCCTAACAATAACTCATAGCCTAACCCATATCCTTTGCCATACCCTCACCCTTACCCTAACCCGTATCCTAAGCCGTACCCTAACCCTAACCGTAATCCTAACCCATACCCTACTCCGTACCCTCACTCTTACCCTAACCCGTACCCTAAGCCGTACCCTAACTCTAACCCTAACCCTAAGACTAACCCTAACACATATCCTACGCCGTACCCTCACCCTTACTCTAAGCCATACCCTAACCCTAACCCTAACCCTAACACTAACTGTAAACTACCCTTGACTGCTTTTGCCTCCAATAGATTTCCTAAGCACTAGTGTTTTAAGGAACAGGTTAAAAATAAAATGCTAATGTGACTTATTTATAATGTGTGTATTCTTTATCTTATCCTAGTGTCTAAAATTTTCTCCATGGTTGGAACCCAAATTACATTCCTTTACGCGCTAAGTGGTATGTAGAGAGTGGGATAGGTTTAATAAATGACCTAACCCTAACGTGAACCCTAACCCTAACCCATAGCCTAACCCTAACAAGTACCCTAATCCTAACCTGTACCCTATACCTTGACGTAACCCTAAAACTAAGCGTAACCCTAACATATACCCTACGCCGTACCGTCACCCGTACCCTAACCCGTACCCTAAGTCGTACCCTAACCCTAACCCAAACCCATACGCTACGCCGTACCCTCACCCGTACCCTAACCCGTATCCTAAGCCATACCCTAATCCTAACCAATGACCTACACAGTACCCTCACCCGTACCCTAAGCCATACCCTAACCCTAACCCTAACACTAACCCTAACCCTAAACCCTACCCTATGCCGTACCCTCACCCGTACCCTATCCCATACCCTAAGCCGTACCCTAACCCTAACACTAACCCTAACCCTAACCCTAACCCTAAACTACCCTTGACTGCTTTTGCCTCCATTAGATTTCCTAAGCACTAGTGTTTTAAGGAACAGGTTAAAAAGAAAATCCTAATGTGATTTTTTTATAATGTGTTTATTTTTATCTTATCCTAGTGACTAAAATCTTCTCCATGGCTGGACACCAAATAATATACCTTTACGTGCTAAGTGGTATCTAGAGAGTGGGATAGGTTTAATAAATACCCTAATCCTAACGTGTACCCTAGCCCTAACCCATACGCTAACCCGAACGCGTACCCTAAACCTAACCCAAATCCTAACCCTAACACATACGCTAATCCTAACCCGTACCCAAAACTATCCCTAACCCTAAAACTAACCCTAACCCTAACCCTAACCCTAACCCATACCCTACGCCGTACCCTCACGCGTACCCTAACCCGTACCCTAAGCCGTACCCTAACCCTAAGCCTAACCCTAACCCTAACCGCTACCCTACGCCGTACCCTATCCCATACCCTAAGCGGTACCCTAACCCTAACACTAATCCTAACCCTAAACCATAGTCTACGCCGTAACCACACACGTATCCTAACCCATACCCTAAGCCGTACCCTAACCCGAACCCTAACACATACGCTACGCCGTACCCTCACCCGTACCCTAACCCGTATCCTAAGCCGTACCCTAACCCTAACCCTAACCCTAACCCTAACCGCTACCCTACGCCGTACCCTATCCCAAAACCTAAGCGGTACCCTAACCCTAACACTAACCCTAAACCTAACCCTAACCCCTACCCTACGCCGTACCCTCACCCGTACCCTATCCCATACCCTAAGCCGTACCCTAACCCTAACACTAACCCTAACCCTAAACCTAAACCCTACCCTACGCCGTACCCTCACCCGTACCCTATCCCATACCCTAAGCCGTACCCTAACCCTAACCCTAACCCTAACCTATACACTACGCCATACCCTCACCCGTACCCTAACCCGTACCCTAAGCCGTACCCTAACCCTAAACCTAACCCTAACCTATACACTATGCCGTACCCTCACCCGTACCCTAACCCGTACCCTAAGCCGCACCCAGCCCTAACCCTAACCCTAACCCTAACCCATACCCTACGCCGTACCCTAACCCGTACCCTAACCCGTATCCTAAGCCGTACCCTAACCCTAACCCTAACCCTAACCCTAAACCATAACCTACGCCGTACCCTCATCCGTACCCTAACACGTACCCTAAAATGTACCGTAACCCTAACCCTAACACTAACCCTAACCCTAATCCACACTCTACACCGTACCCTAACCCGTACCCTAACACGTATCCTAAGCCGTACCCTAACCCTATCCAATACCCTACGCAGTACCCTCACCCGTACCCTCACCCGTACCCTAAGCCATACCCTAACCCTAACCCTAACCCTAACCCTAACCCCTACCCTACGCCGTACCCTCACCCGTACCCTATCCCATACGCTAAGCCGTACCCTAACCCTAACACTAACACTAACCCTAACCCTAACCCTAACCCATACCCTACGCCGTACCCTCACCCGTAACCTAACCCGTACCCTAAGCCGTACCCTAACCCTTACCCTAACCCCTACCCTACGCCGTACCCTCACCCGTACCCTATCCCATACCCTAAGCCATACCCTAACACTAACACTAACCCTAACCCTAACCCTAACCCTAAACTACCCTTGATTGCTTTTGCCTCTATTAGATTTCCTAAGCACTAGTGTTTTAAGGAACAGGTTAAAAAGAAAATCCTAATGTGATTTTTTTATAATGTGTTTATTCTTTATCTTATCCTAGTGACTAAAATCTTCTCCATGGCTGGATCCCTAATAATATTCCTTTACGTGCTAAGTGGTATCTAGAGAGTGGGATAGGTTTAATAAATACCCTAATCCTAACGTGTAACCTAAACCTAACCCATACCCTAACCCTAACGCGTACCCTAACCCTAACAAAAAACCTAACCCTAACACGTACGCTAATCCTAACCCGTACCCTAAACCAATCCCTAACCCTAAAACTAACCCTAACCCTAACCCTAACCCTAACACTTACCCTACGCCGTACCCTCACCCGTACCCTAACCCGTACCCTAAGACGTACCCTAACCCTAACCCTAACCCATACGCTACACCGTACCCTCACCCGTACCCTAACCCGTATCCTAAGCCGTACCCTAACCCTAACCCTAACCCTAACCCTAACCCTAACCCATACCCTACGCCATACCATAACCCGTACCCTAACCCGTATCCTAAGCCGTATCCTAACCCTAACCAATACCCTACGCAGTACCCTCACCCGTACCCTCACCCGTACCCTAAGCCGTACCCTAACCCCAACCCTAACCCTAACTCTAACCCTAACCCCTACCCTACGCCGTACCCTCACCCGTACCCTATCCCATACGCTAAGCCGTACCCTAACCCTAACACTAACACTAACCCTAACCCTAACCCTAACCCATACCCTACGCCGTACCCTCACCCGTAACCTAACCCGTACCCAAAGCCGTACCCTAACCCTAACCCTAACCTATACACTACGCCGTACCCTCACCCGTACCCTAACCCGTACCCTAAGCCGTACCCTGACTCTAACCCTAACCCTAACCCTAACCCTTACCCATACCCTGCGCCTTACACTAACCCATACAATAACCTGTATCCTAAGCCTTAACCTCACCCTAACCAATGACCTACACAGTACCCTCACCCGTACCCTAAGCCATACCCTAACCCTAACCCTAACACTAACCCTAACCCTAAACCCTACCCTATGCCGTACCCTCACCCATACCCTATCCCATACCCTAAGCCGTACCCTAACCCTAACACTAACCCTAACCCTAACCCTAACCCTAAACTACCCTTGACTGCTTTTGCCTCCATTAGATTTCCTAAGCACTAGTGTTTTAAGGAACAGGTTAAAAAGAAAATCCTAATGTGATTTTTTTATAATGTGTTTATTCTTTATCTTATCCTAGTAAAGAAAATCTTCTCCATGGCTGGACCCTAAATAATATTCCTTTACGTGCTAAGTGGTATCTAGAGAGTGGGATAGGTTTAATAAATACCCTAATCCTAACGTGTACCCTAACCCTAACCCTAATGCGTACCCTAACCCTAACCCAAACCCTAACCCTAACACGTACGCTAATCCTCACCCGTACACTAAACCAATCCCTAACCCTAAAACTAACCCTAACCCTAACCCTAACCCTAACCCATACGCTACGCCGTACCCTCACCCATACCCTAACCCGTATCCTAAGCCGTACCCTAACCCTAAACCTAACCCTAACCTCTACCCTACGCCGTACCCTCACCCGTACCCTCACCCGTGCCCTAACCCGTATCCTAAGCCATACCCTAACCCTAACACTAACCCTAAACTATACTCTATGCCGTAACCTCACCCGTACCCTAACCCGTACCCTAAGCCGTACACTAACCCTAACCCTAACCCTAACCTATACACTACGCCATACACTCACTCGTACCCTAACCCGTACCCTAAGCCATACGCTAACCCTAACCCTAACCCTAACCTATACACTACGCCATACCCTCACTCGTACACTAACCCGTACCCTAAGCCGTACCCTAAACCTAACCCTAACCCTAACCCTAAACCATACGCTACGCCGTACCCTCACCCGTACCCTAACCCGTATGCTAAGCCGTACCCTAACCCTAACCCTAACCCTAACCATACGCTACGCCGTACCCTCACCCGTACCTTAACCCGTATCCTAAGCCGTACCCTAACCCTAACCCTAACCCTAACCCTAACCCATACCGTACGCCATAACCTAACACGTACCCTAACTCGTATCCTAAGCCGTACCCTAACCCTAACCAATACCCTACACAGTATCCTCACCCATACCCTCACCCGTACCCTAAGCCGTACCCTAACCGTAACCCTAACCCTAACCCTAACCCTAACACTAACCCCTACCCTATGCCATACCCTCACCTGTACCCTATCCCATAACCTAAGCCGTACAATAACCGTAACCCTAACCCTAACCCTAACTCATAACCTACGCCGTACCCTCACCCGTACCCTAACCCGTATCCTAAGACGTACCGTAACCCTAACCAATACCCTACGCAGTACCCTCACCCGTACCCTCACCCGTACCCTAAGCCATACCCTAACCCTAACCCTAACCCTAACCCTAACCCCTACCCTACGCCGTACCCTCACCCGTACCCTATCCCATACGCTAAGCCGTACCCTAACCCTAACACTAACCCTAACCCTAACCCTAACCCTAAACTACCCTTGATTGCTTTTGCCTCCATTAGATTTCCTAAGCACTAGTGTTTTAAGGAACAGGTTAAAAAGAAAACCTTATGTGATTTTTTTTATAATGTGTTTATTCTTTATCTTATCCTAGTGACTAAAATCTTCTCCATGGCTGAACCCCAAATAATATTCCTTTACGTGCTAAGTGGTATCTAGAGAGTGGGATAGGTTTAATAAATACCCTAATCCTAAAGTGTACCCTAAACCTAACCCATACCCTAACCCTAACGCGTACCCTAACCCTAACCAAAACCCTAACCCGAACACGTATGCTAATCCTAACCCGTACCCTAAACCAATCCCTAACCCTAAAACTAACCCTAACCCTAACCCTAACCCTAACCCATAACCTACACCGTACCCTCACCCGTACCCTAACCCGTACCCTAAGCCGTACCCTCACCCGTACCCTAACCCGTATCCTAAGCCGTACCCTAACCCTAACCCTAACCCTAAACTATACCCTACGCCGTAACCTCACCCGTACCCTAACCCGTACCCTAAGCCGTACCCTAACCCTAACCCTAACCCTAACCCTAACCCTAACCCTAACCCATACCGTACGCCATACCCTAACACGTACCCTAACCCGTATCCTAAGCCGTACCCTAACCCTAACCAATACCCTACGCAGTATCCTCACCCATAGCCTCACCCGTGCCCTAAGCCGTACCCTAACCCTAACCCTAACCCTAACCCTAACCCTAACACCTACCCTATGCCATACCCTCACCTGTACCCTATCCCATAACCTAAGCCATACCATAACCCTAACACTAACCCTAACCCTAACGCATAACCTACGCCGTACCCTCACCCGTACCCTAACCCGTATCCTAAGCCGTACCCTAACCCTAACCCTAACCCTAACCCATAACCTACGCCGTACCCTCACCCGTACCCTAACACGTACCCTAAGACGTACCGTAACCCTAACCCTAACACTAACCCTAACCCTAACCCACACTCTACGCCGTACCCTAACCCGTACCCTAACACGTATCCTAAGCCGTACCCTAACCCTAAGCAATACCCTACGCAGTACCCTCACCCGTACCCTGACCCGTACCCTAAGCCATACCCTAACCATAACCCTAAGCCTAACCTTAACCCCTACCCTACGCCGTACCCTCACCCGTACCCTATCCCATACCCTAAGCCGTACCCTAACCCTAACACTAACCCTAACCCTAACCCTAACCCTAAACTACCCTTGATTGCTTTTGCCTCTATTAGATTTCCTAAGCACTAGTGTTTTAAGGAACAGGTTAAAAAGAATATCCTAATGTGATTTTTTTATAATGTGTTTATTCTTTATCTTATCCTAGTGACTAAAATCTTCTCCATGGCTGGATCCCTAATAATATTCCTTTACGTGCTAAGTGTTATCTAGAGAGTGGGATAGGTTTAATAAATACCCTAATCCTAACGTGTACCCTAACCCTAACCCATACCCTAACCCTAACGCGTACCCTAACCCTAACCGAAAACCTAACCCTAACAGGTACGCTAATCCTAACCCGTACCCTAAACCAATCCCTAACCCTAAAACTAACCCTAACCCTAACCCTAACCCTAAACCTTACCCTACGCCGTACCCTCACCCGTACCCTAACCCGTACCCTAAGCCGTACCCTAACTCTAACCCTAACCCTAACCCTAACCCTTACCCATACCCTGCGCCGTACCCTAACCCATACAATAACCTGTATCCTAAGCCTTAACCTAACCCTAACCAATGACCTACACAGTACCCTCACCCGTACCCTAAGCCATACCCTAACCCTAACCCTAACACTAACCCTAACCCTAAACCCTACCCTATGCCGTACCCTCACCCATACCCTATCCCATACCCTAAGCCGTACCCTAACCCTAACACTAACCCTAACCCTAAACTACCCTTGACTGCTTTTGCCTCCATTAGATTTCCTAAGCACTAGTGTTTTAAGGAACAGGTTAAAAAGAAAATCCTAATGTGATTTTTTTATAATGTGTTTATTCTTTATCTTATCCTAGTAACGAAAATCTTCTCCATGGCTGGACCCTAAATAATATTCCTTTACGTGCTAAGTGGTATCTAGAGAGTGGGATAGGTTTAATAAATACCCTAATCCTAACGTGTACCCTAACCCTAACCCTAATGCGTACCCTAACCCTAACCCAAACCCTAACCCTAACACGTACGCTAATCCTCACCCATACCCTAAACCAATCCCTAACCCTAAAACTAACCCTAACCCTAACCCTAACCCTAACCCATACGCTACGCCGTACCCTCACCCATACCCTAACCCGTATCCTAAGCCGTACCCTAACCCTAAACCTAACCCTAACCTCTACCCTACGCCGTACCCTCACCCGTACCCTAACCCGTACCCAAAGCCTTACCCTAACCCTAACCCTAACCCTCACCCATACCCAACGCCGTAACCTAACCCATATCCTAACCCGTATCCTAAGCCGTACCCTAACCCTAACCAATAACCTACGCAGTACCCTCACCAGTACCCTCACCGGTATCCTAAGCCCTCCCCTAACCCTAACCCTAACCCTAACCCTAAACTACCCTTTACTGCTTTTGCCTCCATTAGATTTCCTAAACACTAGTGTTTTAAGGAACAGGTTAAAAAGAAAACCTTATGTGATTTTTTTATAATGTGTTTATTCTTTATCTTATCCTACTGACTAAAATCTTCTCCATGGCTGAACCCCAAATAATAATCCTTTACGTGCTAAGTGGTATCTAGAGAGTGGGATAGGTTTAATAAATACCCTAATCCTAAAGTGTACCCTAAACCTAACCCATACCCTAACCCTAACGCGTACCCTAACCCTAACCAAAACCCTAACCCGAACACGTATGCTAATCCTAACCCGTACCCTAAACCAATCCCTAACCCTAAAACTAACCCTAACCCTAACCCTAACCCTAACCCATAACCTACACCGTACCCTCACCCGTACCCTAACCCGTACCCTAAGCCGTACCCTAACCCTAACCCTAAAACATATGCTACGCCGTACCCTCACCCGTACCCTAACCCGTATCCTAAGCCGTACCCTAACCCTAACCCTAACCCTAAACTATACCCTACGCCGTAACCTCACCCGTACCCTAACCCGTACCCTAAGCCGTACCCTAACCCTAACCCTAACACTAACCCTAACCCTAACCCTAACCCATACCGTACGCCATACCCTAACACGTACCCTAACCCGTATCCTAAGCCGTACCCTAACCCTAACCAATACCCTACGCAGTATCCTCACCCATAGCCTCACCCGTACCCTAAGCCGTACCCTAACCCTAACCCTAACCCTAACCCTAACCCTAACCCCTACCCTATGCCATACCCTCACCTGTACCCTATCCCATAACCTAAGCCGTACCATAACCCTAACACTAACCCTAACCCTAACCCATAACCTACGCCGTACCCTCACCCGTACCCTAACCCGTATCCTAAGCCGTACCCTAACCCTAACCCTAACCCTAACCCTAACCCATAACCTACGCCGTACCCTCACCCGTACCCTAACACATACCCTAAGACGTACCGTAACCCTAACCCTAACACTAACCCTAACCTTAACCCACACTCTACGCCGTACCCTAACCCGTACCCTAACACGTATCCTAAGCCGTACCCTAACCCTAACCAATACCCTACGCAGTACCCTCACCCGTACCCTCACCCGTACCCTAAGCCATACCCTAACCCTAACCCTAACCCTAACCCTAACCCCTACCCTACGCCGTACCCTCACCCATACCCTATCCCATACCCTAAGCCGTACCCTAACCCTAACACTAACCCTAACCCTAACCCTAACCCTAAACTACCCTTGATTGCTTTTGCCTGTATTAGATTTCCTAAACACTAGTATTTTAAGGAACAGGTTAAAAAGAAAATCCTAATGTGATTTTTTTATAATGTGTTTATTCTTTATCTTATCCTACTGACTAAAATCTTCTCCATGGCTGGATCCCTAATAATATTCCTTTACGTGCTAAGTGGTATCTAGAGAGTGGGATAGGTTTAATAAATACCCTAATCCTAACGTGTACCCTAACCCTAAACCATACCCTAACCCTAACGCGTAACCTAACCCTAACCGAAAACCTAACCCTAACACGTACGCTAATCCTACCCCGTACCCTAAACCAATCCCTAACCCTAAAACTAACCCTAACCCTAAACCTTACCCTACGCCGTACCCTCACCCGTACCCTAACCCGTACCCTAAGACGTACCCTAACCCTAACCCTAACCCATACGCTACGCCGTACCCTCACCCGTACCCTAACCCGTATCCTAAGCCGTACCCTAACCCTAACCCTAACCCTAACCCTAACCCATACCCTACGCCATACCCTAACCCGTACCCTAACCCGTATCCTAAGCCGTATCCTAACCCTAACCAATACCCTACGCAGTACCCTCACCCATACCCTCACCCGTACCCTAAGCCGTACCCTAACCCCAACCCTAACCCTAACTCTAACCCTAACCCCTACCCTACGCCGTACCCTCACCCGTACCCTATCCCATACGCTAAGCCGTACCCTAACCCTAACACTAACACTAACCCTAACCCTAACCCTAACCCATACCCTAGGCCGTACCCTCACCCGTAACCTAACCCGTACCCAAAGCCGTACCCTAACCCTAACCCTAACCTATACACTACGCCGTACCCTCACCCGTACCCTAACCCGTACCCTAAGCCGTACCCTAACTCTAACCCTAACCCTAACCCTAACCCTTACCCATACCCTGCGCCGTACCCTAACCCATACAATAACCTGTATCCTAAGCCTTAACCTAACCCTAACCAATGACCTACACAGTACCCTCACCCGTACCCTAAGCCATACCCTAACCCTAACCCTAACACTAACCCTAACCCTAAACCCTACCCTATGCCGTACCCTCACCCATACCCTATCCCATACCCTAAGCCGTACCCTAACCCTAACACTAACCCTAACCCTAACCCTAACCCTAAACTACCCTTGACTGCTTTTGCCTCCATTAGATTTCCTAAGCACTAGTGTTTTAAGGAACAGGTTAAAAAGAAAATCCTAATGTGATTTTTTTATAATGTGTTTATTCTTTATCTTATCCTAGTAACGAAAATCTTCTCCATGGCTGGACCCTAAATAATATTCCTTTACGTGCTAACTGGTATCTAGAGAGTGGGATAGGTTTAATAAATACCCTAATCCTAACGTGTACCCTAACCCTAACCCAAACCCTAACCCTAACACGTACGCTAATCCTCACCCGTACCCTAAACCAATCCCTAACCCTAAAACTAACCCTAACCCTAACCCTAACCCTAAACCATACGCTACGCCGTACCCTCACCCATACCCTAACCCGTATCCTAAGCCGTACCCTAACCCTAAACCTAACCCTAACCTCTACCCTACGCCGTACCCTCACCCGTACCCTAACCCGTACCCAAAGCCTTACCCTAACCCTAACCCTAACCCTCACCCATACCCAACGCCGTAACCTAACCCATATCCTAACCCGTATCCTAAGCCGTACCCTAACCCTAACCAATAACCTACGCAGTACCCTCACCAGTACCCTCACCGGTATCCTAAGCCCTACCCTAACCCTAACCCTAACCCTAACCCTAAACTACCCTTTACTGCTTTTGCCTCCATTAGATTTCCTAAACACTAGTGTTTTAAGGAACAGGTTAAAAAGAAAACCTTATGTGATTTTTTTATAATGTGTTTATTCTTTATCTTATCCTAGTGACTAAAATCTTCTCCATGGCTGAACCCCAAATAATATTCCTTTACGTGCTAAGTGGTATCTAGAGAGTGGGATAGGTTTAATAAATACCCTAATCCTAAAGTGTACCCTAAACCTAACCCATACCCTAACCCTAACGCGTACCCTAACCCTAACCAAAACCCTAACCCGAACACGTATGCTAATCCTAACCCGTACCCTAAACCAATCCCTAACCCTAAAACTAACCCTAACCCTAACCCTAACCCTAACCCATAACCTACACCGTACCCTCACCCGTACCCTAACCCGTACCCTAAGCCGTACCCTAACCCTAACCCTAAACCATATGCTACGCCGTACCCTCACCCGTACCCTAACCCGTATCCTAAGCCGTACCCTAACCCTAACACTAACCCTAAACTATACCCTACGCCGTAACCTCACCCGTACCCTAACCCGTACCCTAAGCCGTACCCTAACCCTAACCCTAACCCTAACCCTAACCCTAACCCTAACCCATACCGTACGCCATACCCTAACACGTACCCTAACCCGTATCCTAAGCCGTACCCTAACCCTAACCAATACCCTACGCAGTATCCTCACCCATAGCCTCACCCGTGCCCTAAGCCGTACCCTAACCCTAACCCTAACCCTAACCCTAACCCTAACACCTACCCTATGCCATACCCTCACCTGTACCCTATCCCATAACCTAAGCCGTACCATAACCCTAACACTAACCCTAACCCTAACCCATAACCTACGCCGTACCCTCACCCGTACCCTAACCCGTATCCTAAGCCGTACCCTAACCCTAACCCTAACCCTAATCCTAACCCATAACCTACGCCGTACCCTCACCCGTACCCTAACACGTACCCTAAGAAGTACCGTAACCCTAACCCTAACACTAACCCTAACCCTAACCCACACTCTACGCCGTACCCTAACCCGTACCCTAACACGTATCCTAAGCCGTACCCTAACCCTAAGCAATACCCTACGCAGTACCCTCACCCGTACCCTCACCCGTACCCTAAGCCATACCCTAACCATAGCCCTAAGCCTAACCCTAACCCCTACCCTACGCCGTACCCTCACCCGTACCCTATCCCATACCCTAAGCCGTACCCTAACCCTAACACTAACCCTAACCCTAACCCTAACCCTAAACTACCCTTGATTGCTTTTGCCTCTATTAGATTTCCTAAGCACTAGTGTTTTAAGGAACAGGTTAAAAAGAAAATCCTAATGTGATTTTTTTATAATGTGTTTATTCTTTATCTTATCCTAGTGACTAAAATCTTCTCCATGGCTGGATCCCTAATAATATTCCTTTACGTGCTAAGTGGTATCTAGAGAGTGGGATAGGTTTAATAAATACCCTAATCCTAACGTGTACCCTAACCCTAACCCATACCCTAACCCTAACGCGTACCCTAACCCTAACCGAAAACCTAACCCTAACACGTACGCTAATCCTAACCCGTACCCTAAACCAATCCCTAACCCTAAAACTAACCCTAACCCTAACCCTAACCCTAAACCTTACCCTACGCCGTACCCTCACCCGTACCCTAACCCGTACCCTAAGACGTACCCTAACCCTAACCCTAACCCATACGCTACGCCGTACCCTCACCCGTACCCTAACCCGTATCCTAAGCCGTACCCTAACCCTAACCCTAACCCTAACCCTAACCCTAACCCATACCCTATGCCATAACCTAACCCGTACCCTAACCCGTATCCTAAGCCGTATCCTAACCCTAACCAATACCCTACGCAGTACCCTCACCCGTACCCTCACCCGTACCCTAAGCCGTACCCTAACCCCAACCCTAACCCTAACTCTAACCCTAACCCCTACCCTACGCCGTACCCTCACCCGTACCCTATCCCATACGCTAAGCCGTACCCTAACCCTAACACTAACACTAACCCTAACCCTAACCCTAACACATACCCTACGCCGTACCCTCACCCGTACCCTAACCCGTACCCTAAGCCGTACCCTAACTCTAACCCTAACCCTAACCCTAACCCTTACCCATACCCTGCGCCGTACCCTAACCCATACAATAACCTGTATCCTAAGCCTTAACCTAACCCTAACCAATGACCTACACAGTACCCTCACCCGTACCCTAAGCCATACCCTAACCCTAACCCTAACACTAACCCTAACCCTAAACCCTACCCTATGCCGTACCCTCACCCATACCCTATCCCATACCCTAAGCCGTACCCTAACCCTAACACTAACCCTAACCCTAACCCTAACCCTAAACTACCCTTGACTGCTTTTGCCTCCATTAGATTTCCTAAGCACTAGTGTTTTAAGGAACAGGTTAAAAAGAAAATCCTAATGTGATTTTTTTATAATGTGTTTATTCTTTATCTTATCCTAGTAACGAAAATCTTCTCCATGGCTGGACCCTAAATAATATTCCTTTACGTGCTAAGTGGTATCTAGAGAGTGGGATAG
The DNA here is from genome assembly GCF_028564815.1 of Eubalaena glacialis. Taxonomy (NCBI): domain Eukaryota; kingdom Metazoa; phylum Chordata; class Mammalia; order Artiodactyla; family Balaenidae; genus Eubalaena; species Eubalaena glacialis. The sequence continues at coordinate 1,038,600 of NW_026871495.1, forward strand.
GTTTAATAAATACCCTAATCCTAACGTGTACCCTAACCCTAACCCTAATGCGTACCCTAACCCTAACCCAAACCCTAACCCTAACACGTACGCTAATCCTCAACCGTACCCTAAACCAATCCCTAACCCTAAAACTAACCCTAACCCTAACCCTAACCCTAACCCATACGCTACGCCGTACCCTCACCCATACCCTAACCCGTATCCTAAGCCGTACCCTAACCCTAAACCTAACCCTAACCTCTACCCTACGCCGTACCCTCACCCGTACCCTAACCTGTACCCAAAGCCTTACCCTAACCCTAACCCTAACCCTCACCCATACCCAACGCCGTAACCTAACCCATATCCTAACCCGTATCCTAAGCCGTACCCTAACCCTAACCAATAACCTACGCAGTACCCTCACCAGTACCCTCACCCGTATCCTAAGCCCTACCCTAACCCTAACCCTAAACTACCCTTTACTGCTTTTGCCTCCATTAGATTTCCTAAACACTAGTGTTTTAAAGAACAGGTTAAAAAGAAAACCTTATGTGATTTTTTTTATAATGTGTTTATTCTTTATCTTATCCTAGTGACTAAAATCTTCTCCATGGCTGAACCCCAAATAATATTCCTTTACGTGCTAAGTGGTATCTAGAGAGTGGGATAGATTTAATAAATACCCTAATCCTAACGTGTACCCTAAACCTAACCCATACCCTAACCCTAACGCGTACCCTAACCCTAACAAAAAACCTAACCCTAACACGTACGCTAATCCTAACCCGTACCCTAAACCAATCCCTAACCCTAAAACTAACCCTAACCCTAACCCTAACCCTAACCCTTACCCTACGCCGTACCCTCACCCGTACCCTAACCCGTACCCTAAGACGTACCCTAACCCTAACCCTAACCCATACGCTACGCCGTACCCTCACCCGTACCTTAACCCGTATTCTAAGCCGTACCCTAACCCTAACCCTAACCCTAACCCTAACCCATACCCTACGCCATACCATAACCCGTACCCTAACCCGTATCCTAAGCCGTATCCTAACCCTAACCAATACCCTACGCAGTACCCTCACCCGTACCCTCACCCGTACCCTAAGCCGTACCCTAACCCCAACCCTAACCCTAATTCTAACCCTAACCCCTACCCTACGCCGTACCCTCACCCATACCCTATCCAATAGGCTAAGCCGTACCCTAACCCTAACACTAACACTAACCCTAACCCTAACCCTAACCCATACCCTACGCCGTACCCTCACCCGTAACCTAACCCGTACCCAAAGCCGTACCCTAACCCTAACCCTAACCTATACACTATGCCGTACCCTCACCCGTACCCTAACCCGTACCCTAAGCCGTACCCTAACTCTAACCCTAACCCTAACCCTAACCCTTACCCATACCCTGCGCCGTACCCTAACCCATACAATAACCTGTATCCTAAGCCTTAACCTAACCCTAACCAATGACCTACACAGTACCCTCACCCGTACCCTAAGCCATGCCCTAACCCTAACCCTAACACTAACCCTAACCCTAAACCCTACCCTATGCCGTACCCTCACCCATACCCTATCCCATACCCTAAGCCGTACCCTAACCCTAACCCTAACCCTAACCCTAACCCTAACCCTAAACTACCCTTGACTGCTTTTGCCTCCATTAGATTTCCTAAGCACTAGTGTTTTAAGGAACAGGTTAAAAAGAAAATCCTAATGTGATTTTTTTATAATGTGTTTATTCTTTATCTTATCCTAGTAACGAAAATCTTCTCCATGGCTGGACCCTAAATAATATTCCTTTACGTGCTAAGTGGTATCTAGAGAGTGGGATAGGTTTAATAAATACCCTAATCCTAACGTGTACCCTAACCCTAACCCTAATGCGTACCCTAACCCTAACCCAAACCCTAACCCTAACACGTACGCTAATCCTCACCCGTACCCTAAACCAATCCCTAACCCTAAAACTAACCCTAACCCTAACCCTAACCCTAACCCATACGCTACGCCGTACCCTCACCCATACCGTAACCCGTATCCTAAGCCGTACCCTAACCCTAAACCTAACCCTAACCTCTACCCTACGCCGTACCCTCACCCGTACCCTAACCCGTACCCAAAGCCTTACCCTAACCCTAACCCTAACCCTCACCCATACCCAACGCCGTAACCTAACCCATATCCTAACCCGTATCCTAAGCCGTACCCTAACCCTAACCAATAACCTACGCAGTACCCTCACCAGTACCCTCACCGGTATCCTAAGCCCTACCCTAACCCTAACCCTAACCCTAACCCTAAACTACCCTTTACTGCTTTTGCCTCCATTAGATTTCCTAAACACTAGTGTTTTAAGGAACAGGTTAAAAAGAAAACCTTATGTGATTTTTTTATAATGTGTTTATTCTTTATCTTATCCTAGTGACTAAAATCTTCTCCATGGCTGAACCCCAAATAATATTCCTTTACGTGCTAAGTGGTATCTAGAGAGTGGGATAGGTTTAATAAATACCCTAATCCTAAAGTGTACCCTAAACCTAACCCATACCCTAACCCTAACGCGTACCCTAACCCTAACCAAAACCCTAACCCGAACACGTATGCTAATCCTAACCCGTACCCTAAACCAATCCCTAACCCTAAAACTAACCCTAACCCTAACCCTAACCCTAACCCATAACCTACACCGTACCCTCACCCGTACCCTAACCCGTACCCTAAGCCGTACCCTAACCCTAACCCTAAACCATATGCTACGCCGTACCCTCACCCGTACCCTAACCCGTATCCTAAGCCGTACCCTAACCCTAACACTAACCCTAAACTATACCCTACGCCGTAACCTCACCCGTACCCTAACCCGTACCCTAAGCCGTACCCTAACCCTAACCCTAACCCTAACCCTAACCCTAACCCTAACCCATACCGTACGCCATACCCTAACACGTACCCTAACCCGTATCCTAAGCCGTACCCTAACCCTAACCAATACCCTACGCAGTATCCTCACCCATAGCCTCACCCGTGCCCTAAGCCGTACCCTAACCCTAACCCTAACCCTAACCCTAACCCTAACACCTACCCTATGCCATACCCTCACCTGTACCCTATCCCATAACCTAAGCCGTACCATAACCCTAACACTAACCCTAACCCTAACCCATAACCTACGCCGTACCCTCACCCGTACCCTAACCCGTATCCTAAGCCGTACCCTAACCCTAACCCTAACCCTAATCCTAACCCATAACCTACGCCGTACCCTCACCCGTACCCTAACACGTACCCTAAGAAGTACCGTAACCCTAACCCTAACACTAACCCTAACCCTAACCCACACTCTACGCCGTACCCTAACCCGTACCCTAACACGTATCCTAAGCCGTACCCTAACCCTAAGCAATACCCTACGCAGTACCCTCACCCGTACCCTCACCCGTACCCTAAGCCATACCCTAACCATAGCCCTAAGCCTAACCCTAACCCCTACCCTACGCCGTACCCTCACCCGTACCCTATCCCATACCCTAAGCCGTACCCTAACCCTAACACTAACCCTAACCCTAACCCTAACCCTAAACTACCCTTGATTGCTTTTGCCTCTATTAGATTTCCTAAGCACTAGTGTTTTAAGGAACAGGTTAAAAAGAAAATCCTAATGTGATTTTTTTATAATGTGTTTATTCTTTATCTTATCCTAGTGACTAAAATCTTCTCCATGGCTGGATCCCTAATAATATTCCTTTACGTGCTAAGTGGTATCTAGAGAGTGGGATAGGTTTAATAAATACCCTAATCCTAACGTGTACCCTAACCCTAACCCATACCCTAACCCTAACGCGTACCCTAACCCTAACCGAAAACCTAACCCTAACACGTACGCTAATCCTAACCCGTACCCTAAACCAATCCCTAACCCTAAAACTAACCCTAACCCTAACCCTAACCCTAAACCTTACCCTACGCCGTACCCTCACCCGTACCCTAACCCGTACCCTAAGACGTACCCTAACCCTAACCCTAACCCATACGCTACGCCGTACCCTCACCCGTACCCTAACCCGTATCCTAAGCCGTACCCTAACCCTAACCCTAACCCTAACCCTAACCCTAACCCATACCCTATGCCATAACCTAACCCGTACCCTAACCCGTATCCTAAGCCGTATCCTAACCCTAACCAATACCCTACGCAGTACCCTCACCCGTACCCTCACCCGTACCCTAAGCCGTACCCTAACCCCAACCCTAACCCTAACTCTAACCCTAACCCCTACCCTACGCCGTACCCTCACCCGTACCCTATCCCATACGCTAAGCCGTACCCTAACCCTAACACTAACACTAACCCTAACCCTAACCCTAACACATACCCTACGCCGTACCCTCACCCGTACCCTAACCCGTACCCTAAGCCGTACCCTAACTCTAACCCTAACCCTAACCCTAACCCTTACCCATACCCTGCGCCGTACCCTAACCCATACAATAACCTGTATCCTAAGCCTTAACCTAACCCTAACCAATGACCTACACAGTACCCTCACCCGTACCCTAAGCCATACCCTAACCCTAACCCTAACACTAACCCTAACCCTAAACCCTACCCTATGCCGTACCCTCACCCATACCCTATCCCATACCCTAAGCCGTACCCTAACCCTAACACTAACCCTAACCCTAACCCTAACCCTAAACTACCCTTGACTGCTTTTGCCTCCATTAGATTTCCTAAGCACTAGTGTTTTAAGGAACAGGTTAAAAAGAAAATCCTAATGTGATTTTTTTATAATGTGTTTATTCTTTATCTTATCCTAGTAACGAAAATCTTCTCCATGGCTGGACCCTAAATAATATTCCTTTACGTGCTAAGTGGTATCTAGAGAGTGGGATAGGTTTAATAAATACCCTAATCCTAACGTGTACCCTAACCCTAACCCTAATGCGTACCCTAACCCTAACCCAAACCCTAACCCTAACACGTACGCTAATCCTCAACCGTACCCTAAACCAATCCCTAACCCTAAAACTAACCCTAACCCTAACCCTAACCCTAACCCATACGCTACGCCGTACCCTCACCCATACCCTAACCCGTATCCTAAGCCGTACCCTAACCCTAAACCTAACCCTAACCTCTACCCTACGCCGTACCCTCACCCGTACCCTAACCTGTACCCAAAGCCTTACCCTAACCCTAACCCTAACCCTCACCCATACCCAACGCCGTAACCTAACCCATATCCTAACCCGTATCCTAAGCCGTACCCTAACCCTAACCAATAACCTACGCAGTACCCTCACCAGTACCCTCACCCGTATCCTAAGCCCTACCCTAACCCTAACCCTAAACTACCCTTTACTGCTTTTGCCTCCATTAGATTTCCTAAACACTAGTGTTTTAAAGAACAGGTTAAAAAGAAAACCTTATGTGATTTTTTTTATAATGTGTTTATTCTTTATCTTATCCTAGTGACTAAAATCTTCTCCATGGCTGAACCCCAAATAATATTCCTTTACGTGCTAAGTGGTATCTAGAGAGTGGGATAGATTTAATAAATACCCTAATCCTAACGTGTACCCTAAACCTAACCCATACCCTAACCCTAACGCGTACCCTAACCCTAACAAAAAACCTAACCCTAACACGTACGCTAATCCTAACCCGTACCCTAAACCAATCCCTAACCCTAAAACTAACCCTAACCCTAACCCTAACCCTAACCCTTACCCTACGCCGTACCCTCACCCGTACCCTAACCCGTACCCTAAGACGTACCCTAACCCTAACCCTAACCCATACGCTACGCCGTACCCTCACCCGTACCTTAACCCGTATTCTAAGCCGTACCCTAACCCTAACCCTAACCCTAACCCTAACCCATACCCTACGCCATACCATAACCCGTACCCTAACCCGTATCCTAAGCCGTATCCTAACCCTAACCAATACCCTACGCAGTACCCTCACCCGTACCCTCACCCGTACCCTAAGCCGTACCCTAACCCCAACCCTAACCCTAATTCTAACCCTAACCCCTACCCTACGCCGTACCCTCACCCATACCCTATCCAATAGGCTAAGCCGTACCCTAACCCTAACACTAACACTAACCCTAACCCTAACCCTAACCCATACCCTACGCCGTACCCTCACCCGTAACCTAACCCGTACCCAAAGCCGTACCCTAACCCTAACCCTAACCTATACACTATGCCGTACCCTCACCCGTACCCTAACCCGTACCCTAAGCCGTACCCTAACTCTAACCCTAACCCTAACCCTAACCCTTACCCATACCCTGCGCCGTACCCTAACCCATACAATAACCTGTATCCTAAGCCTTAACCTAACCCTAACCAATGACCTACACAGTACCCTCACCCGTACCCTAAGCCATGCCCTAACCCTAACCCTAACACTAACCCTAACCCTAAACCCTACCCTATGCCGTACCCTCACCCATACCCTATCCCATACCCTAAGCCGTACCCTAACCCTAACCCTAACCCTAACCCTAACCCTAACCCTAAACTACCCTTGACTGCTTTTGCCTCCATTAGATTTCCTAAGCACTAGTGTTTTAAGGAACAGGTTAAAAAGAAAATCCTAATGTGATTTTTTTATAATGTGTTTATTCTTTATCTTATCCTAGTAACGAAAATCTTCTCCATGGCTGGACCCTAAATAATATTCCTTTACGTGCTAAGTGGTATCTAGAGAGTGGGATAGGTTTAATAAATACCCTAATCCTAACGTGTACCCTAACCCTAACCCTAATGCGTACCCTAACCCTAACCCAAACCCTAACCCTAACACGTACGCTAATCCTCACCCGTACCCTAAACCAATCCCTAACCCTAAAACTAACCCTAACCCTAACCCTAACCCTAACCCATACGCTACGCCGTACCCTCACCCATACCGTAACCCGTATCCTAAGCCGTACCCTAACCCTAAACCTAACCCTAACCTCTACCCTACGCCGTACCCTCACCCGTACCCTAACCCGTACCCAAAGCCTTACCCTAACCCTAACCCTAACCCTCACCCATACCCAACGCCGTAACCTAACCCATATCCTAACCCGTATCCTAAGCCGTACCCTAACCCTAACCAATAACCTACGCAGTACCCTCACCAGTACCCTCACCGGTATCCTAAGCCCTACCCTAACCCTAACCCTAACCCTAACCCTAAACTACCCTTTACTGCTTTTGCCTCCATTAGATTTCCTAAACACTAGTGTTTTAAGGAACAGGTTAAAAAGAAAACCTTATGTGATTTTTTTATAATGTGTTTATTCTTTATCTTATCCTAGTGACTAAAATCTTCTCCATGGCTGAACCCCAAATAATATTCCTTTACGTGCTAAGTGGTATCTAGAGAGTGGGATAGGTTTAATAAATACCCTAATCCTAAAGTGTACCCTAAACCTAACCCATACCCTAACCCTAACGCGTACCCTAACCCTAACCAAAACCCTAACCCGAACACGTATGCTAATCCTAACCCGTACCCTAAACCAATCCCTAACCCTAAAACTAACCCTAACCCTAACCCTAACCCTAACCCATAACCTACACCGTACCCTCACCCGTACCCTAACCCGTACCCTAAGCCGTACCCTCACCCGTACCCTAACCCGTATCCTAAGCCGTACCCTAACCCTAACCCTAACCCTAAACTATACCCTACTCCGTAACCTCACCCGTACCATAACCCGTACCCTAAGCCGTACCCTAACCCTAACCCTAACCCTAACCCTAACCCTAACCCTAACCCATACCGTACGCCATAACCTAACAGGTACCCTAACCCGTATCCTAAGCCGTACCCTAACCCTAAACAATACCCTACGCAGTATCCTCACCCATAGCCCCACCCGTACCCTAAGCCGTACCCTAACCCTAACCCTAACCCTAACCCTAACCCTAACCCCTACCCTATGCCATACCCTCACCTGTACCCTATCCCATACCCTAAGCCATACCATAACCCTAACACTAACCCTAACCCTAACCCATAACCTACGCCGTACCCTCACCCGTACCCTAACCCGTATCCTAAGCCGTACCCTAACCCTAACCCTAACCCTAACCCATAACCTACGCCATACCCTCACCCGTACCCTAACACATACCCTAAGACGTACCGTAACCCTAACCCTAACACTAACCCTAACCTTAACCCACACTCTACGCCGTACCCTAACCCGTACCCTAACACATATCCTAAGCCGTACCCTAACCCTAACCAATACCCTACGCAGTAACCTCACCCGTACCCTCACCCGTACCCTAAGCCATACCCTAACCCTAACCCTAACCCTAACCCTAACCCCTACCCTACGCCGTACCCTCACCCGTACCCTATCCCATACGCTAAGCCGTACCCTAACCCTAACACTAACACTAACCCTAACCCTAACCCTAACCCATACCCTACGCCGTACCCTCACCCGTAACCTAACCCGTACCCTAAGCCGTACCCTAACCCTTACCCTAACCCCTACCCTACGCCGTACCCTCACCCGTACCCTATCCCATACCCTAAGCCGTACCCTAACCCTAACACTAACCCTAACCCTAACCCTAACCCTAAACTACCCTTGATTGCTTTTGCCTCTATTAGATTTCCTAAGCACTAGTGTTTTAAGGAACAGGTTAAAAAGAAAATCCTGATGTGATTTTTTTATAATGTGTTTATTCTTTATCTTATCCTAGTGACTAAAATCTTCTCCATGGCTGGATCCCTAATAATATTCCTTTACGTGCTAAGTGGTATCTAGAGAGTGGGATAGGTTTAATAAATACCCTAATCCTAACGTGTACCCTAAACCTAACCCATACCCTAACCCTAACGCGTACCCTAACCCTAACAAAAAACCTAACCCTAACACGTACGCTAATCCTAACCTGTACCCTAAACCAATCCCTAACCCTAAAACTAACCCTAACCCTAACCCTAACCCTAACCCTTACCCTACGCCGTACCCTCACCCGTACCCTAACCCGTACCCTAAGACGTACCCTAACCCTAACCCATACGCTACGCCGTACCCTCACCCGTACCCTAACCCATATTCTAAGCCGTACCCTAACCCTAACCCTAACCCTAACCCTAACCCATACCCTACGCCATACCATAACCCGTACCCTAACCCATATCCTAAGCCGTATCCTAACCCTAACCAATACCCTACGCAGTACCCTCACCCGTACCCTCACCCGTACCCTAAGCCGTACCCTAACCCCAACCCTAACCCTAACTCTAACCCTAACCCCTACCCTAGGCCGTACCCTCACCCGTACCCTATCCCATACGCTAAGCCGTACCCTAACCCTAACACTAACACTAACCCTAACCCTAACCCTAACCCATACCCTACGCCGTACCCTCACCCGTAACCTAACCCGTACCCAAAGCCGTACCCTAACCCTAACCCTAACCTATACACTACGCCGTACCCTCACCCGTACCCTAACCCGTACCCTAAGCCGTACCCTAACCCTAACCCTAACCTATACACTACGCCGTACCCTCACCCGTACCCTAACCCGTACCCTAAGCCGTACCCTAACTCTAACCCTAACCCTAACCCTAACCCTTACCCATACCCTGCGCCGTACCCTAACCCATACAATAACCTGTATCCTAAGCCTTAACCTAACCCTAACCAATGACCTACACAGTACCCTCACCCGTACCCTAAGCCATACCCTAACCCTAACCCTAACACTAACCCTAACCCTAAACCCTACCCTATGCCGTACCCTCACCCATACCCTATCCCATACCCTAAGCCGTACCCTAACCCTAACACTAACCCTAACCCTAACCCTAACCCTAAACTACCCTTGACTGCTTTTGCCTCCATTAGATTTCCTAAGCACTAGTGTTTTAAGGAACAGGTTAAAAAGAAAATCCTAATGTGATTTTTTTATAATGTGTTTATTCTTTATCTTATCCTAGTAACGAAAATCTTCTCCATGGCTGGACCCTAAATAATATTCCTTTACGTGCTAAGTGGTATCTAGAGAGTGGGATAGGTTTAATAAATACCCTAATCCTAACGTGTACCCTAACCCTAACCCTAATGCGTACCCTAACCCTAACCCAAACCCTAACCCTAACACGTACGCTAATCCTCACCCGTACCCTAAACCAATCCCTAACCCTAAAACTAACCCTAACCCTAACCCTAACCCTAACCCATACGCTACGCCGTACCCTCACCCATACCGTAACCCGTATCCTAAGCCGTACCCTAACCCTAAACCTAACCCTAACCTCTACCCTACGCCGTACCCTCACCCGTACCCTAACCCGTACCCAAAGCCTTACCCTAACCCTAACCCTAACCCTCACCCATATCCAACGCCGTAACCTAACCCATATCCTAACCCGTATCCTAAGCCGTACCCTAACCCTAACCAATAACCTACGCAGTACCCTCACCAGTACCCTCACCGGTATCCTAAGCCCTACCCTAACCCTAACCCTAACCCTAACCCTAAAATACCCTTTACTGCTTTTGCCTCCATTAGATTTCCTAAACACTAGTGTTTTAAGGAACAGGTTAAAAAGAAAACCTTATGTGATTTTTTTATAATGTGTTTATTCTTTATCTTATCCTAGTGACTAAAATCTTCTCCATGGCTGAACCCCAAATAATATTCCTTTACGTGCTAAGTGGTATCTAGAGAGTGGGATAGGTTTAATAAATACCCTAATCCTAAAGTGTACCCTAAACCTAACCCATACCCTAACCCTAACGCGTACCCTAACCCTAACCAAAACCCTAACCCGAACACGTATGCTAATCCTAACCCGTACCCTAAACCAATCCCTAACCCTAAAACTAACCCTAACCCTAACCCTAACCCTAACCCATAACCTACACCGTACCCTCACCCGTACCCTAACCCGTACCCTAAGCCGTACCCTCACCCGTACCCTAACCCGTATCCTAAGCCGTACCCTAACCCTAACCCTAACCCTAAACTATACCCTACGCCGTAACCTCACCCGTACCCTAACCCGTACCCTAAGCCGTACCCTATCCCTAACCCTAACCCTAACCCTAACCCTAACCCTAACCCATACCGTACGCCATACCCTAACACGTACCCTAACCCGTATCCTAAGCCGTACCCTAACCCTAAACAATACCCTACGCAGTATCCTCACCCATAGCCTCACCCGTACCCTAAGCCGTACCCTAACCCTAACCCTAACCCTAACCCTAACCCTAACCCCTACCCTATGCCATACCCTCACCTGTACCCTATCCCATAACCTAAGCCGTACCATAACCCTAACACTAACCCTAACCCTAACCCATAACCTACGCCGTACCCTCACCCGTACCCTAACCCGTATCCTAAGCCGTACCCTAACCCTAACCCTAACCCTAACCCATAACCTACGCCGTACCCTCACCCGTACCCTAACACATACCCTAAGACGTACCGTAACCCTAACCCTAACACTAACCCTAACCTTAACCCACACTCTACGCCGTACCCTAACCCGTACCCTAACACGTATCCTAAGCCGTACCCTAACCCTAACCAATACCCTACGCAGTACCCTCACCCGTACCCTCACCCGTACCCTAAGCCATACCCTAACCCTAACCCTAACCCTAACCCTAACCCCTACCCTACGCCGTACCCTCACCCGTACCCTATCCCATACGCTAAGCCGTACCCTAACCCTAACACTAACACTAACCCTAACCCTAACCCTAACCCATACCCTACGCCGTACCCTCACCCGTAACCTAACCCGTACCCTAAGCCGTACCCTAACCCTTACCCTAACCCCTACCCTACGCCGTACCCTCACCCGTACCCTATCCCATACCCTAAGCCGTACCCTAACCCTAACACTAACCCTAACCCTAACCCTAACCCTAAACTACCCTTGATTGCTTTTGCCTCTATTAGATTTCCTAAGCACTAGTGTTTTAAGGAACAGGTTAAAAAGAAAATCCTGATGTGATTTTTTTATAATGTGTATATTCTTTATCTTATCCTAGTGACTAAAATCTTCTCCATGGCTGGATCCCTAATAATATTCCTTTACGTGCTAAGTGGTATCTAGAGAGTGGGATAGGTTTAATAAATACCCTAATCCTAACGTGTACCCTAAACCTAACCCATACCCTAACCCTAACGCGTACCCTAACCCTAACAAAAAACCTAACCCTAACACGTACGCTAATCCTAACCCGTACCCTAAACCAATCCCTAACCCTAAAACTAACCCTAACCCTAACCCTAACCCTAACCCTTACCCTACGCCGTACCCTCACCCGTACCCTAACCCGTACCCTAAGACGTACCCTAACCCTAACCCTAACCCATACGCTACGCCGTACCCTCACCCGTACCCTAACCCATATTCTAAGCCGTACCCTAACCCTAACCCTAACCCTAACCCTAACCCATACCCTACGCCATACCATAACCCGTACCCTAACCCGTATCCTAAGCCGTATCCTAACCCTAACCAATACCCTACGCAGTACCCTCACCCGTACCCTCACCCGTACCCTAAGCCGTACCCTAACCCCAACCCTAACCCTAACTCTAACCCTAACCCCTACCCTAGGCCGTACCCTCACCCGTACCCTATCCCATACGCTAAGCCGTACCCTAACCCTAACACTAACACTAACCCTAACCCTAACCCTAACCCATACCCTACGCCGTACCCTCACCCGTAACCTAACCCGTACCCAAAGCCGTACCCTAACCCTAACCCTAACCTATACACTACGCCGTTCCCTCACCCGTACCCTAACCCGTACCCTAAGCCGTACCCTAACTCTAACCCTAACCCTAACCCTAACCCTTACCCATACCCTGCGCCGTACCCTAACCCATACAATAACCTGTATCCTAAGCCTTAACCTAACCCTAACCAATGACCTACACAGTACCCTCACCCGTACCCTAAGCCATACCCTAACCCTAACCCTAACACTAACCCTAACCCTAAACCCTACCCTATGCCGTACCCTCACCCATACCCTATCCCATACCCTAAGCCGTACCCTAACCCTAACACTAACCCTAACCCTAACCCTAACCCTAAACTACCCTTGACTGCTTTTGCCTCCATTAGATTTCCTAAGCACTAGTGTTTTAAGGAACAGGTTAAAAAGAAAATCCTAATGTGATTTTTTTATAATGTGTTTATTCTTTATCTTATCCTAGTAACGAAAATCTTCTCCATGGCTGGACCCTAAATAATATTCCTTTACGTGCTAAGTGGTATCTAGAGAGTGGGATAGGTTTAATAAATACCCTAATCCTAAAGTGTACCCTAACCCTAACCCTAATGCGTACCCTAACCCTAACCCAAACCCTAACCCTAACACGTACGCTAATCCTCACCCGTACCCTAAACCAATCCCTAACCCTAAAACTAACCCTAACCCTAACCCTAACCCTAACCCATACGCTACGCCGTACCCTCACCCATACCGTAACCCGTATCCTAAGCCGTACCCTAACCCTAAACCTAACCCTAACCTCTACCCTACGCCGTACCCTCACCCGTACCCTAACCCGTACCCAAAGCCTTACCCTAACCCTAACCCTAACCCTCACCCATACCCAACGCCGTAACCTAACCCATATCCTAACCCGTATCCTAAGCCGTACCCTAACCCTAACCAATAACCTACGCAGTACCCTCACCAGTACCCTCACCGGTATCCTAAGCCCTCCCCTAACCCTAACCCTAACCCTAACCCTAAACTACCCTTTACTGCTTTTGCCTCCATTAGATTTCCTAAACACTAGTGTTTTAAGGAACAGGTTAAAAAGAAAACCTTATGTGATTTTTTTATAATGTGTTTATTCTTTATCTTATCCTAGTGACTAAAATCTTCTCCATGGCTGAACCCCAAATAATATTCCTTTACGTGCTAAGTGGTATCTAGAGAGTGGGATAGGTTTAATAAATACCCTAATCCTAAAGTGTACCCTAAACCTAACCCATACCCTAACCCTAACGCGTACCCTAACCCTAACCAAAACCCTAACCCGAACACGTATGCTAATCCTAACCCGTATCCTAAACCAATCCCTAACCCTAAAACTAACCCTAACCCTAACCCTAAACCTAACCCATAACCTACACCGTACCCTCACCCGTACCCTAACCCGTACCCTAAGCCGTACCCTCACCCGTACCCTAACCCGTATCCTAAGCCGTACCCTAACCCTAACCCTAACCCTAAACTATACCCTACGCCGTAACCTCACCCGTACCCTAACCCGTACCCTAAGCCGTACCCTAACCCTAACCCTAACCCTAACCCTAACCCTAACCCTAACCCATACCGTACGCCATACCCTAACACGTACCCTAACCCGTATCCTAAGCCGTACCCTAACCCTAACCAATACCCTACGCAGTATCCTCACCCATAGCCTCACCCGTACCCTAAGCCGTACCCTAACCCTAACCCTAACCCTAACCCTAACCCTAACCCCTACCCTATGCCATACCCTCACCTGTACCCTATCCCATAACCTAAGCCGTACCATAACCCTAACACTAACCCTAACCCTAACCCATAACCTACGCCGTACCCTCACCCGTACCCTAACCCGTATCCTAAGCCGTACCCTAACCCTAACCCTAACCCTAACCCTAACCCATAACCTACGCCGTACCCTCACCCGTACCCTAACACATACCCTAAGACGTACCGTAACCCTAACCCTAACACTAACCCTAACCTTAACCCACACTCTACGCCGTACCCTAACCCGTACCCTAACACGTATCCTAAGCCGTACCCTAACCCTAACCAATACCCTACGCAGTACCCTCACCCGTACCCTCACCCGTACCCTAAGCCATACCCTAACCCTAACCCTAACCCTAACCCTAACCCCTACCCTACGCCGTAACCTCACCCGTACCCTATCCCATACGCTAAGCCGTACCCTAACCCTAACACTAACACTAACCCTAACCCTAACCCTAACCCATACCCTACGCCGTACCCTCACCCGTAAACTAACCCGTACCCTAAGCCGTACCCTAACCCTTACCCTAACTCCTACCCTACGCCGTACCCTCACCCGTACCCTATCCCATACCCTAAGCCGTACCCTAACCCTAACACTAACCCTAACCCTAACCCTAACCCTAAACTACCCTTGATTGCTTTTGCCTCTATTAGATTTCCTAAGCACTAGTGTTTTAAGGAACAGGTTAAAAAGAAAATCCTAATGTGATTTTTTTATAATGTGTTTATTCTTTATCTTATCCTAGTGACTAAAATCTTCTCCATGGCTGGATCCCTAATAATATTCCTTTACGTGCTAAGTGGTATCTAGAGAGTGGGATAGGTTTAATAAATACCCTAATCCTAACGTGTACCCTAAACCTAACCCATACCCTAACCCTAACGCGTACCCTAACCCTAACAAAAAACCTAACCCTAACACGTACGCTAATCCTAACCCGTACCCTAAACCAATCCCTAACCCTAAAACTAACCCTAACCCTAACCCTAACCCTAACCCTTACCCTACGCCGTACCCTCACCCGTACCCTAACCTGTACCCTAAGACGTACCCTAACCCTAACCCTAACCCATACGCTACGCCGTACCCTCACCCGTACCCTAACCCGTATTCTAAGCCGTACCCTAACCCTAACCCTAACCCTAACCCTAACCCATACCCTACGCCATACCATAACCCGTACCCTAACCCGTATCCTAAGCCGTATCCTAACCCTAACCAATACCCTACGCAGTACCCTCACCCGTACCCTCACCCGTACCCTAAGCCGTACCCTAACCCCAACCCTAACCCTAACTCTAACCCTAACCCCTACCCTAGGCCGTACCCTCACCCGTACCCTATCCCATACGCTAAGCCGTACCCTAACCCTAACACTAACACTAACCCTAACCCTAACCCTAACCCATACCCTACGCCGTACCCTCACCCGTAACCTAACCCGTACCCAAAGCCGTACCCTAACCCTAACCCTAACCTATACACTACGCCGTACCCTCACCCGTACCCTAACCCGTACCCTAAGCCGTACCCTAACTCTAACCCTAACCCTAACCCTAACCCTTACCCATACCCTGCGCCGTACCCTAACCCATACAATAACCTGTATCCTAAGCCTTAACCTAACCCTAACCAATGACCTACACAGTACCCTCACCCGTACCCTAAGCCATACCCTAACCCTAACCCTAACACTAACCCTAACCCTAAACCCTACCCTATGCCGTACCCTCACCCATACCCTATCCCATACCCTAAGCCGTACCCTAACCCTAACACTAACCCTAACCCTAACCCTAACCCTAAACTACCCTTGACTGCTTTTGCCTCCATTAGATTTCCTAAGCACTAGTGTTTTAAGGAACAGGTTAAAAAGAAAATCCTAATGTGATTTTTTTATAATGTGTTTATTCTTTATCTTATCCTAGTAACGAAAATCTTCTCCATGGCTGGACCCTAAATAATATTCCTTTACGTGCTAAGTGGTATCTAGAGAGTGGGATAGGTTTAATAAATACCCTAATCCTAACGTGTACCCTAACCCTAACCCTAATGCGTACCCTAACCCTAACCCAAACCCTAACCCTAACACGTACGCTAATCCTCACCCGTACCCTAAACCAATCCCTAACCCTAAAACTAACCCTAACCCTAACCCTAACCCTAACCCATACGCTACGCCGTACCCTCACCCATACCGTAACCCGTATCCTAAGCCGTACCCTAACCCTAAACCTAACCCTAACCTCTACCCTACGCCGTACCCTCACCCGTACCCTAACCCGTACCCAAAGCCTTACCCTAACCCTAACCCTAACCCTCACCCATACCCAACGCCGTAACCTAACCCATATCCTAACCCGTATCCTAAGCCGTACCCTAACCCTAACCAATAACCTACGCAGTACCCTCACCAGTACCCTCACCGGTATCCTAAGCCCTACCCTAACCCTAACCCTAACCCTAACCCTAAACTACCCTTTACTGCTTTTGCCTCCATTAGATTTCCTAAACACTAGTGTTTTAAGGAACAGGTTAAAAAGAAAACCTTATGTGATTTTTTTATAATGTGTTTATTCTTTATCTTATCCTAGTGACTAAAATCTTCTCCATGGCTGAACCCCAAATAATATTCCTTTACGTGCTAAGTGGTATCTAGAGAGTGGGATAGGTTTAATAAATACCCTAATCCTAAAGTGTACCCTAAACCTAACCCATACCCTAACCCTAACGCGTACCCTAACCCTAACCAAAACCCTAACCCGAACACGTATGCTAATCCTAACCCGTATCCTAAACCAATCCCTAACCCTAAAACTAACCCTAACCCTAACCCTAACCCTAACCCATAACCTACACCGTACCCTCACCCGTACCCTAACCCGTACCCTAAGCCGTACCCTCACCCGAACCCTAACCCGTATCCTAAGACGTACCCTAACCCTAACCCTAACCCTAAACTATACCCTACGCCGTAACCTCACCCGTACCCTAACCCGTACCCTAAGCCGTACCCTAACCCTAACCCTAACCCTAACCCTAACCCTAACCCTAACCCATACCGTACGCCATACCCTAACACGTACCCTAACCCGTATCCTAAGCCGTACCCTAACCCTAACCAATACCCTACGCAGTATCCTCACCCATAGCCTCACCCGTACCCTAAGCCGTACCCTAACCCTAACCCTAACCCTAACCCTAACCCTAACCCCTACCCTATGCCATACCCTCACCTGTACCCTATCCCATAACCTAAGCCGTACCATAACCCTAACACTAACCCTAACCCTAACCCATAACCTACGCCGTACCCTCACCCGTACCCTAACCCGTATCCTAAGCCGTACCCTAACCCTAACCCTAACCCTAACCCTAACCCATAACCTACGCCGTACCCTCACCCGTACCCTAACACATACCCTAAGACGTACCGTAACCCTAACCCTAACACTAACCCTAACCTTAACCCACACTCTACGCCGTACCCTAACCCGTACCCTAACACGTATCCTAAGCCGTACCCTAACCCTAACCAATACCCTACGCAGTACCCTCACCCGTACCCTCACCCGTACCCTAAGCCATACCCTAACCCTAACCCTAACCCTAACCCTAACCCCTACCCTACGCCGTAACCTCACCCGTACCCTATCCCATACGCTAAGCCGTACCCTAACCCTAACACTAACACTAACCCTAACCCTAACCCTAACCCATACCCTACGCCGTACCCTCACCCGTAAACTAACCCGTACCCTAAGCCGTACCCTAACACTTACCCTAACTCCTACCCTACGCCGTACCCTCACCCGTACCCTATCCCATACCCTAAGCCGTACCCTAACCCTAACACTAACCCTAACCCTAACCCTAACCCTAAACTACCCTTGATTGCTTTTGCCTCTATTAGATTTCCTAAGCACTAGTGTTTTAAGGAACAGGTTAAAAAGAAAATCCTAATGTGATTTTTTTATAATGTGTTTATTCTTTATCTTATCCTAGTGACTAAAATCTTCTCCATGGCTGGATCCCTAATAATATTCCTTTACGTGCTAAGTGGTATCTAGAGAGTGGGATAGGTTTAATAAATACCCTAATCCTAACGTGTACCCTAAACCTAACCCATACCCTAACCCTAACGCGTACCCTAACCCTAACAAAAAACCTAACCCTAACACGTACGCTAATCCTAACCCGTACCCTAAACCAATCCCTAACCCTAAAACTAACCCTAACCCTAACCCTAACCCTAACCCTTACCCTACGCCGTACCCTCACCCGTACCCTAACCTGTACCCTAAGACGTACCCTAACCCTAACCCTAACCCATACGCTACGCCGTACCCTCACCCGTACCCTAACCCGTATTCTAAGCCGTACCCTAACCCTAACCCTAACCCTAACCCTAACCCATACCCTACGCCATACCATAACCCGTACCCTAACCCGTATCCTAAGCCGTATCCTAACCCTAACCAATACCCTACGCAGTACCCTCACCCGTACCCTCACCCGTACCCTAAGCCGTTCCCTAACCCCAACCCTAACCCTAACTCTAACCCTAACCCCTACCCTACGCCGTACCCTCACCCGTACCCTATCCCATACGCTAAGCCGTACCCTAACCCTAACACTAACACTAACCCTAACCCTAACCCTAACCCATACCCTACGCCGTACCCTCACCCGTAACCTAACCCGTACCCAAAGCCGTACCCTAACCCTAACCCTAACCTATACACTACGCCGTACCCTCACCCGTACCCTAACCCGTACCCTAAGCCGTACCCTAACTCTAACCCTAACCCTAACCCTAACCCTTACCCATACCCTGCGCCGTACCCTAACCCATACAATAACCTGTATCCTAAGCCTTAACCTAACCCTAACCAATGACCTACACAGTACCCTCACCCGTACCCTAAGCCATACCCTAACCCTAACCCTAACACTAACCCTAACCCTAAACCCTACCCTATGCCGTACCCTCACCCATACCCTATCCCATACCCTAAGCCGTACCCTAACCCTAACACTAACCCTAACCCTAACCCTAACCCTAAACTACCCTTGACTGCTTTTGCCTCCATTAGATTTCCTAAGCACTAGTGTTTTAAGGAACAGGTTAAAAAGAAAATCCTAATGTGATTTTTTTATAATGTGTTTATTTTTATCTTATCCTAGTAACGAAAATCTTCTCCATGGCTGGACCCTAAATAATATTCCTTTACGTGCTAAGTGGTATCTAGAGAGTGGGATAGGTTTAATAAATACCCTAATCCTAACGTGTACCCTAACCCTAACCCTAATGCGTACCCTAACCCTAACCCAAACCCTAACCCTAACACGTACGCTAATCCTCACCCGTACCCTAAACCAATCCCTAACCTTAAAACTAACCCTAACCCTAACCCTAACCCTAACCCATACGCTACGCCGTACCCTCACCCATACCCTAACCCGTATCCTAAGCCGTACCCTAACCCTAAACCTAACCCTAACCTCTACCCCACGCCGTACCCTCACCCGTACCCTAACCCGTACGCAAAGCCTTACCCTAACCCTAACCCTAACCCTCACCCATACCCAACGCCGTAACCTAACCCATATCCTAACCCGTATCCTAAGCCGTATCCTAACCCTAACCAATAACCTACGCAGTACCCTCACCAGTACCCTCACCGGTATCCTAAGCCCTCCCCTAACCCTAACCCTAACCCTAACCCTAAACTACCCTTTACTGCTTTTGCCTCCATTAGATTTCCTAAACACTAGTGTTTTAAGGAACAGGTTAAAAAGAAAACCTTATGTGATTTTTTTATAATGTGTTTATTCTTTATCTTATCCTAGTGACTAAAATCTTCTCCATGGCTGAACCCCAAATAATATTCCTTTACGTGCTAAGTGGTATCTAGAGAGTGGGATAGATTTAATAAATACCCTAATCCTAACGTGTACCCTAAACCTAACCCATACCCTAACCCTAACGCGTACCCTAACCCTAACAAAAAACCTAACCCTAACAGGTACGCTAATCCTAACCCGTACCCTAAACCAATCCCTAACCCTAAAACTAACCCTAACCCTAACCCTAACCCTAACCCTTACCCTACGCCGTACCCTCACCCGTACCCTAACCCGTACCCTAAGACGTACCCTAACCCTAACCCTAACCCATACGCTACGCCGTACCCTCACCCGTACCCTAACCCGTATTCTAAGCCGTACCCTAACCCTAACCCTAACCCTAACCCTAACCCATACCCTACGCCATACCATAACCCGTACCCTAACCCGTATCCTAAGCCGTATCCTAACCCTAACCAATACCCTACGCAGTACCCTCACCCGTACCCTCACCCGTACCCTAAGCCGTACCCTAAACCCAACCCTAACCCTAACTCTAACCCTAACCCCTACCCTACGCCGTACCCTCACCCGTACCCTATCCCATACGCTAAGCCGTACCCTAACCCTAACACTAACACTAACCCTAACCCTAACCCTAACCCATACCCTACGCCGTACCCTCACCCGTAACCTAACCCGTACCCAAAGCCGTAACCTAACCCTAACCCTAACCTATACACTATGCCGTACCCTCACCCGTACCCTAACCCGTACCCTAAGCCGTACCCTAACTCTAACCCTAACCCTAACCCTAACCCTTACCCATACCCTGCGCCGTACCCTAACCCATACAATAACCTGTATCCTAAGCCTTAACCTAACCCTAACCAATGACCTACACAGTACCCTCACCCGTACCCTAAGCCATGCCCTAACCCTAACCCTAACACTAACCCTAACCCTAAACCCTACCCTATGCCGTACCCTCACCCATACCCTATCCCATACCCTAAGCCGTACCCTAACCCTAACCCTAACCCTAACCCTAACCCTAACCCTAAACTACCCTTGACTGCTTTTGCCTCCATTAGATTTCCTAAGCACTAGTGTTTTAAGGAACAGGTTAAAAAGAAAATCCTAATGTGATTTTTTTATAATGTGTTTATTCTTTATCTTATCCTAGTAACGAAAATCTTCTCCATGGCTGGACCCTAAATAATATTCCTTTACGTGCTAAGTGGTATCTAGAGAGTGGGATAGGTTTAATAAATACCCTAATCCTAACGTGTACCCTAACCCTAACCCTAATGCGTACCCTAACCCTAACCCAAACCCTAACCCTAACACGTACGCTAATCCTCACCCGTACCCTAAACCAATCCCTAACCCTAAAACTAACCCTAACCCTAACCCTAACCCTAACCCATACGCTACGCCGTACCCTCACCCATACCCTAACCCGTATCCTAAGCCGTACCCTAACCCTAAACCTAACCCTAACCTCTACCCTACGCCGTACCCTCACCCGTACCCTAACCCGTACCCAAAGCCTTACCCTAACCCTAACCCTAACCCTCACCCATACCCAACGCCGTAACCTAACCCATATCCTAACCCGTATCCTAAGCCGTACCCTAACCCTAACCAATAACCTACGCAGTACCCTCACCAGTACCCTCACCGGTATCCTAAGCCCTACCCTAACCCTAACCCTAACCCTAACCCTAAACTACCCTTTACTGCTTTTGCCTCCATTAGATTTCCTAAACACTAGTGTTTTAAGGAACAGGTTAAAAAGAAAACCTTATGTGATTTTTTTATAATGTGTTTATTCTTTATCTTATCCTAGTGACTAAAATCTTCTCCATGGCTGAACCCCAAATAATATTCCTTTACGTGCTAAGTGGTATCTAGAGAGTGGGATAGGTTTAATAAATACCCTAATCCTAAAGTGTACCCTAAACCTAACCCATACCCTAACCCTAAAGCGTACCCTAACCCTAACCAAAACCCTAACCCGAACACGTATGCTAATCCTAACCCGTACCCTAAACCAATCCCTAACCCTAAAACTAACCCTAACCCTAACCCTAACCCTAACCCATAACCTACACCGTACCCTCACCCGTACCCTAACCCGTACCCTAAGCCGTACCCTCACCCGTACCCTAACCCGTATCCTAAGCCGTACCCTAACCCTAACCCTAACCCTAAACTATACCCTACGCCGTAACCTCACCCGTACCATAACCCGTACCCTAAGCCGTACCCTAACCCTAACCCTAACCCTAACCCTAACCCTAACCCTAACCCATACCGTACGCCATACCCTAACAGGTACCCTAACCCGTATCCTAAGCCGTACCCTAACCCTAAACAATACCCTACGCAGTATCCTCACCCATAGCCTCACCCGTACCCTAAGCCGTACCCTAACCCTAACCCTAACCCTAACCCTAACCCTAACCCCTACCCTATGCCATACCCTCACCTGTACCCTATCCCATAACCTAAGCCATACCATAACCCTAACACTAACCCTAACCCTAACCCATAACCTACGCCGTACCCTCACCCGTACCCTAACCCGTATCTTAAGCCGTACCCTAACCCTAACCCTAACCCTAACCCATAACCTACGCCGTACCCTCACCCGTACCCTAACACATACCCTAAGACGTACCGTAACCCTAACCCTAACACTAACCCTAACCTTAACCCACACTCTACGCCGTACCCTAACCCGTACCCTAACACGTATCCTAAGCCGTACCCTAACCCTAACCAATACCCTACGCAGTAACCTCACCCGTACCCTCACCCGTACCCTAAGCCATACCCTAACCCTAACCCTAACCCTAACCCTAACCCCTACCCTACGCCGTACCCTCACCCGTACCCTATCCCATACGCTAAGCCGTACCCTAACCCTAACACTAACACTAACCCTAACCCTAACCCTAACCCATACCCTACGCCGTACCCTCACCCGTAACCTAACCCGTACCCTAAGCCGTACCCTAACCCTTACCCTAACCCCTACCCTACGCCGTACCCTCACCCGTACCCTATCCCATACCCTAAGCCGTACCCTAACCCTAACACTAACCCTAACCCTAACCCTAACCCTAAACTACCCTTGATTGCTTTTGCCTCTATTAGATTTCCTAAGCACTAGTGTTTTAAGGAACAGGTTAAAAAGAAAATCCTGATGTGATTTTTTTATAATGTGTTTATTCTTTATCTTATCCTAGTGACTAAAATCTTCTCCATGGCTGGATCCCTAATAATATTCCTTTACGTGCTAAGTGGTATCTAGAGAGTGGGATAGGTTTAATAAATACCCTAATCCTAACGTGTACCCTAAACCTAACCCATACCCTAACCCTAACGCGTACCCTAACCCTAACAAAAAACCTAACCCTAACACGTACGCTAATCCTAACCCGTACCCTAAACCAATCCCTAACCCTAAAACTAACCCTAACCCTAACCCTAACCCTAACCCTTACCCTACGCCGTACCCTCACCCGTACCCTAACCCGTACCCTAAGACGTACCCTAACCCTAACCCATACGCTACGCCGTACCCTCACCCGTACCCTAACCCATATTCTAAGCCGTACCCTAACCCTAACCCTAACCCTAACCCTAACCCATACCCTACGCCATACCATAACCCGTACCCTAACCCGTATCCTAAGCCGTATCCTAACCCTAACCAATACCCTACGCAGTACCCTCACCCGTACCCTCACCCGTACCCTAAGCCGTACCCTAACCCAAACCCTAACCCTAACTCTAACCCTAACCCCTACCCTAGGCCGTACCCTCACCCGTACCCTATCCCATACGCTAAGCCGTACCCTAACCCTAACACTAACACTAACCCTAACCCTAACCCTAACCCATACCCTACGCCGTACCCTCACCCGTAACCTAAACCGTACCCAAAGCCGTACCCTAACCCTAACCCTAACCTATACACTACGCCGTACCCTCACCCGTACCCTAACCCGTACCCTAACCCTAACCCTAACCTATACACTACGCCGTACCCTCACCCGTACCCTAACCCGTACCCTAAGCCGTACCCTAACTCTAACCCTAACCCTAACCCTAACCCTTACCCATACCCTGCGCCGTACCCTAACCCATACAATAACCTGTATCCTAAGCCTTAACCTAACCCTAACCAATGACCTACACAGTACCCTCACCCGTACCCTAAGCCATACCCTAACCCTAACCCTAACACTAACCCTAACCCTAAACCCTACCCTATGCCGTACCCTCACCCATACCCTATCCCATACCCTAAGCCGTACCCTAACCCTAACACTAACCCTAACCCTAACCCTAACCCTAAACTACCCTTGACTGCTTTTGCCTCCATTAGATTTCCTAAGCACTAGTGTTTTAAGGAACAGGTTAAAAAGAAAATCCTAATGTGATTTTTTTATAATGTGTTTATTCTTTATCTTATCCTAGTAACGAAAATCTTCTCCATGGCTGGACCCTAAATAATATTCCTTTACGTGCTAAGTGGTATCTAGAGAGTGGGATAGGTTTAATAAATACCCTAATCCTAACGTGTACCCTAACCCTAACCCTAATGCGTACCCTAACCCTAACCCAAACCCTAACCCTAACACGTACGCTAATCCTCACCCGTACCCTAAACCAATCCCTAACCCTAAAACTAACCCTAACCCTAACCCTAACCCTAACCCATACGCTACGCCGTACCCTCACCCATACCGTAACCCGTATCCTAAGCCGTACCCTAACCCTAAACCTAACCCTAACCTCTACCCTACGCCGTACCCTCACCCGTACCCTAACCCGTACCCAAAGCCTTACCCTAACCCTAACCCTAACCCTCACCCATACCCAACGCCGTAACCTAACCCATATCCTAACCCGTATCCTAAGCCGTACCCTAACCCTAACCAATAACCTACGCAGTACCCTCACCAGTACCCTCACCGGTATCCTAAGCCCTACCCTAACCCTAACCCTAACCCTAACCCTAAACTACCCTTTACTGCTTTTGCCTCCATTAGATTTCCTAAACACTAGTGTTTTAAGGAACAGGTTAAAAAGAAAACCTTATGTGATTTTTTTATAATGTGTTTATTCTTTATCTTATCCTAGTGACTAAAATCTTCTCCATGGCTGAACCCCAAATAATATTCCTTTACGTGCTAAGTGGTATCTAGAGAGTGGGATAGGTTTAATAAATACCCTAATCCTAAAGTGTACCCTAAACCTAACCCATACCCTAACCCTAACGCGTACCCTAACCCTAACCAAAACCCTAACCCGAACACGTATGCTAATCCTAACCCGTACCCTAAACCAATCCCTAACCCTAAAACTAACCCTAACCCTAACCCTAACCCTAACCCATAACCTACACCGTACCCTCACCCGTACCCTAACCCGTACCCTAAGCCGTACCCTCACCCGTACCCTAACCCGTATCCTAAGCCGTACCCTAACCCTAACCCTAACCCTAAACTATACCCTACGCCGTAACCTCACCCGTACCCTAACCCGTACCCTAAGCCGTACCCTAACCCTAACCCTAACCCTAACCCTAACCCTAACCCTAACCCATACCGTACGCCATACCCTAACACGTACCCTAACCCGTATCCTAAGCCGTACCCTAACCCTAAACAATACCCTACGCAGTATCCTCACCCATAGCCTCACCCGTACCCTAACCCGTACCCAAAGCCTTACCCTAACCCTAACCCTAACCCTCACCCATACCCAACGCCGTAACCTAACCCATATCCTAACCCGTATCCTAAGCCGTACCCTAACCCTAACCAATAACCTACGCAGTACCCTCACCAGTACCCTCACCGGTATCCTAAGCCCTACCCTAACCCTAACCCTAACCCTAACCCTAAACTACCCTTTACTGCTTTTGCCTCCATTAGATTTCCTAAACACTAGTGTTTTAAGGAACAGGTTAAAAAGAAAACCTTATGTGATTTTTTTATAATGTGTTTATTCTTTATCTTATCCTAGTGACTAAAATCTTCTCCATGGCTGAACCCCAAATAATATTCCTTTACGTGCTAAGTGGTATCTAGAGAGTGGGATAGGTTTAATAAATACCCTAATCCTAAAGTGTACCCTAAACCTAACCCATACCCTAACCCTAACGCGTACCCTAACCCTAACCAAAACCCTAACCCGAACACGTATGCTAATCCTAACCCGTATCCTAAACCAATCCCTAACCCTAAAACTAACCCTAACCCTAACCCTAACCCTAACCCATAACCTACACCGTACCCTCACCCGTACCCTAACCCGTACCCTAAGCCGTACCCTCACCCGAACCCTAACCCGTATCCTAAGACGTACCCTAACCCTAACCCTAACCCTAAACTATACCCTACGCCGTAACCTCACCCGTACCCTAACCCGTACCCTAAGCCGTACCCTAACCCTAACCCTAACCCTAACCCTAACCCTAACCCTAACCCATACCGTACGCCATACCCTAACACGTACCCTAACCCGTATCCTAAGCCGTACCCTAACCCTAACCAATACCCTACGCAGTATCCTCACCCATAGCCTCACCCGTACCCTAAGCCGTACCCTAACCCTAACCCTAACCCTAACCCTAACCCTAACCCCTACCCTATGCCATACCCTCACCTGTACCCTATCCCATAACCTAAGCCGTACCATAACCCTAACACTAACCCTAACCCTAACCCATAACCTACGCCGTACCCTCACCCGTACCCTAACCCGTATCCTAAGCCGTACCCTAACCCTAACCCTAACCCTAACCCTAACCCATAACCTACGCCGTACCCTCACCCGTACCCTAACACATACCCTAAGACGTACCGTAACCCTAACCCTAACACTAACCCTAACCTTAACCCACACTCTACGCCGTACCCTAACCCGTACCCTAACACGTATCCTAAGCCGTACCCTAACCCTAACCAATACCCTACGCAGTACCCTCACCCGTACCCTCACCCGTACCCTAAGCCATACCCTAACCCTAACCCTAACCCTAACCCTAACCCCTACCCTACGCCGTAACCTCACCCGTACCCTATCCCATACGCTAAGCCGTACCCTAACCCTAACACTAACACTAACCCTAACCCTAACCCTAACCCATACCCTACGCCGTACCCTCACCCGTAAACTAACCCGTACCCTAAGCCGTACCCTAACACTTACCCTAACTCCTACCCTACGCCGTACCCTCACCCGTACCCTATCCCATACCCTAAGCCGTACCCTAACCCTAACACTAACCCTAACACTAACCCTAACCCTAAACTACCCTTGATTGCTTTTGCCTCTATTAGATTTCCTAAGCACTAGTGTTTTAAGGAACAGGTTAAAAAGAAAATCCTAATGTGATTTTTTTATAATGTGTTTATTCTTTATCTTATCCTAGTGACTAAAATCTTCTCCATGGCTGGATCCCTAATAATATTCCTTTACGTGCTAAGTGGTATCTAGAGAGTGGGATAGGTTTAATAAATACCCTAATCCTAACGTGTACCCTAAACCTAACCCATACCCTAACCCTAACGCGTACCCTAACCCTAACAAAAAACCTAACCCTAACACGTACGCTAATCCTAACCCGTACCCTAAACCAATCCCTAACCCTAAAACTAACCCTAACCCTAACCCTAACCCTAACCCTTACCCTACGCCGTACCCTCACCCGTACCCTAACCTGTACCCTAAGACGTACCCTAACCCTAACCCTAACCCATACGCTACGCCGTACCCTCACCCGTACCCTAACCCGTATTCTAAGCCGTACCCTAACCCTAACCCTAACCCTAACCCTAACCCATACCCTACGCCATACCATAACCCGTACCCTAACCCGTATCCTAAGCCGTATCCTAACCCTAACCAATACCCTACGCAGTACCCTCACCCGTACCCTCACCCGTACCCTAAGCCGTACCCTAACCCCAACCCTAACCCTAACTCTAACCCTAACCCCTACCCTACGCCGTACCCTCACCCGTACCCTATCCCATACGCTAAGCCGTACCCTAACCCTAACACTAACACTAACCCTAACCCTAACCCTAACCCATACCCTACGCCGTACCCTCACCCGTAACCTAACCCGTACCCAAAGCCGTACCCTAACCCTAACCCTAACCTATACACTACGCCGTACCCTCACCCGTACCCTAACCCGTACCCTAAGCCGTACCCTAACTCTAACCCTAACCCTAACCCTAACCCTTACCCATACCCTGCGCCGTACCCTAACCCATACAATAACCTGTATCCTAAGCCTTAACCTAACCCTAACCAATGACCTACACAGTACCCTCACCCGTACCCTAAGCCATACCCTAACCCTAACCCTAACACTAACCCTAACCCTAAACCCTACCCTATGCCGTACCCTCACCCATACCCTATCCCATACCCTAAGCCGTACCCTAACCCTAACACTAACCCTAACCCTAACCCTAACCCTAAACTACCCTTGACTGCTTTTGCCTCCATTAGATTTCCTAAGCACTAGTGTTTTAAGGAACAGGTTAAAAAGAAAATCCTAATGTGATTTTTTTATAATGTGTTTATTTTTATCTTATCCTAGTAACGAAAATCTTCTCCATGGCTGGACCCTAAATAATATTCCTTTACGTGCTAAGTGGTATCTAGAGAGTGGGATAGGTTTAATAAATACCCTAATCCTAACGTGTACCCTAACCCTAACCCTAATGCGTACCCTAACCCTAACCCAAACCCTAACCCTAACACGTACGCTAATCCTCACCCGTACCCTAAACCAATCCCTAACCTTAAAACTAACCCTAACCCTAACCCTAACCCTAACCCATACGCTACGCCGTACCCTCACCCATACCCTAACCCGTATCCTAAGCCGTACCCTAACCCTAAACCTAACCCTAACCTCTACCCCACGCCGTACCCTCACCCGTACCCTAACCCGTACGCAAAGCCTTACCCTAACCCTAACCCTAACCCTCACCCATACCCAACGCCGTAACCTAACCCATATCCTAACCCGTATCCTAAGCCGTATCCTAACCCTAACCAATAACCTACGCAGTACCCTCACCAGTACCCTCACCGGTATCCTAAGCCCTCCCCTAACCCTAACCCTAACCCTAACCCTAAACTACCCTTTACTGCTTTTGCCTCCATTAGATTTCCTAAACACTAGTGTTTTAAGGAACAGGTTAAAAAGAAAACCTTATGTGATTTTTTTATAATGTGTTTATTCTTTATCTTATCCTAGTGACTAAAATCTTCTCCATGGCTGAACCCCAAATAATATTCCTTTACGTGCTAAGTGGTATCTAGAGAGTGGGATAGATTTAATAAATACCCTAATCCTAACGTGTACCCTAAACCTAACCCATACCCTAACCCTAACGCGTACCCTAACCCTAACAAAAAACCTAACCCTAACAGGTACGCTAATCCTAACCCGTACCCTAAACCAATCCCTAACCCTAAAACTAACCCTAACCCTAACCCTAACCCTAACCCTTACCCTACGCCGTACCCTCACCCGTACCCTAACCCGTACCCTAAGACGTACCCTAACCCTAACCCTAACCCATACGCTACGCCGTACCCTCACCCGTACCCTAACCCGTATTCTAAGCCGTACCCTAACCCTAACCCTAACCCTAACCCTAACCCATACCCTACGCCATACCATAACCCGTACCCTAACCCGTATCCTAAGCCGTATCCTAACCCTAACCAATACCCTACGCAGTACCCTCACCCGTACCCTCACCCGTACCCTAAGCCGTACCCTAAACCCAACCCTAACCCTAACTCTAACCCTAACCCCTACCCTACGCCGTACCCTCACCCGTACCCTATCCCATACGCTAAGCCGTACCCTAACCCTAACACTAACACTAACCCTAACCCTAACCCTAACCCATACCCTACGCCGTACCCTCACCCGTAACCTAACCCGTACCCAAAGCCGTAACCTAACCCTAACCCTAACCTATACACTATGCCGTACCCTCACCCGTACCCTAACCCGTACCCTAAGCCGTACCCTAACTCTAACCCTAACCCTAACCCTAACCCTTACCCATACCCTGCGCCGTACCCTAACCCATACAATAACCTGTATCCTAAGCCTTAACCTAACCCTAACCAATGACCTACACAGTACCCTCACCCGTACCCTAAGCCATGCCCTAACCCTAACCCTAACACTAACCCTAACCCTAAACCCTACCCTATGCCGTACCCTCACCCATACCCTATCCCATACCCTAAGCCGTACCCTAACCCTAACCCTAACCCTAACCCTAACCCTAACCCTAAACTACCCTTGACTGCTTTTGCCTCCATTAGATTTCCTAAGCACTAGTGTTTTAAGGAACAGGTTAAAAAGAAAATCCTAATGTGATTTTTTTATAATGTGTTTATTCTTTATCTTATCCTAGTAACGAAAATCTTCTCCATGGCTGGACCCTAAATAATATTCCTTTACGTGCTAAGTGGTATCTAGAGAGTGGGATAGGTTTAATAAATACCCTAATCCTAACGTGTACCCTAACCCTAACCCTAATGCGTACCCTAACCCTAACCCAAACCCTAACCCTAACACGTACGCTAATCCTCACCCGTACCCTAAACCAATCCCTAACCCTAAAACTAACCCTAACCCTAACCCTAACCCTAACCCATACGCTACGCCGTACCCTCACCCATACCCTAACCCGTATCCTAAGCCGTACCCTAACCCTAAACCTAACCCTAACCTCTACCCTACGCCGTACCCTCACCCGTACCCTAACCCGTACCCAAAGCCTTACCCTAACCCTAACCCTAACCCTCACCCATACCCAACGCCGTAACCTAACCCATATCCTAACCCGTATCCTAAGCCGTACCCTAACCCTAACCAATAACCTACGCAGTACCCTCACCAGTACCCTCACCGGTATCCTAAGCCCTACCCTAACCCTAACCCTAACCCTAACCCTAAACTACCCTTTACTGCTTTTGCCTCCATTAGATTTCCTAAACACTAGTGTTTTAAGGAACAGGTTAAAAAGAAAACCTTATGTGATTTTTTTATAATGTGTTTATTCTTTATCTTATCCTAGTGACTAAAATCTTCTCCATGGCTGAACCCCAAATAATATTCCTTTACGTGCTAAGTGGTATCTAGAGAGTGGGATAGGTTTAATAAATACCCTAATCCTAAAGTGTACCCTAAACCTAACCCATACCCTAACCCTAAAGCGTACCCTAACCCTAACCAAAACCCTAACCCGAACACGTATGCTAATCCTAACCCGTACCCTAAACCAATCCCTAACCCTAAAACTAACCCTAACCCTAACCCTAACCCTAACCCATAACCTACACCGTACCCTCACCCGTACCCTAACCCGTACCCTAAGCCGTACCCTCACCCGAACCCTAACCCGTATCCTAAGCCGTACCCTAACCCTAACCCTAACCCTAAACTATACCCTACGCCGTAACCTCACCCGTACCATAACCCGTACCCTAAGCCGTACCCTAACCCTAACCCTAACCCTAACCCTAACCCTAACCCTAACCCATACCGTACGCCATACCCTAACAGGTACCCTAACCCGTATCCTAAGCCGTACCCTAACCCTAAACAATACCCTACGCAGTATCCTCACCCATAGCCTCACCCGTACCCTAAGCCGTACCCTAACCCTAACCCTAACCCTAACCCTAACCCTAACCCCTACCCTATGCCATACCCTCACCTGTACCCTATCCCATAACCTAAGCCATACCATAACCCTAACACTAACCCTAACCCTAACCCATAACCTACGCCGTACCCTCACCCGTACCCTAACCCGTATCTTAAGCCGTACCCTAACCCTAACCCTAACCCTAACCCATAACCTACGCCGTACCCTCACCCGTACCCTAACACATACCCTAAGACGTACCGTAACCCTAACCCTAACACTAACCCTAACCTTAACCCACACTCTACGCCGTACCCTAACCCGTACCCTAACACGTATCCTAAGCCGTACCCTAACCCTAACCAATACCCTACGCAGTAACCTCACCCGTACCCTCACCCGTACCCTAAGCCATACCCTAACCCTAACCCTAACCCTAACCCTAACCCCTACCCTACGCCGTACCCTCACCCGTACCCTATCCCATACGCTAAGCCGTACCCTAACCCTAACACTAACACTAACCCTAACCCTAACCCTAACCCATACCCTACGCCGTACCCTCACCCGTAACCTAACCCGTACCCTAAGCCGTACCCTAACCCTTACCCTAACCCCTACCCTACGCCGTACCCTCACCCGTACCCTATCCCATACCCTAAGCCGTACCCTAACCCTAACACTAACCCTAACCCTAACCCTAACCCTAAACTACCCTTGATTGCTTTTGCCTCTATTAGATTTCCTAAGCACTAGTGTTTTAAGGAACAGGTTAAAAAGAAAATCCTGATGTGATTTTTTTATAATGTGTTTATTCTTTATCTTATCCTAGTGACTAAAATCTTCTCCATGGCTGGATCCCTAATAATATTCCTTTACGTGCTAAGTGGTATCTAGAGAGTGGGATAGGTTTAATAAATACCCTAATCCTAACGTGTACCCTAAACCTAACCCATACCCTAACCCTAACGCGTACCCTAACCCTAACAAAAAACCTAACCCTAACACGTACGCTAATCCTAACCCGTACCCTAAACCAATCCCTAACCCTAAAACTAACCCTAACCCTAACCCTAACCCTAACCCTTACCCTACGCCGTACCCTCACCCGTACCCTAACCCGTACCCTAAGACGTACCCTAACCCTAACCCATACGCTACGCCGTACCCTCACCCGTACCCTAACCCATATTCTAAGCCGTACCCTAACCCTAACCCTAACCCTAACCCTAACCCATACCCTACGCCATACCATAACCCGTACCCTAACCCGTATCCTAAGCCGTATCCTAACCCTAACCAATACCCTACGCAGTACCCTCACCCGTACCCTCACCCGTACCCTAAGCCGTACCCTAACCCAAACCCTAACCCTAACTCTAACCCTAACCCCTACCCTAGGCCGTACCCTCACCCGTACCCTATCCCATACGCTAAGCCGTACCCTAACCCTAACACTAACACTAACCCTAACCCTAACCCTAACCCATACCCTACGCCGTACCCTCACCCGTAACCTAAACCGTACCCAAAGCCGTACCCTAACCCTAACCCTAACCTATACACTACGCCGTACCCTCACCCGTACCCTAACCCGTACCCTAAGCCGTACCCTAACCCTAACCCTAACCTATACACTACGCCGTACCCTCACCCGTACCCTAACCCGTACCCTAAGCCGTACCCTAACTCTAACCCTAACCCTAACCCTAACCCTTACCCATACCCTGCGCCGTACCCTAACCCATACAATAACCTGTATCCTAAGCCTTAACCTAACCCTAACCAATGACCTACACAGTACCCTCACCCGTACCCTAAGCCATACCCTAACCCTAACCCTAACACTAACCCTAACCCTAAACCCTACCCTATGCCGTACCCTCACCCATACCCTATCCCATACCCTAAGCCGTACCCTAACCCTAACACTAACCCTAACCCTAACCCTAACCCTAAACTACCCTTGACTGCTTTTGCCTCCATTAGATTTCCTAAGCACTAGTGTTTTAAGGAACAGGTTAAAAAGAAAATCCTAATGTGATTTTTTTATAATGTGTTTATTCTTTATCTTATCCTAGTAACGAAAATCTTCTCCATGGCTGGACCCTAAATAATATTCCTTTACGTGCTAAGTGGTATCTAGAGAGTGGGATAGGTTTAATAAATACCCTAATCCTAACGTGTACCCTAACCCTAACCCTAATGCGTACCCTAACCCTAACCCAAACCCTAACCCTAACACGTACGCTAATCCTCACCCGTACCCTAAACCAATCCCTAACCCTTAAACTAACCCTAACCCTAACCCTAACCCTAACCCATACGCTACGCCGTACCCTCACCCATACCGTAACCCGTATCCTAAGCCGTACCCTAACCCTAAACCTAACCCTAACCTCTACCCTACGCCGTACCCTCACCCGTACCCTAACCCGTACCCAAAGCCTTACCCTAACCCTAACCCTAACCCTCACCCATACCCAACGCCGTAACCTAACCCATATCCTAACCCGTATCCTAAGCCGTACCCTAACCCTAACCAATAACCTACGCAGTACCCTCACCAGTACCCTCACCGGTATCCTAAGCCCTACCCTAACCCTAACCCTAACCCTAACCCTAAACTACCCTTTACTGCTTTTGCCTCCATTAGATTTCCTAAACACTAGTGTTTTAAGGAACAGGTTAAAAAGAAAACCTTATGTGATTTTTTTATAATGTGTTTATTCTTTATCTTATCCTAGTGACTAAAATCTTCTCCATGGCTGAACCCCAAATAATATTCCTTTACGTGCTAAGTGGTATCTAGAGAGTGGGATAGGTTTAATAAATACCCTAATCCTAAAGTGTACCCTAAACCTAACCCATACCCTAACCCTAACGCGTACCCTAACCCTAACCAAAACCCTAACCCGAACACGTATGCTAATCCTAACCCGTACCCTAAACCAATCCCTAACCCTAAAACTAACCCTAACCCTAACCCTAACCCTAACCCATAACCTACACCGTACCCTCACCCGTACCCTAACCCGTACCCTAAGCCGTACCCTCACCCGTACCCTAACCCGTATCCTAAGCCGTACCCTAACCCTAACCCTAACCCTAAACTATACCCTACGCCGTAACCTCACCCGTACCCTAACCCGTACCCTAAGCCGTACCCTAACCCTAACCCTAACCCTAACCCTAACCCTAACCCTAACCCATACCGTACGCCATACCCTAACACGTACCCTAACCCGTATCCTAAGCCGTACCCTAACCCTAAACAATACCCTACGCAGTATCCTCACCCATAGCCTCACCCGTACCCTAAGCCGTACCCTAACCCTAACCCTAACCCTAACCCTAACCCTAACCCCTACCCTATGCCATACCCTCACCTGTACCCTATCCCATAACCTAAGCCGTACCATAACCCTAACACTAACCCTAACCCTAACCCATAACCTACGCCGTACCCTCACCCGTACCCTAACCCGTATCCTAAGCCGTACCCTAACCCTAACCCTAACCCTAACCCATAACCTACGCCGTACCCTCACCCGTACCCTAACACATACCCTAAGACGTACCGTAACCCTAACCCTAACACTAACCCTAACCTTAACCCACACTCTACGCCGTACCCTAACCCGTACCCTAACACGTATCCTAAGCCGTACCCTAACCCTAACCAATACCCTACGCAGTACCCTCACCCGTACCCTCACCCGTACCCTAAGCCATACCCTAACCCTAACCCTAACCCTAACCCTAACCCCTACCCTACGCCGTACCCTCACCCGTACCCTATCCCATACGCTAAGCCGTACCCTAACCCTAACACTAACACTAACCCTAACCCTAACCCTAACCCATACCCTACGCCGTACCCTCACCCGTAACCTAACCCGTACCCTAAGCCGTACCCTAACCCTTACCCTAACCCCTACCCTACGCCGTACCCTCACCCGTACCCTATCCCATACCCTAAGCCGTACCCTAACCCTAACACTAACCCTAACCCTAACCCTAACCCTAAACTACCCTTGATTGCTTTTGCCTCTATTAGATTTCCTAAGCACTAGTGTTTTAAGGAACAGGTTAAAAAGAAAATCCTGATGTGATTTTTTTATAATGTGTTTATTCTTTATCTTATCCTAGTGACTAAAATCTTCTCCATGGCTGGATCCCTAATAATATTCCTTTACGTGCTAAGTGGTATCTAGAGAGTGGGATAGGTTTAATAAATACCCTAATCCTAACGTGTACCCTAAACCTAACCCATACCCTAACCCTAACGCGTACCCTAACCCTAACAAAAAAACTAACCCTAACACGTACGCTAATCCTAACCCGTACCCTAAACCAATCCCTAACCCTAAAACTAACCCTAACCCTAACCCTAACCCTAACCCTTACCCTACGCCGTACCCTCACCCGTACCCTAACCCGTACCCTAAGACGTACCCTAACCCTAACCCTAACCCATACGCTACGCCGTACCCTCACCCGTACCCTAACCCATATTCTAAGCCGTACCCTAACCCTAACCCTAACCCTAACCCTAACCCATACCCTACGCCATACCATAACCCGTACCCTAACCCGTATCCTAAGCCGTATCCTAACCCTAACCAATACCCTACGCAGTACCCTCACCCGTACCCTCACCCGTACCCTAAGCCGTACCCTAACCCCAACCCTAACCCTAACTCTAACCCTAACCCCTACCCTAGGCCGTACCCTCACCCGTACCCTATCCCATACGCTAAGCCGTACCCTAACCCTAACACTAACACTAACCCTAACCCTAACCCTAACCCATACCCTACGCCGTACCCTCACCCGTAACCTAACCCGTACCCAAAGCCGTACCCTAACCCTAACCCTAACCTATACACTACGCCGTACCCTCACCCGTACCCTAACCCGTACCCTAAGCCGTACCCTAACTCTAACCCTAACCCTAACCCTAACCCTTACCCATACCCTGCGCCGTACCCTAACCCATACAATAACCTGTATCCTAAGCCTTAACCTAACCCTAACCAATGACCTACACAGTACCCTCACCCGTACCCTAAGCCATACCCTAACCCTAACCCTAACACTAACCCTAACCCTAAACCCTACACTATGCCGTACCCTCACCCATACCCTATCCCATACCCTAAGCCGTACCCTAACCCTAACACTAACCCTAACCCTAACCCTAACCCTAAACTACCCTTGACTGCTTTTGCCTCCATTAGATTTCCTAAGCACTAGTGTTTTAAGGAACAGGTTAAAAAGAAAATCCTAATGTGATTTTTTTATAATGTGTTTATTCTTTATCTTATCCTAGTAACGAAAATCTTCTCCATGGCTGGACCCTAAATAATATTCCTTTACGTGCTAAGTGGTATCTAGAGAGTGGGATAGGTTTAATAAATACCCTAATCCTAACGTGTACCCTAACCCTAACCCTAATGCGTACCCTAACCCTAACCCAAACCCTAACCCTAACACGTACGCTAATCCTCACCC
Source organism: Eubalaena glacialis (assembly GCF_028564815.1). Classification (NCBI taxonomy): domain Eukaryota; kingdom Metazoa; phylum Chordata; class Mammalia; order Artiodactyla; family Balaenidae; genus Eubalaena; species Eubalaena glacialis. The sequence continues at coordinate 1,076,263 of NW_026871495.1, forward strand.
GTACCCTAAACCAATCCCTAACCCTAAAACTAACCCTAACCCTAACCCTAACCCTAACCCATACGCTACGCCGTACCCTCACCCATACCGTAACCCGTATCCTAAGCCGTACCCTAACCCTAAACCTAACCCTAACCTCTACCCTACGCCGTACCCTCACCCGTACCCTAACCCGTACCCAAAGCCTTACCCTAACCCTAACCCTAACCCTCACCCATACCCAACGCCGTAACCTAACCCATATCCTAACCCGTATCCTAAGCCGTACCCTAACCCTAACCAATAACCTACGCAGTACCCTCACCAGTACCCTCACCGGTATCCTAAGCCCTACCCTAACCCTAACCCTAACCCTAACCCTAAACTACCCTTTACTGCTTTTGCCTCCATTAGATTTCCTAAACACTAGTGTTTTAAGGAACAGGTTAAAAAGAAAACCTTATGTGATTTTTTTATAATGTGTTTATTCTTTATCTTATCCTAGTGACTAAAATCTTCTCCATGGCTGAACCCCAAATAATATTCCTTTACGTGCTAAGTGGTATCTAGAGAGTGGGATAGGTTTAATAAATACCCTAATCCTAAAGTGTACCCTAAACCTAACCCATACCCTAACCCTAACGCGTACCCTAACCCTAACCAAAACCCTAACCCGAACACGTATGCTAATCCTAACCCGCATCCTAAACCAATCCCTAACCCTAAAACTAACCCTAACCCTAACCCTAACCCTAACCCATAACCTACACCGTACCCTCACCCGTACCCTAACCCGTACCCTAAGCCGTACCCTCACCCGTACCCTAACCCGTATCCTAAGCCGTACCCTAACCCTAACCCTAACCCTAAACTATACCCTACGCCGTAACCTCACCCGTACCCTAACCCGTACCCTAAGCCGTACCCTAACCCTAACCCTAACCCTAACCCTAACCCTAACCCTAACCCATACCGTACGCCATACCCTAACACGTACCCTAACCCGTATCCTAAGCCGTACCCTAACCCTAACCAATACCCTACGCAGTATCCTCACCCATAGCCTCACCCGTACCCTAAGCCGTACCCTAACCCTAACCCTAACCCTAACCCTAACCCTAACCCCTACCCTATGCCATACCCTCACCTGTACCCTATCCCATAACCTAAGCCGTACCATAACCCTAACACTAACCCTAACCCTAACCCATAACCTACGCCGTACCCTCACCCGTACCCTAACCCGTATCCTAAGCCGTACCCTAACCCTAACCCTAACCCTAACCCATAACCTACGCCGTACCCTCACCCGTACCCTAACACATACCCTAAGACGTACCGTAACCCTAACCCTAACACTAACCCTAACCTTAACCCACACTCTACGCCGTACCCTAACCCGTACCCTAACACGTATCCTAAGCCGTACCCTAACCCTAACCAATACCCTACGCAGTACCCTCACCCGTACCCTCACCCGTACCCTAAGCCATACCCTAACCCTAACCCTAACCCTAACCCTAACCCCTACCCTACGCCGTAACCTCACCCGTACCCTATCCCATACGCTAAGCCGTACCCTAACCCTAACACTAACACTAACCCTAACCCTAACCCTAACCCATACCCTACGCCGTACCCTCACCCGTAACCTAACCCGTACCCTAAGCCGTACCCTAACCCTTACCCTAACTCCTACCCTACGCCATACCCTCACCCGTACCCTATCCCATACCCTAAGCCGTACCCTAACCCTAACACTAACCCTAACCCTAACCCTAACCCTAAACTACCCTTGATTGCTTTTGCCTCTATTAGATTTCCTAAGCACTAGTGTTTTAAGGAACAGGTTAAAAAGAAAATCCTAATGTGATTTTTTTATAATGTGTTTATTCTTTATCTTATCCTAGTGACTAAAATCTTCTCCATGGCTGGATCCCTAATAATATTCCTTTACGTGCTAAGTGGTATCTAGAGAGTGGGATAGGTTTAATAAATACCCTAATCCTAACGTGTACCCTAAACCTAACCCATACCCTAACCCTAACGCGTACCCTAACCCTAACAAAAAACCTAACCCTAACACGTACGCTAATCCTAACCCGTACCCTAAACCAATCCCTAACCCTAAAACTAACCCTAACCCTAACCCTAACCCTAACCCATACGCTACGCCGTACCCTCACCCGTACCCTAACCCGTATTCTAAGCCGTACCCTAACCCTAACCCTAACCCTAACCCTAACCCATACCCTACGCCATACCATAACCCGTACCCTAACCCGTATCCTAAGCCGTATCCTAACCCTAACCAATACCCTACGCAGTACCCTCACCCGTACCCTCACCCGTACCCTAAGCCGTACCCTAACCCCAACCCTAACCCTAACTCTAACCCTAACCCCTACCCTAGGCCGTACCCTCACCCGTACCCTATCCCATACGCTAAGCCGTACCCTAACCCTAACACTAACACTAACCCTAACCCTAACCCTAACCCATACCCTACGCCGTACCCTCACCCGTAACCTAACCCGTACCCAAAGCCGTACCCTAACCCTAACCCTAACCTATACACTACGCCGTACCCTCACCCGTACCCTAACCCGTACCTTAAGCCGTACCCTAACTCTAACCCTAACCCTAACCCTAACCCTTACCCATACCCTGCGCCGTACCCTAACCCATACAATAACCTGTATCCTAAGCCTTAACCTAACCCTAACCAATGACCTACACAGTACCCTCACCCGTACCCTAAGCCATACCCTAACCCTAACCCTAACACTAACCTTAACCCTAAACCCTACCCTATGCCGTATCCTCACCCATACCCTATCCCATACCCTAAGCCGTACCCTAACCCTAACACTAACCCTAACCCTAACCCTAACCCTAAACTACCCTTCACTGCTTTTGCCTCCATTAGATTTCCTAAGCACTAGTGTTTTAAGGAACAGGTTAAAAAGAAAATCCTAATGTGATTTTTTTATAATGTGTTTATTCTTTATCTTATCCTAGTGACTAAAATCTTCTCCATGGCTGGATCCCTAATAATATTCCTTTACGTGCTAAGTGGTATCTAGAGAGTGGGATAGGTTTAATAAATACCCTAATCCTAAAGTGTACCCTAAACCTAACCCATACCCTAACCCTAACGCGTACCCTAACCCTAACCAAAACCCTAACCCGAACACGTATGCTAATCCTAACCCGTACCCTAAACCAATCCCTAACCCTAAAACTAACCCTAACCCTAACCCTAACCCTAACCCATAACCTACACCGTACCCTCACCCGTACCCTAACCCGTACCCTAAGCCGTACCCTCACCCGTACCCTAACCCGTATCCTAAGCCGTACCCTAACCCTAACCCTAACCCTAAACTATACCCTACGCCGTAACCTCACCCGTACCATAACCCGTACCCTAAGCCGTACCCTAACCCTAACCCTAACCCTAACCCTAACCCTAACCCTAACCCATACCGTACGCCATACCCTAACACGTACCCTAACCCGTATCCTAAGCCGTACCCTAACCCTAACCAATACCCTACGCAGTATCCTCACCCATAGCCTCACCCGTACCCTAAGCCGTACCCTAACCCTAACCCTAACCCTAACCCTAACCCTAACCCCTACCCTATGCCATACCCTCACCTGTACCCTATCCCATAACCTAAGCCGTACCATAACCCTAACACTAACCCTAACCCTAACCCATAACGTACGCCGTACCCTCACCCGTACCCTAACCCGTATCCTAAGCCGTACCCTAACCCTAACCCTAACCCTAACCCTAACCCATAACCTACGCCGTACCCTCACCCGTACCCTAACACATACCCTAAGACGTACCGTAACCCTAACCCTAACACTAACCCTAACCTTAACCCACACTCTACGCCGTACCCTAACCCGTACCCTAACACGTATCCTAAGCCGTACCCTAACCCTAACCAATACCCTACGCAGTACCCTCACCCGTACCCTCACCCGTACCCTAAGCCATACCCTAACCCTAACCCTAACCCTAACCCTAACCCCTACCCTACGCCGTAACCTCACCCGTACCCTATCCCATACGCTAAGCCGTACCCTAACCCTAACACTAACACTAACCCTAACCCTAACCCTAACCCATACCCTACGCCGTACCCTCACCCGTAACCTAACCCGTACCCTAAGCCGTACCCTAACCCTTACCCTAACTCCTACCCTACGCCGTACCCTCACCCGTACCCTATCCCATACCCTAAGCCGTACCCTAACCCTAACACTAACCCTAACCCTAACCCTAACCCTAAACTACCCTTGATTGCTTTTGCCTCTATTAGATTTCCTAAGCACTAGTGTTTTAAGAACAGGTTAAAAAGAAAATCCTAATGTGATTTTTTTATAATGTGTTTATTCTTTATCTTATCCTAGTGACTAAAATCTTCTCCATGGCTGGATCCCTAATAATATTCCGTTACGTGCTAAGTGGTATCTAGAGAGTGGGATAGGTTTAATAAATACCCTAATCCTAACGTGTACCCTAAACCTAACCCATACCCTAACCCTAACGCGTACCCTAACCCTAACAAAAAACCTAACCCTAACACGTACGCTAATCCTAACCCGTACCCTAAACCAATCCCTAACCCTAAAACTAACCCTAACCCTAACCCTAACCCTAACCCTTACCCTACGCCGTACCCTCACCCGTACCCTAACCCGTACCCTAAGCCGTACCCTAACCCTAACCCTAAACCATATGCTACGCCGTACCCTCACCCGTACCCTAACCCGTATCCTAAGCCGTACCCTAACCCTAACACTAACCCTAAACTATACCCTATGCCGTAACCTCACCCGTACCCTAACCCGTACCCTAAGCCGTACCCTAACCCTAACCCTAACCCTAACCCTAACCCTAACCCTAACCCATACCGTACGCCATACCCTAACACGTACCCTAACCCGTATCCTAAGCCGTACCCTAACCTAACCAATACCCTACGCAGTATCCTCACCCATAGCCTCACCCGTGCCCTAAGCCGTACCCTAACCCTAACCCTAACCCTAACCCTAACCCTAACACCTACCCTATGCCATACCCTCACCTGTACCCTATCCCATAACCTAAGCCATACCATAACCCTAACACTAACCCTAACCCTAACCCATAACCTACGCCATACCCTCACCCGTACCCTAACCCGTATCCTAAGCCGTACCCTAACCCTAACCCTAACCCTAACCCATAACCTACGCCGTACCCTCACCCGTACCCTAACACGTACCCTAAGACGTACCGTAACCCTAACCCTAACACTAACCCTAACCCTAACCCACACTCTACGCCGTACCCTAACCCGTACCCTAACACGTATCCTAAGCCGTACCCTAACCCTAAGCAATACCCTACGCAGTACCCTCACCCGTACCCTCACCCGTACCCTAAGCCATACCCTAACCATAACCCTAAGCCTAACCTTAACCCCTACCCTACGCCGTACCCTCACCCGTACCCTATCCCATACCCTAAGCCGTACCCTAACCCTAACACTAACCCTAACCCTAACCCTAACCCTAAACTACCCTTGATTGCTTTTGCCCCTATTAGATTTCCTAAGCACTAGTGTTTTAAGGAACAGGTTAAAAAGAAAATCCTAATGTGATTTTTTTATAATGTGTTTATTCTTTATCTTATCCTAGTGACTAAAATCTTCTCCATGGCTGGATCCCTAATAATATTCCTTTACGTGCTAAGTGGTATCTAGAGAGTGGGATAGGTTTAATAAATACCCTAATCCTAACGTGTACCCTAACCCTAACCCATACCCTAACCCTAACGCGTACCCTAACCCTAACCGAAAACCTAACCCTAACAGGTACGCTAATCCTAACCCGTACCCTAAACCAATCCCTAACCCTAAAACTAACCCTAACCCTAACCCTAACCCTAAACCTTACCCTACGCCGTACCCTCACCCGTACCCTAACCCGTACCCTAAGACGTACCCTAACCCTAACCCTAACCCATACGCTACGCCGTACCCTCACCCGTACCCTAACCCGTATCCTAAGCCGTACCCTAACCCTAACCCTAACCCTAACCCTAACCCTAACCCATACCCTACGCCATACCCTAACCCGTACCCTAACCCGTATCCTAAGCCGTATCCTAACCCTAACCAATACCCTACGCAGTACCCTCACCCGTACCCTCACCCGTACCCTAAGCCGTACCCTAACCCCAACCCTAACCCTAACTCTAACCCTAACCCCTACCCTACGCCGTACCCTCACCCGTACCCTATCCCATACGCTAAGCCGTACCCTAACCCTAACACTAACACTAACCCTAACCCTAACCCTAACCCATACCCTACGCCGTACCCTCACCCGTACCCTAACCCGTACCCTAAGCCGTACCCTAACTCTAACCCTAACCCTAACCCTAACCCTTACCCATACCCTGCGCCGTACCCTAACCCATACAATAACCTGTATCCTAAGCCTTAACCTAACCCTAACCAATGACCTACACAGTACCCTCACCCGTACCCTAAGCCATACCCTAACCCTAACCCTAACACTAACCCTAACCCTAAACCCTACCCTATGCCGTACCCTCACCCATACCCTATCCCATACCCTAAGCCGTACCCTAACCCTAACACTAACCCTAACCCTAACCCTAACCCTAAACTACCCTTGACTGCTTTTGCCTCCATTAGATTTCCTAAGCACTAGTGTTTTAAGGAACAGGTTAAAAAGAAAATCCTAATGTGATTTTTTTATAATGTGTTTATTCTTTATCTTATCCTAGTAACGAAAATCTTCTCCATGGCTGGACCCTAAATAATATTCCTTTACGTGCTAAGTGGTATCTAGAGAGTGGGATAGGTTTAATAAATACCCTAATCCTAACGTGTACCCTAACCCTAACCCTAATGCGTACCCTAACCCTAACCCTAACACGTACGCTAATCCTCACCCGTACCCTAAACCAATCCCTAACCCTAAAACTAACCCTAACCCTAACCCTAACCCTAACCCATACGCTACGCCGTACCCTCACCCATACCCTAACCCGTATCCTAAGCCGTACCCTAACCCTAAACCTAACCCTAACCTCTACCCTATGCCGTACCCTCACCCGTACCCTAACCCGTACCCAAAGCCTTACACTAACCCTAACCCTAACCCTCACCCATACCCAACGCCGTAACCTAACCCATATCCTAACCCGTATCCTAAGCCGTACCCTAACCCTAACCAATAACCTACGCAGTACCCTCACCAGTACCCTCACCGGTATCCTAAGCCCTCCCCTAACCCTAACCCTAACCCTAACCCTAAACTACCCTTTACTGCTTTTGCCTCCATTAGATTTCCTAAACACTAGTGTTTTAAGGAACAGGTTAAAAAGAAAACCTTATGTGATTTTTTTATAATGTGTTTATTCTTTATCTTATCCTAGTGACTAAAATCTTCTCCATGGCTGAACCCCAAATAATAATCCTTTACGTGCTAAGTGGTATCTAGAGAGTGGGATAGGTTTAATAAATACCCTAATCCTAAAGTGTACCCTAAACCTAACCCATACCCTAACCCTAACGCGTACCCTAACCCTAACCAAAACCCTAACCCGAACACGTATGCTAATCCTAACCCGTACCCTAAACCAATCCCTAACCCTAAAACTAACCCTAACCCTAACCCTAACCCTAACCCATAACCTACACCGTACCCTCACCCGTACCCTAACCCGTACCCTAATCCGTACCCTAACCCTAACCCTAAAACATATGCTACGCCGTACCCTCACCCGTACCCTAACCCGTATCCTAAGCCGTACCCTAACCCTAACCCTAACCCTAAACTATACCCTACGCCGTAACCTCACCCGTACCCTAACCCGTACCCTAAGCCGTACCCTAACCCTAACCCTAACCCTAACCCTAACCCATACCGTACGCCATACCCTAACACGTACCCTAACCCGTATCCTAAGCCGTACCCTAACCCTAACCAATACCCTACGCAGTATCCTCACCCATAGCCTCACCCGTACCCTAAGCCGTACCCTAACCCTAACCCTAACCCTAACCCTAACCCTAACCCCTACCCTATGCCATACCCTCACCTGTACCCTATCCCATAACTTAAGCCGTACCATAACCCTAACACTAACCCTAACCCTAACCCATAACCTACGCCGTACCCTCACCCGTACCCTAACCCGTATCCTAAGCCGTACCCTAACCCTAACCCTAACCCTAACCCTAACCCATAACCTACGCCGTACCCTCACCCGTACCCTAACACATACCCTAAGACGTACCGTAACCCTAACCCTAACACTAACCCTAACCTTAACCCACACTCTACGCCGTACCCTAACCCGTACCCTAACACGTATCCTAAGCCGTACCCTAACCCTAACCAATACCCTACGCAGTACCCTCACCCGTACCCTCACCCGTACCCTAAGCCATACCCTAACCCTAACCCTAACCCTAACCCTAACCCCTACCCTACGCCGTACACTCACCCATACCCTATCCCATACCCTAAGCCGTACCCTAACCCTAACACTAACCCTAACCCTAACCCTAACCCTAAACTACCCTTGATTTCTTTTGCCTGTATTAGATTTCCTAAACACTAGTGTTTTAAGGAACAGGTTAAAAAGAAAATCCTAATGTGATTTTTTTATAATGTGTTTATTCTTTATCTTATCCTAGTGACTAAAATCTTCTCCATGGCTGGATCCCTAATAATATTCCTTTACGCGCTAAGTGGTATCTAGAGAGTGGGATAGGTTTAATAAATACCCTAATCCTAACGTGTACCCTAACCCTAACCCATACCCTAACCCTAACGCGTACCCTAACCCTAACCGAAAACCTAACCCTAACACGTACGCTAATCCTAACCCGTACCCTAAACCAATCCCTAACCCTAAAACTAACCCTAACCCTAAACCTTACCCTACGCCGTACCCTCACCCGTACCCTAACCCGTACCCTAAGACGTACCCTAACCCTAACCCTAACCCATACGCTACGCCGTACCCTCACCCGTACCCTAACCCGTATCCTAAGCCGTACCCTAACCCTAACCCTAACCCTAACCCTAACCCATACCCTACGCCATACCCTAACCCGTACCCTAACCCGTATCCTAAGCCGTATCCTAACCCTAACCAATACCCTACGCAGTACCCTCACCCATACCCTCACCCGTACCCTAAGCCGTACCCTAACCCCAACCCTAACCCTAACTCTAACCCTAACCCCTACCCTACGCCGTACCCTCACCCGTACCCTATCCCATACGCTAAGCCGTACCCTAACCCTAACACTAACACTAACCCTAACCCTAACCCTAACCCATACCCTACGCCGTACCCTCACCCGTAACCTAACCCGTACCCAAAGCCGTACCCTAACCCTAACCCTAACCTATACACTACGCCGTACCCTCACCCGTACCCTAACCCGTACCCTAAGCCGTACCCTAACTCTAACCCTAACCCTAACCCTAACCCTTACCCATACCCTGCGCCGTACCCTAACCCATACAATAACCTGTATCCTAAGCCTTAACCTAACCCTAACCAATGACCTACACAGTACCCTCACCCGTACCCTAAGCCATACCCTAACCCTAACCCTAACACTAACCCTAACCCTAAACCCTACCCTATGCCGTACCCTCACCCATACCCTATCCCATACCCTAAGCCGTACCCTAACCCTAACACTAACCCTAACCCTAACCCTAACCCTAAACTACCCTTGACTGCTTTTGCCTCCATTAGATTTCCTAAGCACTAGTGTTTTAAGGAACAGGTTAAAAAGAAAATCCTAATGTGATTTTTTTATAATGTGTTTATTCTTTATCTTATCCTAGTAACGAAAATCTTCTCCATGGCTGGACCCTAAATAATATTCCTTTACGTGCTAAGTGGTATCTAGAGAGTGGGATAGGTTTAATAAATACCCTAATCCTAACGTGTACCCTAACCCTAACCCAAACCCTAACCCTAACACGTACGCTAATCCTCACCCGTACCCTAAACCAATCCCTAACCCTAAAACTAACCCTAACCCTAACCCTAACCCTAACCCATACGCTACGCCGTACCCTCACCCATACCCTAACCCGTATCCTAAGCCGTACCCTAACCCTAAACCTAACCCTAACCTCTACCCTACGCCGCACCCTCACCCGTACCCTAACCCGTACCCAAAGCCTTACCCTAACCCTAACCCTAACCCTCACCCATACCCAACGCCGTAACCTAACCCATATCCTAACCCGTATCCTAAGCCGTACCCTAACCCTAACCAATAACCTACGCAGTACCCTCACCAGTACCCTCACCGGTATCCTAAGCCCTACCCTAACCCTAACCCTAACCCTAACCCTAAACTACCCTTTACTGCTTTTGCCTCCATTAGATTTCCTAAACACTAGTGTTTTAAGGAACAGGTTAAAAAGAAAACCTTATGTGATTTTTTTATAATGTGTTTATTCTTTATCTTATCCTAGTGACTAAAATCTTCTCCATGGCTGAACCCCAAATAATATTCCTTTACGTGCTAAGTGGTATCTAGAGAGTGGGATAGGTTTAATAAATACCCTAATCCTAAAGTGTACCCTAAACCTAACCCATACCCTAACCCTAACGCGTACCCTAACCCTAACCAAAACCCTAACCCGAACACGTATGCTAATCCTAACCCGTACCCTAAACCAATCCCTAACCCTAAAACTAACCCTAACCCTAACCCTAACCCTAACCCATAACCTACACCGTACCCTCACCCGTACCCTAACCCGTACCCTAAGCCGTACCCTAACCCTAACCCTAAACCATATGCTACGCCGTACCTTCACCCGTACCCTAACCCGTATCCTAAGCCGTACCCTAACCCTAACACTAACCCTAAACTATACCCTACGCCGTTACCTCACCCGTACCCTAACCCGTACCCTAAGCCGTACCCTAACCCTAACCCTAACCCTAACCCTAACCCTAACCCTAACCCATACCGTACGCCATACCCTAACACGTACCCTAACCCGTATCCTAAGCCGTACCCTAACCCTAACCAATACCCTACGCATTATCCTCACCCATAGCCTCACCCGTGCCCTAAGCCGTACCCTAACCCTAACCCTAACCCTAACCCTAACCCTAACACCTACCCTATGCCATACCCTCACCTGTACCCTATCCCATAACCTAAGCCGTACCATAACCCTAACACTAACCCTAACCCTAACCCATAACCTACGCCGTACCCTCACCCGTACCCTAACCCGTATCCTAAGCCGTACCCTAACCCTAACCCTAACCCTAACCCTAACCCATAACCTACGCCGTACCCTCACCCGTACCCTAACACGTACCCTAAGAAGTACCGTAACCCTAAACCTAACACTAACCCTAACCCTAACCCACACTCTACGCCGTACCCTAACCCGTACCCTAACACGTATCCTAAGCCGTACCCTAACCCTAAGCAATACCCTACGCAGTACCCTCACCCGTACCCTCACCCGTACCCTATCCCATACCCTAAGCCGTACCCTAACCCTAACACTAACCCTAACCCTAACCCTAACCCTAAACTACCCTTGATTGCTTTTGCCTCTATTAGATTTCCTAAGCACTAGTGTTTTAAGGAACAGTTTAAAAAGAAAATCCTAATGTGATTTTTTTATAATGTGTTTATTCTTTATCTTATCCTAGTGACTAAAATCTTCTCCATGGCTGGATCCCTAATAATATTCCTTTACGTGCTAAGTGGTATCTAGAGAGTGGGATAGGTTTAATAAATACCCTAATCCTAACGTGTACCCTAACCCTAACCCATACCCTAACCCTAACGCGTACCCTAACCCTAACCGAAAACCTAACCCTAACACGTACGCTAATCCTAACCCGTACCCTAAACCAATCCCTAACCCTAAAACTAACCCTAACCCTAACCCTAACCCTAAACCTTACCCTACGCCGTACCCTCACCCGTACCCTAACCCGTACCCTAAGACGTACCCTAACCCTAACCCTAACCCATACGCTATGCCGTACCCTCAGCCGTACCCTAACCCGTATCCTAAGCCATACCCTAACCCTAACCCTAACCCTAACCCTAACCCTAACCCATACCCTATGCCATACCCTAACCCGTACCCTAACCCGTATCCTAAGCCGTATCCTAACCCTAACCAATACCCTACGCAGTACCCTCACCCGTACCCTCACCCGTACCCTAAGCCGTACCCTAACCCCAACCCTAACCCTAACTCTAACCCTAACCCCTACCCTACGCCGTACCCTCACCCGTACCCTATCCCATACGCTAAGCCGTACCCTAACCCTAACACTAACACTAACCCTAACCCTAACCCTAACCCATACCCTACGCCGTACCCTCACCCGTAACCTAACCCGTACCCAAAGCCGTACCCTAACCCTAACCCTAACCTATACACTACGCCGTACCCTCACCCGTACCCTAACCCGTACCCTAAGCCGTACCCTAACTCTAACCCTAACCCTAACCCTAACCCTTACCCATACCCTGCGCCGTACCCTAACCCATACAATAACCTGTATCCTAAGCCTTAACCTAACCCTAACCAATGACCTACACAGTACCCTCACCCGTACCCTAAGCCATACCCTAACCCTAACCCTAACACTAACCCTAACCCTAAACCCTACCCTATGCCGTACCCTCACCCATACCCTATCCCATACCCTAAGCCGTACCCTAACCCTAACACTAACCCTAACCCTAACCCTAACCCTAAACTACCCTTGACTGCTTTTGCCTCCATTAGATTTCCTAAGCACTAGTGTTTTAAGGAACAGGTTAAAAAGAAAATCCTAATGTGATTTTTTTATAATGTGTTTATTCTTTATCTTATCCTAGTAACGAAAATCTTCTCCATGGCTGGACCCTAAATAATATTCCTTTACGTGCTAAGTGGTATCTAGAGAGTGGGATAGGTTTAATAAATACCCTAATCCTAACGTGTACCCTAACCCTAACCCTAATGCGTACCCTAACCCTAACCCAAACCCTAACCCTAACACGTACGCTAATCCTCACCCGTACCCTAAACCAATCCCTAACCCTAAAACTAACCCTAACCCTAACCCTAACCCTAACCCATACGCTACGCCGTACCCTCACCCATACCCTAACCCGTATCCTAAGCCGTACCCTAACCCTAAACCTAACCCTAACCTCTACCCTACGCCGTACCCTCACCCGTACCCTAACCCGTACCCAAAGCCTTACCCTAACCCTAACCCTAACCCTCACCCATACCCAACGCCGTAACCTAACCCATATCCTAACCCGTATCCTAAGCCGTACCCTAACCCTAACCAATAACCTACGCAGTACCCTCACCAGTACCCTCACCGGTATCCTAAGCCCTCCCCTAACCCTAACCCTAACCCTAACCCTAAACTACCCTTTACTGCTTTTGCCTCCATTAGATTTCCTAAACACTAGTGTTTTAAGGAACAGGTTAAAAAGAAAACCTTATGTGATTTTTTTATAATGTGTTTATTCTTTATCTTATCCTAGTGACTAAAATCTTCTCCATGGCTGAACCCCAAATAATATTCCTTTACGTGCTAAGTGGTATCTAGAGAGTGGGATAGGTTTAATAAATACCCTAATCCTAAAGTGTACCCTAAACCTAACCCATACCCTAACCCTAACGCGTACCCTAACCCTAACCAAAACCCTAACCCGAACACGTATGCTAATCCTAACCCGTGCCCTAAACCAATCCCTAACCCTAAAACTAACCCTAACCCTAACCCTAACCCTAACCCATAACCTACACCGTACCCTCACCCGTACCCTAACCCGTACCCTAAGCCGTACCCTAACCCTAACCCTAAAACATATGCTACGCCGTACCCTCACCCGTACCCTAACCCGTATCCTAAGCCGTACCCTAACCCTAACCAATACCCTACGCAGTATCCTCACCCATAGCCTCACCCGTACCCTAAGCCATACCCTAACCCTAACCCTAACACTAACCCTAACCCTAAACCCTACCCTATGCCGTACCCTCACCCATACCCTATCCCATACCCTAAGCCGTACCCTAACCCTAACACTAACCCTAACCCTAACCCTAACCCTAAACTACCCTTGACTGCTTTTGCCTCCATTAGATTTCCTAAGCACTAGTGTTTTAAGGAACAGGTTAAAAAGAAAATCCTAATGTGATTTTTTTATAATGTGTTTATTCTTTATCTTATCCTAGTAACGAAAATCTTCTCCATGGCTGGACCCTAAATAATATTCCTTTACGTGCTAAGTGGTATCTAGAGAGTGGGATAGGTTTAATAAATACCCTAATCCTAACGTGTACCCTAACCCTAACCCATACCCTAACCCTAACGCGTACCCTAACCCTAACCGAAAACCTAACCCTAACAGGTACGCTAATCCTAACCCGTACCCTAAACCAATCCCTAACCCTAAAACTAACCCTAACCCTAACCCTAACCCTAAACCTTACCCTACGCCGTACCCTCACCCGTACCCTAACCCGTACCCTAAGACGTACCCTAACCCTAACCCTAACCCATACGCTACGCCGTACCCTCACCCGTACCCTAACCCGTATCCTAAGCCGTACCCTAACCCTAACCCTAACCCTAACCCTAACCCTAACCCATACCCTACGCCATACCCTAACCCGTACCCTAACCCGTATCCTAAGCCGTATCCTAACCCTAACCAATACCCTACGCAGTACCCTCACCCGTACCCTCACCCGTACCCTAAGCCGTACCCTAACCCCAACCCTAACCCTAACTCTAACCCTAACCCCTACCCTACGCCGTACCCTCACCCGTACCCTATCCCATACGCTAAGCCGTACCCTAACCCTAACACTAACACTAACCCTAACCCTAACCCTAACCCATACCCTACGCCGTACCCTCACCCGTAACCTAACCCGTACCCAAAGCCGTACCCTAACACTAACCCTAACCTATACACTACGCCGTACCCTCACCCGTACCCTAACCCGTACCCTAAGCCGTACCCTAACTCTAACCCTAACCCTAACCCTAACCCTTACCCATACCCTGCGCCGTACCCTAACCCATACAATAACCTGTATCCTAAGCCTTAACCTAACCCTAACCAATGACCTACACAGTACCCTCACCCGTACCCTAAGCCATACCCTAACCCTAACCCTAACACTAACCCTAACCCTAAACCCTACCCTATGCCGTACCCTCACCCATACCCTATCCCATACCCTAAGCCGTACCCTAACCCTAACACTAACCCTAACCCTAACCCTAAACTACCCTTGACTGCTTTTGCCTCCATTAGATTTCCTAAGCACTAGTGTTTTAAGGAACAGGTTAAAAAGAAAATCCTAATGTGATTTTTTTATAATGTGTTTATTCTTTATCTTATCCTAGTAACGAAAATCTTCTCCATGGCTGGACCCTAAATAATATTCCTTTACGTGCTAAGTGGTATCTAGAGAGTGGGATAGGTTTAATAAATACCCTAATCCTAACGTGTACCCTAACCCTAACCCTAATGCGTACCCTAACCCTAACCCAAACCCTAACCCTAACACGTACGCTAATCCTCACCCGTACCCTAAACCAATCCCTAACCCTAAAACTAACCCTAACCCTAACCCTAACCCTAACCCATACGCTACGCCGTACCCTCACCCATACCCTAACCCGTATCCTAAGCCGTACCCTAACCCTAAACCTAACCCTAACCTCTACCCTATGCCGTACCCTCACCCGTACCCTAACCCGTACCCAAAGCCTTACCCTAACCCTAACCCTAACCCTCACCCATACCCAACGCCGTAACCTAACCCATATCCTAACCCGTATCCTAAGCCGTACCCTAACCCTAACCAATAACCTACGCAGTACCCTCACCAGTACCCTCACCGGTATCCTAAGCCCTCCCCTAACCCTAACCCTAACCCTAACCCTAAACTACCCTTTACTGCTTTTGCCTCCATTAGATTTCCTAAACACTAGTGTTTTAAGGAACAGGTTAAAAAGAAAACCTTATGTGATTTTTTTATAATGTGTTTATTCTTTATCTTATCCTAGTGACTAAAATCTTCTCCATGGCTGAACCCCAAATAATAATCCTTTACGTGCTAAGTGGTATCTAGAGAGTGGGATAGGTTTAATAAATACCCTAATCCTAAAGTGTACCCTAAACCTAACCCATACCCTAACCCTAACGCGTACCCTAACCCTAACCAAAACCCTAACCCGAACACGTATGCTAATCCTAACCCGTACCCTAAACCAATCCCTAACCCTAAAACTAACCCTAACCCTAACCCTAACCCTAACCCGTAACCTACACCGTACCCTCACCCGTACCCTAACCCGTACCCTAAGCCGTACCCTAACCCTAACCCTAAAACATATGCTACGCCGTACCCTCACCCGTACCCTAACCCGTATCCTAAGCCGTACCCTAACCCTAACCCTAACCCTAAACTATACCCTACGCCGTAACCTCACCCGTACCCTAACCCGTACCCTAAGCCGTACCCTAACCCTAACCCTAACCCTAACCCTAACCCATACCGTACGCCATACCCTAACACGTACCCTAACCCGTATCCTAAGCCGTACCCTAACCCTAACCAATACCCTACGCAGTATCCTCACCCATAGCCTCACCCGTACCCTAAGCCGTACCCTAACCCTAACCCTAACCCTAACCCTAACCCTAACCCCTACCCTATGCCATACCCTCACCTGTACCCTATCCCATAACTTAAGCCGTACCATAACCCTAACACTAACCCTAACCCTAACCCATAACCTACGCCGTACCCTCACCCGTACCCTAACCCGTATCCTAAGCCGTACCCTAACCCTAACCCTAACCCTAACCCTAACCCTAACCCATAACCTACGCCGTACCCTCACCCGTACCCTAACACATACCCTAAGACGTACCGTAACCCTAACCCTAACACTAACCCTAACCTTAACCCACACTCTACGCCGTACCCTAACCCATACCCTAACACGTATCCTAAGCCGTACCCTAACCCTAACCAATACCCTACGCAGTACCCTCACCCGTACCCTCACCCGTACCCTAAGCCATACCCTAACCCTAACACTAACCCTAACCCTAAACCCTACCCTATGCCGTACCCTCACCCATACCCTATCCCATACCCTAAGCCGTACCCTAACCCTAACACTAACCCTAACCCTAACCCTAACCCTAAACTACCCTTGACTGCTTTTGCCTCCATTAGATTTCCTAAGCACTAGTGTTTTAAGGAACAGGTTAAAAAGAAAATCCTAATGTGATTTTTTTATAATGTGTTTATTCTTTATCTTATCCTAGTAACGAAAATCTTCTCCATGGCTGGACCCTAAATAATATTCCTTTACGTGCTAAGTGGTATCTAGAGAGTGGGATAGGTTTAATAAATACCCTAATCCTAACGTGTACCCTAACCCTAACCCTAATGCGTACCCTAACCCTAACCCAAACCCTAACCCTAACACGTACGCTAATCCTCACCCGTACCCTAAACCAATCCCTAACCCTAAAACTAACCCTAACCCTAACCCTAACCCTAACCCATACGCTACGCCGTACCCTCACCCATACCCTAACCCGTATCCTAAGCCGTACCCTAACCCTAAACCTAACCCTAACCTCTACCCTACGCCGTACCCTCACCCGTACCCTAACCCGTACCCAAAGCCTTACCCTAACCCTAACCCTAACCCTCACCCATACCCAACGCCGTAACCTAACCCATATCCTAACCCGTATCCTAAGCCGTACCCTAACCCTAACCAATAACCTACGCAGTACCCTCACCAGTACCCTCACCGGTATCCTAAGCCCTCCCCTAACCCTAACCCTAACCCTAACCCTAAACTACCCTTTACTGCTTTTGCCTCCATTAGATTTCCTAAACACTAGTGTTTTAAGGAACAGGTTAAAAAGAAAACCTTATGTGATTTTTTTATAATGTGTTTATTCTTTATCTTATCCTAGTGACTAAAATCTTCTCCATGGCTGAACCCCAAATAATATTCCTTTACGTGCTAAGTGGTATCTAGAGAGTGGGATAGGTTTAATAAATACCCTAATCCTAAAGTGTACCCTAAACCTAACCCATACCCTAACCCTAACGCGTACCCTAACCCTAACCAAAACCCTAACCCGAACACGTATGCTAATCCTAACCCGTACCCTAAACCAATCCCTAACCCTAAAACTAACCCTAACCCTAACCCTAACCCTAACCCATAACCTACACCGTACCCTCACCCGTACCCTAACCCGTACCCTAAGCCGTACCCTAACCCTAACCCTAAAACATATGCTACGCCGTACCCTCACCCGTACCCTAACCCGTATCCTAAGCCGTACCCTAACCCTAACCCTAACCCTAAACTATACCCTACGCCGTAACCTCACCCGTACCCTAACCCGTACCCTAAGCCGTACCCTAACCCTAACCCTAACCCTAACCCAGCCCTAACCCTAACCCATACCGTACGCCATACCCTAACACGTACCCTAACCCGTATCCTAAGCCATACCCTAACCCTAACCAATACCCTACGCAGTATCCTCACCCATAGCCTCACCCGTACCCTAAGCCATACCCTAACCCTAACCCTAACACTAACCCTAACCCTAAACCCTACCCTATGCCGTACCCTCACCCATACCCTATCCCATACCCTAAGCCGTACCCTAACCCTAACACTAACCCTAACCCTAACCCTAACCCTAAACTACCCTTGACTGCTTTTGCCTCCATTAGATTTCCTAAGCACTAGTGTTTTAAGGAACAGGTTAAAAAGAAAATCCTAATGTGATTTTTTTATAATGTGTTTATTCTTTATCTTATCCTAGTAACGAAAATCTTCTCCATGGCTGGACCCTAAATAATATTCCTTTACGTGCTAAGTGGTATCTAGAGAGTGGGATAGGTTTAATAAATACCCTAATCCTAACGTGTACCCTAACCCTAACCCATACCCTAACCCTAACGCATACCCTAACCCTAACCGAAAACCTAACCCTAACAGGTACGCTAATCCTAACCCGTACCCTAAACCAATCCCTAACCCTAAAACTAACCCTAACCCTAACCCTAACCCTAAACCTTACCCTACGCCGTACCCTCACCCGTACCCTAACCCGTACCCTAAGACGTACCCTAACCCTAACCCTAACCCATACGCTACGCCGTACCCTCACCCGTACCCTAACCCGTATCCTAAGCCGTACACTAACCCTAACCCTAACCCTAACCCTAACCCTAACCCATACCCTACGCCATACCCTAACCCGTACCCTAACCCGTATCCTAAGCCGTATCCTAACCCTAACCAATACCCTACGCAGTACCCTCACCCGTACCCTCACCCGTGCCCTAAGCCGTACCCTAACCCCAACCCTAACCCTAACTCTAACCCTAACCCCTACCCTACGCCGTACCCTCACCCGTACCCTATCCCATACGCTAAGCCGTACCCTAACCCTAACACTAACACTAACCCTAACCCTAACCCTAACCCATACCCTACGCCGTACCCTCACCCGTAACCTAACCCGTACCCAAAGCCGTACCCTAACACTAACCCTAACCTATACACTACGCCGTACCCTCACCCGTACCCTAACCCGTACCCTAAGCCGTACCCTAACTCTAACCCTAACCCTAACCCTAACCCTTACCCATACCCTGCGCCGTACCCTAACCCATACAATAACCTGTATCCTAAGCCTTAACCTAACCCTAACCAATGACCTACACAGTACCCTCACCCGTACCCTAAGCCATACCCTAACCCTAACCCTAACACTAACCCTAACCCTAAACCCTACCCTATGCCGTACCCTCACCCATACCCTATCCCATACCCTAAGCCGTACCCTAACCCTAACACTAACCCTAACCCTAACCCTAAACTACCCTTGACTGCTTTTGCCTCCATTAGATTTCCTAAGCACTAGTGTTTTAAGGAACAGGTTAAAAAGAAAATCCTAATGTGATTTTTTTATAATGTGTTTATTCTTTATCTTATCCTAGTAACGAAAATCTTCTCCATGGCTGGACCCTAAATAATATTCCTTTACGTGCTAAGTGGTATCTAGAGAGTGGGATAGGTTTAATAAATACCCTAATCCTAACGTGTACCCTAACCCTAACCCTAATGCGTACCCTAACCCTAACCCAAACCCTAACCCTAACACGTACGCTAATCCTCACCCGTACCCTAAACCAATCCCTAACCCTAAAACTAACCCTAACCCTAACCCTAACCCTAACCCATACGCTACGCCGTACCCTCACCCATACCCTAACCCGTATCCTAAGCCGTACCCTAACCCTAAACCTAACCCTAACCTCTACCCTATGCCGTACCCTCACCCGTACCCTAACCCGTACCCAAAGCCTTACCCTAACCCTAACCCTAACCCTCACCCATACCCAACGCCGTAACCTAACCCATATCCTAACCCGTATCCTAAGCCGTACCCTAACCCTAACCAATAACCTACGCAGTACCCTCACCAGTACCCTCACCGGTATCCTAAGCCCTCCCCTAACCCTAACCCTAACCCTAACCCTAAACTACCCTTTACTGCTTTTGCCTCCATTAGATTTCCTAAACACTAGTGTTTTAAGGAACAGGTTAAAAAGAAAACCTTATGTGATTTTTTTATAATGTGTTTATTCTTTATCTTATCCTAGTGACTAAAATCTTCTCCATGGCTGAACCCCAAATAATAATCCTTTACGTGCTAAGTGGTATCTAGAGAGTGGGATAGGTTTAATAAATACCCTAATCCTAAAGTGTACCCTAAACCTAACCCATACCCTAACCCTAACGCGTACCCTAACCCTAACCAAAACCCTAACCCGAACACGTATGCTAATCCTAACCCGTACCCTAAACCAATCCCTAACCCTAAAACTAACCCTAACCCTAACCCTAACCCTAACCCATAACCTACACCGTACCCTCACCCGTACCCTAACCCGTACCCTAAGCCGTACCCTGACCCTAACCCTAAAACATATGCTACGCCGTACCCTCACCCGTACCCTAACCCGTATCCTAAGCCGTACCCTAACCCTAACCCTAAGCCTAAACTATACCCTACGCCGTAACCTCACCCGTACCCTAACCCGTACCCTAAGCCGTACCCTAACCCTAACCCTAACCCTAACCCTAACCCATACCGTACGCCATACCCTAACACGTACCCTAACCCGTATCCTAAGCCGTACCCTAACCCTAACCAATACCCTACGCAGTATCCTCACCCATAGCCTCACCCGTACCCTAAGCCGTACCCTAACCCTAACCCTAACCCTAACCCTAACCCTAACCCCTACCCTATGCCATACCCTCACCTGTACCCTATCCCATAACTTAAGCCGTACCGTAACCCTAACACTAACCCTAACCCTAACCCATAACCTACGCCGTACCCTCACCCGTACCCTAACCCGTATCCTAAGCCGTACCCTAACCCTAACCCTAACCCTAACCCTAACCCATAACCTACGCCGTACCCTCACCCGTACCCTAACACATACCCTAAGACGTACCGTAACCCTAAACCTAACACTAACCCTAACCTTAACCCACACTCTACGCCGTACCCTAACCCGTACCCTAACACGTATCCTAAGCCGTACCCTAACCCTAACCAATACCCTACGCAGTACCCTCACCCGTACCCTCACCCGTACCCTAAGCCATACCCTAACCCTAACACTAACCCTAACCCTAAACCCTACCCTATGCCGTACCCTCACCCATACCCTATCCCATACCCTAAGCCGTACCCTAACCCTAACACTAACCCTAACCCTAACCCTAACCCTAAACTACCCTTGACTGCTTTTGCCTCCATTAGATTTCCTAAGCACTAGTGTTTTAAGGAACAGGTTAAAAAGAAAATCCTAATGTGATTTTTTTATAATGTGTTTATTCTTTATCTTATCCTAGTAACGAAAATCTTCTCCATGGCTGGACCCTAAATAATATTCCTTTACGTGCTAAGTGGTATCTAGAGAGTGGGATAGGTTTAATAAATACCCTAATCCTAACGTGTACCCTAACCCTAACCCAAACCCTAACCCTAACACGTACGCTAATCCTCACCCGTACCCTAAACCAATCCCTAACCCTAAAACTAACCCTAACCCTAACCCTAACCCTAACCCATACGCTACGCCGTACCCTCACCCATACCCTAACCCGTATCCTAAGCCGTACCCTAACCCTAAACCTAACCCTAACCTCTACCCTACGCCGCACCCTCACCCGTACCCTAACCCGTACCCAAAGCCTTACCCTAACCCTAACCCTAACCCTCACCCATACCCAACGCCGTAACCTAACCCATATCCTAACCCGTATCCTAAGCCGTACCCTAACCCTAACCAATAACCTACGCAGTACCCTCACCAGTACCCTCACCGGTATCCTAAGCCCTACCCTAACCCTAACCCTAACCCTAACCCTAAACTACCCTTTACTGCTTTTGCCTCCATTAGATTTCCTAAACACTAGTGTTTTAAGGAACAGGTTAAAAAGAAAACCTTATGTGATTTTTTTATAATGTGTTTATTCTTTATCTTATCCTAGTGACTAAAATCTTCTCCATGGCTGAACCCCAAATAATATTCCTTTACGTGCTAAGTGGTATCTAGAGAGTGGGATAGGTTTAATAAATACCCTAATCCTAAAGTGTACCCTAAACCTAACCCATACCCTAACCCTAACGCGTACCCTAACCCTAACCAAAACCCTAACCCGAACACGTATGCTAATCCTAACCCGTACCCTAAACCAATCCCTAACCCTAAAACTAACCCTAACCCTAACCCTAACCCTAACCCATAACCTACACCGTACCCTCACCCGTACCCTAACCCGTACCCTAAGCCGTACCCTGACCCTAACCCTAAAACATATGCTACGCCGTACCCTCACCCGTACCCTAACCCGTATCCTAAGCCGTACCCTAACCCTAACCCTAACCCTAAACTATACCCTACGCCGTAACCTCACCCGTACCCTAACCCGTACCCTAAGCCGTACCCTAACCCTAACCCTAACCCTAACCCTAACCCATACCGTACGCCATACCCTAACACGTACCCTAACCCGTATCCTAAGCCGTACCCTAACCCTAACCAATACCCTACGCAGTATCCTCACCCATAGCCTCACCCGTACCCTAAGCCGTACCCTAACCCTAACCCTAACCCTAACCCTAACCCTAACCCCTACCCTATGCCATACCCTCACCTGTACCCTATCCCATAACTTAAGCCGTACCATAACCCTAACACTAACCCTAACCCTAACCCATAACCTACGCCGTACCCTCACCCGTACCCTAACCCGTATCCTAAGCCGTACCCTAACCCTAACCCTAACCCTAACCCTAACCCATAACCTACGCCGTACCCTCACCCGTACCCTAACACATACCCTAAGACGTACCGTAACCCTAAACCTAACACTAACCCTAACCTTAACCCACACTCTACGCCGTACCCTAACCCGTACCCTAACACGTATCCTAAGCCGTACCCTAACCCTAACCAATACCCTACGCAGTACCCTCACCCGTACCCTCACCCGTACCCTAAGCCATACCCTAACCCTAACACTAACCCTAACCCTAAACCCTACCCTATGCCGTACCCTCACCCATACCCTATCCCATACCCTAAGCCGTACCCTAACCCTAACACTAACCCTAACCCTAACCCTAACCCTAAACTACCCTTGACTGCTTTTGCCTCCATTAGATTTCCTAAGCACTAGTGTTTTAAGGAACAGGTTAAAAAGAAAATCCTAATGTGATTTTTTTATAATGTGTTTATTCTTTATCTTATCCTAGTAACGAAAATCTTCTCCATGGCTGGACCCTAAATAATATTCCTTTACGTGCTAAGTGGTATCTAGAGAGTGGGATAGGTTTAATAAATACCCTAATCCTAACGTGTACCCTAACCCTAACCCAAACCCTAACCCTAACACGTACGCTAATCCTCACCCGTACCCTAAACCAATCCCTAACCCTAAAACTAACCCTAACCCTAACCCTAACCCTAACCCATACGCTACGCCGTACCCTCACCCATACCCTAACCCGTATCCTAAGCCGTACCCTAACCCTAAACCTAACCCTAACCTCTACCCTACGCCGCACCCTCACCCGTACCGTAACCCGTACCCAAAGCCTTACCCTAACCCTAACCCTAACCCTCACCCATACCCAACGCCGTAACCTAACCCATATCCTAACCCGTATCCTAAGCCGTACCCTAACCCTAACCAATAACCTACGCAGTACCCTCACCAGTACCCTCACCGGTATCCTAAGCCCTACCCTAACCCTAACCCTAACCCTAACCCTAAACTACCCTTTACTGCTTTTGCCTCCATTAGATTTCCTAAACACTAGTGTTTTAAGGAACAGGTTAAAAAGAAAACCTTATGTGATTTTTTTATAATGTGTTTATTCTTTATCTTATCCTAGTGACTAAAATCTTCTCCATGGCTGAACCCCAAATAATATTCCTTTACGTGCTAAGTGGTATCTAGAGAGTGGGATAGGTTTAATAAATACCCTAATCCTAAAGTGTACCCTAAACCTAACCCATACCCTAACCCTAACGCGTACCCTAACCCTAACCAAAACCCTAACCCGAACACGTATGCTAATCCTAACCCGTACCCTAAACCAATCCCTAACCCTAAAACTAACCCTAACCCTAACCCTAACCCTAACCCATAACCTACACCGTACCCTCACCCGTACCCTAACCCGTACCCTAAGCCGTACCCTAACCCTAACCCTAAACCATATGCTACGCCGTACCCTCACCCGTACCCTAACCCGTATCCTAAGCCGTACCCTAACCCTAACACTAACCCTAAACTATACCCTACGCCGTAACCTCACCCGTACCCTAACCCGTACCCTAAGCCGTACCCTAACCCTAACCCTAACCCTAACCCTAACCCTAACCCTAACCCATACCGTACGCCATACCCTAACACGTACCCTAACCCGTATCCTAAGCCGTACCCTAACCCTAACCAATACCCTACGCATTATCCTCACCCATAGCCTCACCCGTGCCCTAAGCCGTACCCTAACCCTAACCCTAACCCTAACCCTAACCCTAACACCTACCCTATGCCATACCCTCACCTGTACCCTATCCCATAACCTAAGCCGTACCATAACCCTAACACTAACCCTAACCCTAACCCATAACCTACGCCGTACCCTCACCCGTACCCTAACCCGTATCCTAAGCCGTACCCTAACCCTAACCCTAACCCTAACCCTAACCCATAACCTACGCCGTACCCTCACCCGTACCCTAACACGTACCCTAAGAAGTACCGTAACCCTAAACCTAACACTAACCCTAACCCTAACCCACACTCTACGCCGTACCCTAACCCGTACCCTAACACGTATCCTAAGCCGTACCCTAACCCTAAGCAATACCCTACGCAGTACCCTCACCCGTACCCTCACCCGTACCCTATCCCATACCCTAAGCCGTACCCTAACCCTAACACTAACCCTAACCCTAACCCTAACCCTAAACTACCCTTGATTGCTTTTGCCTCTATTAGATTTCCTAAGCACTAGTGTTTTAAGGAACAGGTTAAAAAGAAAATCCTAATGTGATTTTTTTATAATGTGTTTATTCTTTATCTTATCCTAGTGACTAAAATCTTCTCCATGGCTGGATCCCTAATAATATTCCTTTACGTGCTAAGTGGTATCTAGAGAGTGGGATAGGTTTAATAAATACCCTAATCCTAACGTGTACCCTAACCCTAACCCATACCCTAACCCTAACGCGTACCCTAACCCTAACCGAAAACCTAACCCTAACACGTACGCTAATCCTAACCCGTACCCTAAACCAATCCCTAACCCTAAAACTAACCCTAACCCTAACCCTAACCCTAAACCTTACCCTACGCCGTACCCTCACCCGTACCCTAACCCGTACCCTAAGACGTACCCTAACCCTAACCCTAACCCATACGCTATGCCGTACCCTCAGCCGTACCCTAACCCGTATCCTAAGCCATACCCTAACCCTAACCCTAACCCTAACCCTAACCCTAACCCATACCCTATGCCATACCCTAACCCGTACCCTAACCCGTATCCTAAGCCGTATCCTAACCCTAACCAATACCCTACGCAGTACCCTCACCCGTACCCTCACCCGTACCCTAAGCCGTACCCTAACCCCAACCCTAACCCTAACTCTAACCCTAACCCCTACCCTACGCCGTACCCTCACCCGTACCCTATCCCATACGCTAAGCCGTACCCTAACCCTAACACTAACACTAACCCTAACCCTAACCCTAACCCATACCCTACGCCGTACCCTCACCCGTAACCTAACCCGTACCCAAAGCCGTACCCTAACCCTAACCCTAACCTATACCCTACGCCGTACCCTCACACGTACCCTAACCCGTACCCTAAGCCGTACCCTAACTCTAACCCTAACCCTAACCCTAACCCTTACCCATACCCTGCGCCGTACCCTAACCCATACAATAACCTGTATCCTAAGCCTTAACCTAACCCTAACCAATGACCTACACAGTACCCTCACCCGTACCCTAAGCCATACCCTAACCCTAACCCTAACACTAACCCTAACCCTAAACCCTACCCTATGCCGTACCCTCACCCATACCCTATCCCATACCCTAAGCCGTACCCTAACCCTAACACTAACCCTAACCCTAACCCTAACCCTAAACTACCCTTGACTGCTTTTGCCTCCATTAGATTTCCTAAGCACTAGTGTTTTAAGGAACAGGTTAAAAAGAAAATCCTAATGTGATTTTTTTATAATGTGTTTATTCTTTATCTTATCCTAGTAACGAAAATCTTCTCCATGGCTGGACCCTAAATAATATTCCTTTACGTGCTAAGTGGTATCTAGAGAGTGGGATAGGTTTAATAAATACCCTAATCCTAACGTGTACCCTAACCCTAACCCTAATGCGTACCCTAACCCTAACCCAAACCCTAACCCTAACACGTACGCTAATCCTCACCCGTACCCTAAACCAATCCCTAACCCTAAAACTAACCCTAACCCTAACCCTAACCCTAACCCATACGCTACGCCGTACCCTCACCCATACCCTAACCCGTATCCTAAGCCGTACCCTAACCCTAAACCTAACCCTAACCTCTACCCTACGCCGTACCCTCACCCGTACCCTAACCCGTACCCAAAGCCTTACCCTAACCCTAACCCTAACCCTCACCCATACCCAACGCCGTAACCTAACCCATATCCTAACCCGTATCCTAAGCCGTACCCTAACCCTAACCAATAACCTACGCAGTACCCTCACCAGTACCCTCACCGGTATCCTAAGCCCTCCCCTAACCCTAACCCTAACCCTAACCCTAAACTACCCTTTACTGCTTTTGCCTCCATTAGATTTCCTAAACACTAGTGTTTTAAGGAACAGGTTAAAAAGAAAACCTTATGTGATTTTTTTATAATGTGTTTATTCTTTATCTTATCCTAGTGACCAAAATCTTCTCCATGGCTGAACCCCAAATAATATTCCTTTACGTGCTAAGTGGTATCTAGAGAGTGGGATAGGTTTAATAAATACCCTAATCCTAAAGTGTACCCTAAACCTAACCCATACCCTAACCCTAACGCGTACCCTAACCCTAACCAAAACCCTAACCCGAACACGTATGCTAATCCTAACCCGTACCCTAAACCAATCCCTAACCCTAAAACTAACCCTAACCCTAACCCTAACCCTAACCCATAACCTACACCGTACCCTCACCCGTACCCTAACCCGTACCCTAAGCCGTACCCTAACCCTAACCCTAAAACATATGCTACGCCGTACCCTCACCCGTACCCTAACCCGTATCCTAAGCCGTACCCTAACCCTAACCCTAACCCTAAACTATACCCTACGCCGTAACCTCACCCGTACCCTAACCCGTACCCTAAGCCGTACCCTAACCCTAACCCTAACCCTAACCCTAACCCTAACCCTAACCCATACCGTACGCCATACCCTAACACGTACCCTAACCCGTATCCTAAGCCGTACCCTAACCCTAACCAATACCCTACGCAGTATCCTCACCCATAGCCTCACCCGTACCCTAAGCCATACCCTAACCCTAACCCTAACACTAACCCTAACCCTAAACCCTACCCTATGCCGTACCCTCACCCATACCCTATCCCATACCCTAAGCCGTACCCTAACCCTAACACTAACCCTAACCCTAACCCTAACCCTAAACTACCCTTGACTGCTTTTGCCTCCATTAGATTTCCTAAGCACTAGTGTTTTAAGGAACAGGTTAAAAAGAAAATCCTAATGTGATTTTTTTATAATGTGTTTATTCTTTATCTTATCCTAGTAACGAAAATCTTCTCCATGGCTGGACCCTAAATAATATTCCTTTACGTGCTAAGTGGTATCTAGAGAGTGGGATAGGTTTAATAAATACCCTAATCCTAACGTGTACCCTAACCCTAACCCATACCCTAACCCTAACGCGTACCCTAACCCTAACCGAAAACCTAACCCTAACAGGTACGCTAATCCTAACCCGTACCCTAAACCAATCCCTAACCCTAAAACTAACCCTAACCCTAACCCTAACCCTAAACCTTACCCTACGCCGTACCCTCACCCGTACCCTAACCCGTACCCTAAGACGTACCCTAACCCTAACCCTAACCCATACGCTATGCCGTACCCTCACCCGTACCCTAACCCGTATCCTAAGCCGTACCCTAACCCTAACCCTAACCCTAACCCTAACCCTAACCCATACCCTACGCCATACCCTAACCCGTACCCTAACCCGTATCCTAAGCCGTATCCTAACCCTAACCAATACCCTACGCAGTACCCTCACCCGTACCCTCACCCGTACCCTAAGCCGTACCCTAACCCCAACCCTAACCCTAACTCTAACCCTAACCCCTACCCTACGCCGTACCCTCACCCGTACCCTATCCCATACGCTAAGCCGTACCCTAACCCTAACACTAACACTAACCCTAACCCTAACCCTAACCCATACCCTACGCCGTACCCTCACCCGTAACCTAACCCGTACCCAAAGCCGTACCCTAACACTAACCCTAACCTATACACTACGCCGTACCCTCACCCGTACCCTAACCCGTACCCTAAGCCGTACCCTAACTCTAACCCTAACCCTAACCCTAACCCTTACCCATACCCTGCGCCGTACCCTAACCCATACAATAACCTGTATCCTAAGCCTTAACCTAACCCTAACCAATGACCTACACAGTACCCTCACCCGTACCCTAAGCCATACCCTAACCCTAACCCTAACACTAACCCTAACCCTAAACCCTACCCTATGCCGTACCCTCACCCATACCCTATCCCATACCCTAAGCCGTACCCTAACCCTAACACTAACCCTAACCCTAACCCTAAACTACCCTTGACTGCTTTTGCCTCCATTAGATTTCCTAAGCACTAGTGTTTTAAGGAACAGGTTAAAAAGAAAATCCTAATGTGATTTTTTTATAATGTGTTTATTCTTTATCTTATCCTAGTAACGAAAATCTTCTCCATGGCTGGACCCTAAATAATATTCCTTTACGTGCTAAGTGGTATCTAGAGAGTGGGATAGGTTTAATAAATACCCTAATCCTAACGTGTACCCTAACCCTAACCCTAATGCGTACCCTAACCCTAACCCAAACCCTAACCCTAACACGTACGCTAATCCTCACCCGTACCCTAAACCAATCCCTAACCCTAAAACTAACCCTAACCCTAACCCTAACCCTAACCCATACGCTACGCCGTACCCTCACCCATACCCTAACCCGTATCCTAAGCCGTACCCTAACCCTAAACCTAACCCTAACCTCTACCCTATGCCGTACCCTCACCCGTACCCTAACCCGTACCCAAAGCCTTACCCTAACCCTAACCCTAACCCTCACCCATACCCAACGCCGTAACCTAACCCATATCCTAACCCGTATCCTAAGCCGTACCCTAACCCTAACCAATAACCTACGCAGTACCCTCACCAGTACCCTCACCGGTATCCTAAGCCCTCCCCTAACCCTAACCCTAACCCTAACCCTAAACTACCCTTTACTGCTTTTGCCTCCATTAGATTTCCTAAACACTAGTGTTTTAAGGAACAGGTTAAAAAGAAAACCTTATGTGATTTTTTTATAATGTGTTTATTCTTTATCTTATCCTAGTGACTAAAATCTTCTCCATGGCTGAACCCCAAATAATAATCCTTTACGTGCTAAGTGGTATCTAGAGAGTGGGATAGGTTTAATAAATACCCTAATCCTAAAGTGTACCCTAAACCTAACCCATACCCTAACCCTAACGCGTACCCTAACCCTAACCAAAACCCTAACCCGAACACGTATGCTAATCCTAACCCGTACCCTAAACCAATCCCTAACCCTAAAACTAACCCTAACCCTAACCCTAACCCTAACCCATAACCTACACCGTACCCTCACCCGTACCCTAACCCATACCCTAAGCCGTACCCTAACCCTAACCCTAAAACATATGCTACGCCGTACCCTCACCCGTACCCTAACCCGTATCCTAAGCCGTACCCTAACCCTAACCCTAACCCTAAACTATACCCTACGCCGTAACCTCACCCGTACCCTAACCCGTACCCTAAGCCGTACCCTAACCCTAACCCTAACCCTAACCCTAACCCATACCGTACGCCATACCCTAACACGTACCCTAACCCGTATCCTAAGCCGTACCCTAACCCTAACCAATACCCTACGCAGTATCCTCACCCATAGCCTCACCCGTACCCTAAGCCGTACCCTAACCCTAACCCTAACCCTAACCCTAACCCCTACCCTATGCCATACCCTCACCTGTACCCTATCCCATAACTTAAGCCGTACCATAACCCTAACACTAACCCTAACCCTAACCCATAACCTACGCCGTACCCTCAACCGTACCCTAACCCGTATCCTAAGCCGTACCCTAACCCTAACCCTAACCCTAACCCTAACCCATAACCTACGCCGTACCCTCACCCGTACCCTAACACATACCCTAAGACGTACCGTAACCCTAACCCTAACACTAACCCTAACCTTAACCCACACTCTACGCCGTACCCTAACCCGTACCCTAACACGTATCCTAAGCCGTACCCTAACCCTAACCAATACCCTACGCAGTACCCTCACCCGTACCCTCACCCGTACCCTAAGCCATACCCTAACCCTAACACTAACCCTAACCCTAAACCCTACCCTATGCCGTACCCTCACCCATACCCTATCCCATACCCTAAGCCGTACCCTAACCCTAACACTAACCCTAACCCTAACCCTAACCCTAAACTACCCTTGACTGCTTTTGCCTCCATTAGATTTCCTAAGCACTAGTGTTTTAAGGAACAGGTTAAAAAGAAAATCCTAATGTGATTTTTTTATAATGTGTTTATTCTTTATCTTATCCTAGTAACGAAAATCTTCTCCATGGCTGGACCCTAAATAATATTCCTTTACGTGCTAAGTGGTATCTAGAGAGTGGGATAGGTTTAATAAATACCCTAATCCTAACGTGTACCCTAACCCTAACCCAAACCCTAACCCTAACACGTACGCTAATCCTCACCCGTACCCTAAACCAATCCCTAACCCTAAAACTAACCCTAACCCTAACCCTAACCCTAACCCATACGCTACGCCGTACCCTCACCCATACCCTAACCCGTATCCTAAGCCGTACCCTAACCCTAAACCTAACCCTAACCTCTACCCTACGCCGCACCCTCACCCGTACCCTAACCCGTACCCAAAGCCTTACCCTAACCCTAACCCTAACCCTCACCCATACCCAACGCCGTAACCTAACCCATATCCTAACCCGTATCCTAAGCCGTACCCTAACCCTAACCAATAACCTACGCAGTACCCTCACCAGTACCCTCACCGGTATCCTAAGCCCTACCCTAACCCTAACCCTAACCCTAACCCTAAACTACCCTTTACTGCTTTTGCCTCCATTAGATTTCCTAAACACTAGTGTTTTAAGGAACAGGTTAAAAAGAAAA
Organism: Eubalaena glacialis; assembly: GCF_028564815.1. NCBI lineage: Eukaryota > Metazoa > Chordata > Mammalia > Artiodactyla > Balaenidae > Eubalaena > Eubalaena glacialis. The sequence continues at coordinate 1,108,518 of NW_026871495.1, forward strand.
CCTTATGTGATTTTTTTATAATGTGTTTATTCTTTATCTTATCCTAGTGACTAAAATCTTCTCCATGGCTGAACCCCAAATAATATTCCTTTACGTGCTAAGTGGTATCTAGAGAGTGGGATAGGTTTAATAAATACCCTAATCCTAAAGTGTACCCTAAACCTAACCCATACCCTAACCCTAACGCGTACCCTAACCCTAACCAAAACCCTAACCCGAACACGTATGCTAATCCTAACCCGTACCCTAAACCAATCCCTAACCCTAAAACTAACCCTAACCCTAACCCTAACCCTAACCCATAACCTACACCGTACCCTCACCCGTACCCTAACCCGTACCCTAAGCCGTACGCTAACCCTAACCCTAAACCATATGCTACGCCGTACCCTCACCCGTACCCTAACCCGTATCCTAAGCCGTACCCTAACCCTAACACTAACCCTAAACTATACCCTACGCCGTAACCTCACCCGTACCCTAACCCGTACCCTAAGCCGTACCCTAACCCTAACCCTAACCCTAACCCTAACCCTAACCCTAACCCATACCGTACGCCATACCCTAACACGTACCCTAACCCGTATCCTAAGCCGTACCCTAACCCTAACCAATACCCTACGCATTATCCTCACCCATAGCCTCACCCGTGCCCTAAGCCGTACCCTAACCCTAACCCTAACCCTAACCCTAACCCTAACACCTACCCTATGCCATACCCTCACCTGTACCCTATCCCATAACCTAAGCCGTACCATAACCCTAACACTAACCCTAACCCTAACCCATAACCTACGCCGTACCCTCACCCGTACCCTAACCCGTATCCTAAGCCGTACCCTAACCCTAACCCTAACCCTAACCCTAACCCATAACCTACGCCGTACCCTCACCCGTACCCTAACACGTACCCTAAGAAGTACCGTAACCCTAACCCTAACACTAACCCTAACCCTAACCCACACTCTACGCCGTACCCTAACCCGTACCCTAACACGTATCCTAAGCCGTACCCTAACCCTAAGCAATACCCTACGCAGTACCCTCACCCGTACCCTCACCCGTACCCTATCCCATACCCTAAGCCGTACCCTAAGCCTAACACTAACCCTAACCCTAACCCTAACCCTAAACTACCCTTGATTGCTTTTGCCTCTATTAGATTTCCTAAGCACTAGTGTTTTAAGGAACAGGTTAAAAAGAAAATCCTAATGTGATTTTTTTATAATGTGTTTATTCTTTATCTTATCCTAGTGACTAAAATCTTCTCCATGGCTGGATCCCTAATAATATTCCTTTACGTGCTAAGTGGTATCTAGAGAGTGGGATAGGTTTAATAAATACCCTAATCCTAACGTGTACCCTAACCCTAACCCATACCCTAACCCTAACGCGTACCCTAACCCTAACCGAAAACCTAACCCTAACACGTACGCTAATCCTAACCCGTACCCTAAACCAATCCCTAACCCTAAAACTAACCCTAACCCTAACCCTAACCCTAAACCTTACCCTACGCCGTACCCTCACCCGTACCCTAACCCGTACCCTAAGACGTACCCTAACCCTAACCCTAACCCATACGCTATGCCGTACCCTCAGCCGTACCCTAACCCGTATCCTAAGCCATACCCTAACCCTAACCCTAACCCTAACCCTAACCCTAACCCATACCCTACGCCATACCCTAACCCGTACCCTAACCCGTATCCTAAGCCGTATCCTAACCCTAACCAATACCCTACGCAGTACCCTCACCCGTACCCTCACCCGTACCCTAAGCCGTACCCTAACCCCAACCCTAACCCTAACTCTAACCCTAACCCCTACCCTAGGCCGTACCCTCACCCGTACCCTATCCCATACGCTAAGCCGTACCCTAACCCTAACACTAACACTAACCCTAACCCTAACCCTAACCCATACCCTACGCCGTACCCTCACCCGTAACCTAACCCGTACCCAAAGCCGTACCCTAACCCTAACCCTAACCTATACACTACGCCGTACCCTCACCCGTACCCTAACCCGTACCCTAAGCCGTACCCTAACTCTAACCCTAACCCTAACCCTAACCCTTACCCATACCCTGCGCCGTACCCTAACCCATACAATAACCTGTATCCTAAGCCTTAACCTAACCCTAACCAATGACCTACACAGTACCCTCACCCGTACCCTAAGCCATACCCTAACCCTAACCCTAACACTAACCCTAACCCTAAACCCTACCCTATGCCGTACCCTCACCCATACCCTATCCCATACCCTAAGCCGTACCCTAACCCTAACACTAACCCTAACCCTAACCCTAACCCTAAACTACCCTTGACTGCTTTTGCCTCCATTAGATTTCCTAAGCACTAGTGTTTTAAGGAACAGGTTAAAAAGAAAATCCTAATGTGATTTTTTTATAATGTGTTTATTCTTTATCTTATCCTAGTAACGAAAATCTTCTCCATGGCTGGACCCTAAATAATATTCCTTTACGTGCTAAGTGGTATCTAGAGAGTGGGATAGGTTTAATAAATACCCTAATCCTAACGTGTACCCTAACCCTAACCCTAATGCGTACCCTAACCCTAACCCAAACCCTAACCCTAACACGTACGCTAATCCTCACCCGTACCCTAAACCAATCCCTAACCCTAAAACTAACCCTAACCCTAACCCTAACCCTAACCCATACGCTACGCCGTACCCTCACCCATACCCTAACCCGTATCCTAAGCCGTACCCTAACCCTAAACCTAACCCTAACCTCTACCCTACGCCGTACCCTCACCCGTACCCTAACCCGTACCCAAAGCCTTACCCTAACCCTAACCCTAACCCTCACCCATACCCAACGCCGTAACCTAACCCATATCCTAACCCGTATCCTAAGCCGTACCCTAACCCTAACCAATAACCTACGCAGTACCCTCACCAGTACCCTCACCGGTATCCTAAGCCCTCCCCTAACCCTAACCCTAAACCTAACCCTAAACTACCCTTTACTGCTTTTGCCTCCATTAGATTTCCTAAACACTAGTGTTTTAAGGAACAGGTTAAAAAGAAAACCTTATGTGATTTTTTTATAATGTGTTTATTCTTTATCTTATCCTAGTGACTAAAATCTTCTCCATGGCTGAACCCCAAATAATATTCCTTTACGTGCTAAGTGGTATCTAGAGAGTGGGATAGGTTTAATAAATACCCTAATCCTAAAGTGTACCCTAAACCTAACCCATACCCTAACCCTAACGCGTACCCTAACCCTAACCAAAACCCTAACCCGAACACGTATGCTAATCCTAACCCGTACCCTAAACCAATCCCTAACCCTAAAACTAACCCTAACCCTAACCCTAACCCTAACCCATAACCTACACCGTACCCTCACCCGTACCCTAACCCGTACCCTAAGCCGTACCCTAACCCTAACCCTAAAACATATGCTACGCCGTACCCTCACCCGTACCCTAACCCGTATCCTAAGCCGTACCCTAACCCTAACCCTAACCCTAAACTATACCCTACGCCGTAACCTCACCCGTACCCTAACCCGTACCCTAAGCCGTACCCTAACCCTAACCCTAACCCTAACCCTAACCCTAACCCTAACCCATACCGTACGCCATACCCTAACACGTACCCTAACCCGTATCCTAAGCCGTACCCTAACCCTAACCAATACCCTACGCAGTATCCTCACCCATAGCCTCACCCGTACCCTAAGCCATACCCTAACCCTAACCCTAACACTAACCCTAACCCTAAACCCTACCCTATGCCGTACCCTCACCCATACCCTATCCCATACCCTAAGCCGTACCCTAACCCTAACACTAACCCTAACCCTAACCCTAACCCTAAACTACCCTTGACTGCTTTTGCCTCCATTAGATTTCCTAAGCACTAGTGTTTTAAGGAACAGGTTAAAAAGAAAATCCTAATGTGATTTTTTTATAATGTGTTTATTCTTTATCTTATCCTAGTAACGAAAATCTTCTCCATGGCTGGACCCTAAATAATATTCCTTTACGTGCTAAGTGGTATCTAGAGAGTGGGATAGGTTTAATAAATACCCTAATCCTAACGTGTACCCTAACCCTAACCCATACCCTAACCCTAACGCGTACCCTAACCCTAACCGAAAACCTAACCCTAACAGGTACGCTAATCCTAACCCGTACCCTAAACCAATCCCTAACCCTAAAACTAACCCTAACCCTAACCCTAACCCTAAACCTTACCCTACGCCGTACCCTCACCCGTACCCTAACCCGTACCCTAAGACGTACCCTAACCCTAACCCTAACCCATACGCTACGCCGTACCCTCACCCGTACCCTAACCCGTATCCTAAGCCGTACCCTAACCCTAACCCTAACCCTAACCCTAACCCTAACCCATACCCTACGCCATACCCTAACCCGTACCCTAACCCGTATCCTAAGCCGTATCCTAACCCTAACCAATACCCTACGCAGTACCCTCACCCGTACCCTCACCTGTACCCTAAGCCGTACCCTAACCCCAACCCTAACCCTAACTCTAACCCTAACCCCTACCCTACGCCGTACCCTCACCCGTACCCTATCCCATACGCTAAGCCGTACCCTAACCCTAACACTAACACTAACCCTAACCCTAACCCTAACCCATACCCTATGCCGTACCCTCACCCGTAACCTAACCCGTACCCAAAGCCGTACCCTAACACTAACCCTAACCTATACACTACGCCGTACCCTCACCCGTACCCTAACCCGTACCCTAAGCCGTACCCTAACTCTAACCCTAACCCTAACCCTAACCCTTACCCATACCCTGCGCCGTACCCTAACCCATACAATAACCTGTATCCTAAGCCTTAACCTAACCCTAACCAATGACCTACACAGTACCCTCACCCGTACCCTAAGCCATACCCTAACCCTAACCCTAACACTAACCCTAACCCTAAACCCTACCCTATGCCGTACCCTCACCCATACCCTATCCCATACCCTAAGCCGTACCCTAACCCTAACACTAACCCTAACCCTAACCCTAAACTACCCTTGACTGCTTTTGCCTCCATTAGATTTCCTAAGCACTAGTGTTTTAAGGAACAGGTTAAAAAGAAAATCCTAATGTGATTTTTTTATAATGTGTTTATTCTTTATCTTATCCTAGTAACGAAAATCTTCTCCATGGCTGGACCCTAAATAATATTCCTTTACGTGCTAAGTGGTATCTAGAGAGTGGGATAGGTTTAATAAATACCCTAATCCTAACGTGTACCCTAACCCTAACCCTAATGCGTACCCTAACCCTAACCCAAACCCTAACCCTAACACGTACGCTAATCCTCACCCGTACCCTAAACCAATCCCTAACCCTAAAACTAACCCTAACCCTAACCCTAACCCTAACCCATACGCTACGCCGTACCCTCACCCATACCCTAACCCGTATCCTAAGCCGTACCCTAACCCTAAACCTAACCCTAACCTCTACCCTACGCCGTACCCTCACCCGTACCCTAACCCGTACCCAAAGCCTTACCCTAACCCTAACCCTAACCCTCACCCATACCCAACGCCGTAACCTAACCCATATCCTAACCCGTATCCTAAGCCGTACCCTAACCCTAACCAATAACCTACGCAGTACCCTCACCAGTACCCTCACCGGTATCCTAAGCCCTCCCCTAACCCTAACCCTAACCCTAACCCTAAACTACCCTTTACTGCTTTTGCCTCCATTAGATTTCCTAAACACTAGTGTTTTAAGGAACAGGTTAAAAAGAAAACCTTATGTGATTTTTTTATAATGTGTTTATTCTTTATCTTATCCTAGTGACTAAAATCTTCTCCATGGCTGAACCCCAAATAATATTCCTTTACGTGCTAAGTGGTATCTAGAGAGTGGGATAGGTTTAATAAATACCCTAATCCTAAAGTGTACCCTAAACCTAACCCATACCCTAACCCTAACGCGTACCCTAACCCTAACCAAAACCCTAACCCGAACACGTATGCTAATCCTAACCCGTACCCTAAACCAATCCCTAACCCTAAAACTAACCCTAACCCTAACCCTAACCCTAACCCATAACCTACACCGTACCCTCACCCGTACCCTAACCCGTACCCTAAGCCGTACCCTAACCCTAACCCTAAAACATATGCTACGCCGTACCCTCACCCGTACCCTAACCCGTATCCTAAGCCGTACCCTAACCCTAACCCTAACCCTAAACTATACCCTACGCCGTAACCTCACCCGTACCCTAACCCGTACCCTAAGCCGTACCCTAACCCTAACCCTAACCCTAACCCTAACCCTAACCCTAACCCATACCGTACGCCATGCCCTAACACGTACCCTAACCCGTATCCTAAGCCGTACCCTAACCCTAACCAATACCCTACGCAGTATCCTCACCCATAGCCTCACCCGTACCCTAAGCCATACCCTAACCCTAACCCTAACACTAACCCTAACCCTAAACCCTACCCTATGCCGTACCCTCACCCATACCCTATCCCATACCCTAAGCCGTACCCTAACCCTAACACTAACCCTAACCCTAACCCTAACCCTAAACTACCCTTGACTGCTTTTGCCTCCATTAGATTTCCTAAGCACTAGTGTTTTAAGGAACAGGTTAAAAAGAAAATCCTAATGTGATTTTTTTATAATGTGTTTATTCTTTATCTTATCCTAGTAACGAAAATCTTCTCCATGGCTGGACCCTAAATAATATTCCTTTACGTGCTAAGTGGTATCTAGAGAGTGGGATAGGTTTAATAAATACCCTAATCCTAACGTGTACCCTAACCCTAACCCATACCCTAACCCTAACGCGTACCCTAACCCTAACCGAAAACCTAACCCTAACAGGTACGCTAATCCTAACCCGTACCCTAAACCAATCCCTAACCCTAAAACTAACCCTAACCCTAACCCTAACCCTAAACCTTACCCTACGCCGTACCCTCACCCGTACCCTAACCCGTACCCTAAGACGTACCCTAACCCTAACCCTAACCCATACGCTACGCCGTACCCTCACCCGTACCCTAACCCGTATCCTAAGCCGTACCCTAACCCTAACCCTAACCCTAACCCTAACCCTAACCCATACCCTACGCCATACCCTAACCCGTACCCTAACCCGTATCCTAAGCCGTATCCTAACCCTAACCAATACCCTACGCATTACCCTCACCCGTACCCTCACCCGTACCCTAAGCCGTACCCTAACCCCAAACCTAACCCTAACTCTAACCCTAACCCCTACCCTACGCCGTACCCTCACCCGTACCCTATCCCATACGCTAAGCCGTACCCTAACCCTAACACTAACACTAACCCTAACCCTAACCCTAACCCATACCCTACGCCGTACCCTCACCCGTAACCTAACCCGTACCCAAAGCCGTACCCTAACACTAACCCTAACCTATACACTACGCCGTACCCTCACCCGTACCCTAACCCGTACCCTAAGCCGTACCCTAACTCTAACCCTAACCCTAACCCTAACCCTTACCCATACCCTGCGCCGTACCCTAACCCATACAATAACCTGTATCCTAAGCCTTAACCTAACCCTAACCAATGACCTACACAGTACCCTCACCCGTACCCTAAGCCATACCCTAACCCTAACCCTAACACTAACCCTAACCCTAAACCCTACCCTATGCCGTACCCTCACCCATACCCTATCCCATACCCTAAGCCGTACCCTAACCCTAACACTAACCCTAACCCTAACCCTAAACTACCCTTGACTGCTTTTGCCTCCATTAGATTTCCTAAGCACTAGTGTTTTAAGGAACAGGTTAAAAAGAAAATCCTAATGTGATTTTTTTATAATGTGTTTATTCTTTATCTTATCCTAGTAACGAAAATCTTCTCCATGGCTGGACCCTAAATAATATTCCTTTACGTGCTAAGTGGTATCTAGAGAGTGGGATAGGTTTAATAAATACCCTAATCCTAACGTGTACCCTAACCCTAACCCTAATGCGTACCCTAACCCTAACCCAAACCCTAACCCTAACACGTACGCTAATCCTCACCCGTACCCTAAACCAATCCCTAACCCTAAAACTAACCCTAACCCTAACCCTAACCCTAACCCATACGCTACGCCGTACCCTCACCCATACCCTAACCCGTATCCTAAGCCGTACCCTAACCCTAAACCTAACCCTAACCTCTACCCTACGCCGTACCCTCACCCGTACCCTAACCCGTACCCAAAGCCTTACCCTAACCCTAACCCTAACCCTCACCCATACCCAACGCCGTAACCTAACCCATATCCTAACCCGTATCCTAAGCCGTACCCTAACCCTAACCAATAACCTACGCAGTACCCTCACCAGTACCCTCACCGGTATCCTAAGCCCTCCCCTAACCCTAACCCTAACCCTAACCCTAAACTACCCTTTACTGCTTTTGCCTCCATTAGATTTCCTAAACACTAGTGTTTTAAGGAACAGGTTAAAAAGAAAACCTTATGTGATTTTTTTATAATGTGTTTATTCTTTATCTTATCCTAGTGACTAAAATCTTCTCCATGGCTGAACCCCAAATAATATTCCTTTACGTGCTAAGTGGTATCTAGAGAGTGGGATAGGTTTAATAAATACCCTAATCCTAAAGTGTACCCTAAACCTAACCCATACCCTAACCCTAACGCGTACCCTAACCCTAACCAAAACCCTAACCCGAACACGTATGCTAATCCTAACCCGTACCCTAAACCAATCCCTAACCCTAAAACTAACCCTAACCCTAACCCTAACCCTAACCCATAACCTACACCGTACCCTCACCCGTACCCTAACCCGTACCCTAAGCCGTACCCTAACCCTAACCCTAAAACATATGCTACGCCGTACCCTCACCCGTACCCTAACCCGTATCCTAAGCCGTACCCTAACCCTAACCCTAACCCTAAACTATACCCTACGCCGTAACCTCACCCGTACCCTAACCCGTACCCTAAGCCGTACCCTAACCCTAACCCTAACCCTAACCCTAACCCTAACCCTAACACATACCGTACGCCATACCCTAACACGTACCCTAACCCGTATCCTAAGCCGTACCCTAACCCTAACCAATACCCTACGCAGTATCCTCACCCATAGCCTCACCCGTACCCTAAGCCATACCCTAACCCTAACCCTAACACTAACCCTAACCCTAAACCCTACCCTATGCCGTACCCTCACCCATACCCTATCCCATACCCTAAGCCGTACCCTAACCCTAACACTAACCCTAACCCTAACCCTAACCCTAAACTACCCTTGACTGCTTTTGCCTCCATTAGATTTCCTAAGCACTAGTGTTTTAAGGAACAGGTTAAAAAGAAAATCCTAATGTGATTTTTTTATAATGTGTTTATTCTTTATCTTATCCTAGTAACGAAAATCTTCTCCATGGCTGGACCCTAAATAATATTCCTTTACGTGCTAAGTGGTATCTAGAGAGTGGGATAGGTTTAATAAATACCCTAATCCTAACGTGTACCCTAACCCTAACCCATACCCTAACCCTAACGCGTACCCTAACCCTAACCGAAAACCTAACCCTAACAGGTACGCTAATCCTAACCCGTACCCTAAACCAATCCCTAACCCTAAAACTAACCCTAACCCTAACCCTAACCCTAAACCTTACCCTACGCCGTACCCTCACCCGTACCCTAACCCGTACCCTAAGACGTACCCTAACCCTAACCCTAACCCATACGCTACGCCGTACCCTCACCCGTACCCTAACCCGTATCCTAAGCCGTACCCTAACCCTAACCCTAACCCTAACCCTAACCCTAACCCATACCCTACGCCATACCCTAACCCGTACCCTAACCCGTATCCTAAGCCGTATCCTAACCCTAACCAATACCCTACGCAGTACCCTCACCCGTACCCTCACCCGTACCCTAAGCCGTACCCTAACCCCAAACCTAACCCTAACTCTAACCCTAACCCCTACCCTACGCCGTACCCTCACCCGTACCCTATCCCATACGCTAAGCCGTACCCTAACCCTAACACTAACACTAACCCTAACCCTAACCCTAACCCATACCCTACGCCGTACCCTCACCCGTAACCTAACCCGTACCCAAAGCCGTACCCTAACACTAACCCTAACCTATACACTACGCCGTACCCTCACCCGTACCCTAACCCGTACCCTAAGCCGTACCCTAACTCTAACCCTAACCCTAACCCTAACCCTTACCCATACCCTGCGCCGTACCCTAACCCATACAATAACCTGTATCCTAAGCCTTAACCTAACCCTAACCAATGACCTACACAGTACCCTCACCCGTACCCTAAGCCATACCCTAACCCTAACCCTAACACTAACCCTAACCCTAAACCCTACCCTATGCCGTACCCTCACCCATACCCTATCCCATACCCTAAGCCGTACCCTAACCCTAACACTAACCCTAACCCTAACCCTAAACTACCCTTGACTGCTTTTGCCTCCATTAGATTTCCTAAGCACTAGTGTTTTAAGGAACAGGTTAAAAAGAAAATCCTAATGTGATTTTTTTATAATGTGTTTATTCTTTATCTTATCCTAGTAACGAAAATCTTCTCCATGGCTGGACCCTAAATAATATTCCTTTACGTGCTAAGTGGTATCTAGAGAGTGGGATAGGTTTAATAAATACCCTAATCCTAACGTGTACCCTAACCCTAACCCTAATGCGTACCCTAACCCTAACCCAAACCCTAACCCTAACACGTACGCTAATCCTCACCCGTACCCTAAACCAATCCCTAACCCTAAAACTAACCCTAACCCTAACCCTAACCCTAACCCATACGCTACGCCGTACCCTCACCCATACCCTAACCCGTATCCTAAGCCGTACCCTAACCCTAAACCTAACCCTAACCTCTACCCTACGCCGTACCCTCACCCATACCCTAACCCGTACCCAAAGCCTTACCCTAACCCTAACCCTAACCCTCACCCATACCCAACGCCGTAACCTAACCCATATCCAAACCCGTATCCTAAGCCGTACCCTAACCCTAACCAATAACCTATGCAGTACCCTCACCAGTACCCTCACCGGTATCCTAAGCCCTCCCCTAACCCTAACCCTAACCCTAACCCTAAACTACCCTTTACTGCTTTTGCCTCCATTAGATTTCCTAAACACTAGTGTTTTAAGGAACAGGTTAAAAAGAAAACCTTATGTGATTTTTTTATAATGTGTTTATTCTTTATCTTATCCTAGTGACTAAAATCTTCTCCATGGCTGAACCCCAAATAATAATCCTTTACGTGCTAAGTGGTATCTAGAGAGTGGGATAGGTTTAATAAATACCCTAATCCTAAAGTGTACCCTAAACCTAACCCATACCCTAACCCTAACGCGTACCCTAACCCTAACCAAAACCCTAACCCGAACACGTATGCTAATCCTAACCCGTACCCTAAACCAATCCCTAACCCTAAAACTAACCCTAACCCTAACCCTAACCCTAACCCATAACCTACACCGTACCCTCACCCGTACCCTAACCCATACCCTAAGCCGTACCCTAACCCTAACCCTAAAACATATGCTACGCCGTACCCTCACCCGTACCCTAACCCGTATCCTAAGCCGTACCCTAACCCTAACCCTAACCCTAAACTATACCCTACGCCGTAACCTCACCCGTACCCTAACCCGTACCCTAAGCCGTACCCTAACCCTAACCCTAACCCTAACCCTAACCCATACCGTACGCCATACCCTAACACGTACCCTAACCCGTATCCTAAGCCGTACCCTAACCCTAACCAATACCCTACGCAGTATCCTCACCCATAGCCTCACCCGTACCCTAAGCCGTACCCTAACCCTAACCCTAACCCTAACCCTAACCCTAACCCCTACCCTATGCCATACCCTCACCTGTACCCTATCCCATAACTTAAGCCGTACCATAACCCTAACACTAACCCTAACCCTAACCCATAACCTACGCCGTACCCTCACCCGTACCCTAACCCGTATCCTAAGCCGTACCCTAACCCTAACCCTAACCCTAACCCTAACCCATAACCTACGCCGTACCCTCACCCGTACCCTAACACATACCCTAAGACGTACCGTAACCCTAACCCTAACACTAACCCTAACCTTAACCCACACTCTACGCCGTACCCTAACCCGTACCCTAACACGTATCCTAAGCCGTACCCTAACCCTAACCAATACCCTACGCAGTACCCTCACCCGTACCCTCACCCGTACCCTAAGCCATACCCTAACCCTAACACTAACCCTAACCCTAAACCCTACCCTATGCCGTACCCTCACCCATACCCTATCCCATACCCTAAGCCGTACCCTAACCCTAACACTAACCCTAACCCTAACCCTAACCCTAAACTACCCTTGACTGCTTTTGCCTCCATTAGATTTCCTAAGCACTAGTGTTTTAAGGAACAGGTTAAAAAGAAAATCCTAATGTGATTTTTTTATAATGTGTTTATTCTTTATCTTATCCTAGTAACGAAAATCTTCTCCATGGCTGGACCCTAAATAATATTCCTTTACGTGCTAAGTGGTATCTAGAGAGTGGGATAGGTTTAATAAATACCCTAATCCTAACGTGTACCCTAACCCTAACCCAAACCCTAACCCTAACACGTACGCTAATCCTCACCCGTACCCTAAACCAATCCCTAACCCTAAAACTAACCCTAACCCTAACCCTAACCCTAACCCATACGCTACGCCGTACCCTCACCCATACCCTAACCCGTATCCTAAGCCGTACCCTAACCCTAAACCTAACCCTAACCTCTACCCTACGCCGCACCCTCACCCGTACCCTAACCCGTACCCAAAGCCTTACCCTAACCCTAACCCTAACCCTCACCCATACCCAACGCCGTAACCTAACCCATATCCTAACCCGTATCCTAAGCCGTACCCTAACCCTAACCAATAACCTACGCAGTACCCTCACCAGTACCCTCACCGGTATCCTAAGCCCTACCCTAACCCTAACCCTAACCCTAACCCTAAACTACCCTTTACTGCTTTTGCCTCCATTAGATTTCCTAAACACTAGTGTTTTAAGGAACAGGTTAAAAAGAAAACCTTATGTGATTTTTTTATAATGTGTTTATTCTTTATCTTATCCTAGTGACTAAAATCTTCTCCATGGCTGAACCCCAAATAATATTCCTTTACGTGCTAAGTGGTATCTAGAGAGTGGGATAGGTTTAATAAATACCCTAATCCTAAAGTGTACCCTAAACCTAACCCATACCCTAACCCTAACGCGTACCCTAACCCTAACCAAAACCCTAACCCGAACACGTATGCTAATCCTAACCCGTACCCTAAACCAATCCCTAACCCTAAAACTAACCCTAACCCTAACCCTAACCCTAACCCATAACCTACACCGTACCCTCACCCGTACCCTAACCCGTACCCTAAGCCGTACCCTAACCCTAACCCTAAACCATATGCTACGCCGTACCCTCACCCGTACCCTAACCCGTATCCTAAGCCGTACCCTAACCCTAACACTAACCCTAAACTATACCCTACGCCGTAACCTCACCCGTACCCTAACCCGTACCCTAAGCCGTACCCTAACCCTAACCCTAACCCTAACCCTAACCCTAACCCTAACCCATACCGTACGCCATACCCTAACACGTACCCTAACCCGTATCCTAAGCCGTACCCTAACCCTAACCAATACCCTACGCATTATCCTCACCCATAGCCTCACCCGTGCCCTAAGCCGTACCCTAACCCTAACCCTAACCCTAACCCTAACCCTAACACCTACCCTATGCCATACCCTCACCTGTACCCTATCCCATAACCTAAGCCGTACCATAACCCTAACACTAACCCTAACCCTAACCCATAACCTACGCCGTACCCTCACCCGTACCCTAACCCGTATCCTAAGCCGTACCCTAACCCTAACCCTAACCCTAACCCTAACCCATAACCTACGCCGTACCCTCACCCGTACCCTAACACGTACCCTAAGAAGTACCGTAACCCTAACCCTAACACTAACCCTAACCCTAACCCACACTCTACGCCGTACCCTAACCCGTACCCTAACACGTATCCTAAGCCGTACCCTAACCCTAAGCAATACCCTACGCAGTACCCTCACCCGTACCCTCACCCGTACCCTATCCCATACCCTAAGCCGTACCCTAACCCTAACACTAACCCTAACCCTAACCCTAACCCTAAACTACCCTTGATTGCTTTTGCCTCTATTAGATTTCCTAAGCACTAGTGTTTTAAGGAACAGGTTAAAAAGAAAATCCTAATGTGATTTTTTTATAATGTGTTTATTCTTTATCTTATCCTAGTGACTAAAATCTTCTCCATGGCTGGATCCCTAATAATATTCCTTTACGTGCTAAGTGGTATCTAGAGAGTGGGATAGGTTTAATAAATACCCTAATCCTAACGTGTACCCTAACCCTAACCCATACCCTAACCCTAACGCGTACCCTAACCCTAACCGAAAACCTAACCCTAACACGTACGCTAATCCTAACCCGTACCCTAAACCAATCCCTAACCCTAAAACTAACCCTAACCCTAACCCTAACCCTAAACCTTACCCTACGCCATACCCTCACCCGTACCCTAACCCGTACCCTAAGACGTACCCTAACCCTAACCCTAACCCATACGCTATGCCGTACCCTCAGCCGTACCCTAACCCGTATCCTAAGCCATACCCTAACCCTAACCCTAACCCTAACCCTAACCCTAACCCATACCCTATGCCATACCCTAACCCGTACCCTAACCCGTATCCTAAGCCGTATCCTAACCCTAACCAATACCCTACGCAGTACCCTCACCCGTACCCTCACCCGTACCCTAAGCCGTACCCTAACCCCAACCCTAACCCTAACTCTAACCCTAACCCCTACCCTACGCCGTACCCTCACCCGTACCCTATCCCATACGCTAAGCCGTACCCTAACCCTAACACTAACACTAACCCTAACCCTAACCCTAACCCATACCCTACGCCGTACCCTCACCCGTAACCTAACCCGTACCCAAAGCCGTACCCTAACCCTAACCCTAACCTATACACTACGCCGTACCCTCACCCGTACCCTAACCCGTACCCTAAGCCGTACCCTAACTCTAACCCTAACCCTAACCCTAACCCTTACCCATACCCTGCGCCGTACCCTAACCCATACAATAACCTGTATCCTAAGCCTTAACCTAACCCTAACCAATGACCTACACAGTACCCTCACCCGTACCCTAAGCCATACCCTAACCCTAACCCTAACACTAACCCTAACCCTAAACCCTACCCTATGCCGTACCCTCACCCATACCCTATCCCATACCCTAAGCCGTACCCTAACCCTAACACTAACCCTAACCCTAACCCTAACCCTAAACTACCCTTGACTGCTTTTGCCTCCATTAGATTTCCTAAGCACTAGTGTTTTAAGGAACAGGTTAAAAAGAAAATCCTAATGTGATTTTTTTATAATGTGTTTATTCTTTATCTTATCCTAGTAACGAAAATCTTCTCCATGGCTGGACCCTAAATAATATTCCTTTACGTGCTAAGTGGTATCTAGAGAGTGGGATAGGTTTAATAAATACCCTAATCCTAACGTGTACCCTAACCCTAACCCTAATGCGTACCCTAACCCTAACCCAAACCCTAACCCTAACACGTACGCTAATCCTCACCCGTACCCTAAACCAATCCCTAACCCTAAAACTAACCCTAACCCTAACCCTAACCCTAACCCATACGCTACGCCGTACCCTCACCCATACCCTAACCCGTATCCTAAGCCGTACCCTAACCCTAAACCTAACCCTAACCTCTACCCTACGCCGTACCCTCACCCGTACCCTAACCCGTACCCAAAGCCTTACCCTAACCCTAACCCTAACCCTCACCCATACCCAACGCCGTAACCTAACCCATATCCTAACCCGTATCCTAAGCCGTACCCTAACCCTAACCAATAACCTACGCAGTACCCTCACCAGTACCCTCACCGGTATCCTAAGCCCTCCCCTAACCCTAACCCTAACCCTAACCCTAAACTACCCTTTACTGCTTTTGCCTCCATTAGATTTCCTAAACACTAGTGTTTTAAGGAACAGGTTAAAAAGAAAACCTTATGTGATTTTTTTATAATGTGTTTATTCTTTATCTTATCCTAGTGACTAAAATCTTCTCCATGGCTGAACCCCAAATAATATTCCTTTACGTGCTAAGTGGTATCTAGAGAGTGGGATAGGTTTAATAAATACCCTAATCCTAAAGTGTACCCTAAACCTAACCCATACCCTAACCCTAACGCGTACCCTAACCCTAACCAAAACCCTAACCCGAACACGTATGCTAATCCTAACCCGTACCCTAAACCAATCCCTAACCCTAAAACTAACCCTAACCCTAACCCTAACCCTAACCCATAACCTACACCGTACCCTCACCCGTACCCTAACCCGTACCCTAAGCCGTACCCTAACCCTAACCCTAAAACATATGCTACGCCGTACCCTCACCCGTACCCTAACCCGTATCCTAAGCCGTACCCTAACCCTAACCCTAACCCTAAACTATACCCTACGCCGTAACCTCACCCGTACCCTAACCCGTACCCTAAGCCGTACCCTAACCCTAACCCTATCCCTAACCCTAACCCTAACCCTAACCCATACCGTACGCCATACCCTATCACGTACCCTAACCCGTATCCTAAGCCGTACCCTAACCCTAACCAATACCCTACGCAGTATCCTCACCCATAGCCTCACCCGTACCCTAAGCCATACCCTAACCCTAACCCTAACACTAACCCTAACCCTAAACCCTACCCTATGCCGTACCCTCACCCATACCCTATCCCATACCCTAAGCCGTACCCTAACCCTAACACTAACCCTAACCCTAACCCTAACCCTAAACTACCCTTGACTGCTTTTGCCTCCATTAGATTTCCTAAGCACTAGTGTTTTAAGGAACAGGTTAAAAAGAAAATCCTAATGTGATTTTTTTATAATGTGTTTATTCTTTATCTTATCCTAGTAACGAAAATCTTCTCCATGGCTGGACCCTAAATAATATTCCTTTACGTGCTAAGTGGTATCTAGAGAGTGGGATAGGTTTAATAAATACCCTAATCCTAACGTGTACCCTAACCCTAACCCATACCCTAACCCTAACGCGTACCCTAACCCTAACCGAAAACCTAACCCTAACAGGTACGCTAATCCTAACCCGTACCCTAAACCAATCCCTAACCCTAAAACTAACCCTAACCCTAACCCTAACCCTAAACCTTACCCTACGCCGTACCCTCACCCGTACCCTAACCCGTACCCTAAGACGTACCCTAACCCTAACCCTAACCCATACGCTACGCCGTACCCTCACCCGTACCCTAACCCGTATCCTAAGCCGTACCCTAACCCTAACCCTAACCCTAACCCTAACCCTAACCCATACCCTACGCCATACCCTAACCCGTACCCTAACCCGTATCCTAAGCCGTACCCTAACCCTAACCCTAACCCTAAACTATACCCTACGCCGTAACCTCACCCGTACCCTAACCCGTACCCTAAGCCGTACCCTAACCCTAACCCTAACCCTAACCCTAACCCTAACCCTAACCCATACCGTACGCCATACCCTAACACGTACCCTAACCCGTATCCTAAGCCGTACCCTAACCCTAACCAATACCCTACGCAGTATCCTCACCCATAGCCTCACCCGTACCCTAAGCCATACCCTAACCCTAACCCTAACACTAACCCTAACCCTAAACCCTACCCTATGCTGTACCCTCACCCATACCCTATCCCATACCCTAAGCCGTACCCTAACCCTAACACTAACCCTAACCCTAACCCTAACCCTAAACTACCCTTGACTGCTTTTGCCTCCATTAGATTTCCTAAGCACTAGTGTTTTAAGGAACAGGTTAAAAAGAAAATCCTAATGTGATTTTTTTATAATGTGTTTATTCTTTATCTTATCCTAGTAACGAAAATCTTCTCCATGGCTGGACCCTAAATAATATTCCTTTACGTGCTAAGTGGTATCTAGAGAGTGGGATAGGTTTAATAAATACCCTAATCCTAACGTGTACCCTAACCCTAACCCATACCCTAACCCTAACGCGTACCCTAACCCTAACCGAAAACCTAACCCTAACAGGTACGCTAATCCTAACCCGTACCCTAAACCAATCCCTAACCCTAAAACTAACCCTAACCCTAACCCTAACCCTAAACCTTACCCTACGCCGTACCCTCACCCGTACCCTAACCCGTACCCTAAGACGTACCCTAACCCTAACCCTAACCCATACGCTACGCCGTACCCTCACCCGTACCCTAACCCGTATCCTAAGCCGTACCCTAACCCTAACCCTAACCCTAACCCTAACCCTAACCCATACCCTACGCCATAACCTAACCCGTACCCTAACCCGTATCCTAAGCCGTATCCTAACCCTAACCAATACCCTACGCAGTACCCTCACCCGTACCCTCACCCGTACCCTAAGCCGTACCCTAACCCCAACCCTAACCCTAACTCTAACCCTAACCCCTACCCTACGCCGTACCCTCACCCGTACCCTATCCCATACGCTAAGCCGTACCCTAACCCTAACACTAACACTAATCCTAACCCTAACCCTAACCCATACCCTACGCCGTACCCTCACCCGTAACCTAACCCGTACCCAAAGCCGTACCCTAACACTAACCCTAACCTATACACTACGCCGTACCCTCACCCGTACCCTAACCCGTACCCTAAGCCGTACCCTAACTCTAACCCTAACCCTAACCCTAACCCTTACCCATACCCTGCGCCGTACCCTAACCCATACAATAACCTGTATCCTAAGCCTTAACCTAACCCTAACCAATGACCTACACAGTACCCTCACCCGTACCCTAAGCCATACCCTAACCCTAACCCTAACACTAACCCTAACCCTAAACCCTACCCTATGCCGTACCCTCACCCATACCCTATCCCATACCCTAAGCCGTACCCTAACCCTAACACTAACCCTAACCCTAACCCTAAACTACCCTTGACTGCTTTTGCCTCCATTAGATTTCCTAAGCACTAGTGTTTTAAGGAACAGGTTAAAAAGAAAATCCTAATGTGATTTTTTTATAATGTGTTTATTCTTTATCTTATCCTAGTAACGAAAATCTTCTCCATGGCTGGACCCTAAATAATATTCCTTTACGTGCTAAGTGGTATCTAGAGAGTGGGATAGGTTTAATAAATACCCTAATCCTAACGTGTACCCTAACCCTAACCCTAATGCGTACCCTAACCCTAACCCAAACCCTAACCCTAACACGTACGCTAATCCTCACCCGTACCCTAAACCAATCCCTAACCCTAAAACTAACCCTAACCCTAACCCTAACCCTAACCCATACGCTACGCCGTACCCTCACCCATACCCTAACCCGTATCCTAAGCCGTACCCTAACCCTAAACCTAACCCTAACCTCTACCCTATGCCGTACCCTCACCCGTACCCTAACCCGTACCCAAAGCCTTACCCTAACCCTAACCCTAACCCTCACCCATACCCAACGCCGTAACCTAACCCATATCCTAACCCGTATCCTAAGCCGTACCCTAACCCTAACCAATAACCTACGCAGTACCCTCACCAGTACCCTCACCGGTATCCTAAGCCCTCCCCTAACCCTAACCCTAACCCTAACCCTAAACTACCCTGTACTGCTTTTGCCTCCATTAGATTTCCTAAACACTAGTGTTTTAAGGAACAGGTTAAAAAGAAAACCTTATGTGATTTTTTTATAATGTGTTTATTCTTTATCTTTTCCTAGTGACTAAAATCTTCTCCATGGCTGAACCCCAAATAATAATCCTTTACGTGCTAAGTGGTATCTAGAGAGTGGGATAGGTTTAATAAATACCCTAATCCTAAAGTGTACCCTAAACCTAACCCATACCCTAACCCTAACGCGTACCCTAACCCTAACCAAAACCCTAACCCGAACACGTATGCTAATCCTAACCCGTACCCTAAACCAATCCCTAACCCTAAAACTAACCCTAACCCTAACCCTAACCCTAACCCATAACCTACACCGTACCCTCACCCGTACCCTAACCCGTACCCTAAGCCGTACCCTAACCCTAACCCTAAAACATATGCTACGCCGTACCCTCACCCGTACCCTAACCCGTATCCTAAGCCGTACCCTAACCCTAACCCTAACCCTAAACTATACCCTACGCCGTAACCTCACCCGTACCCTAACCCGTACCCTAAGCCGTACCCTAACCCTAACCCTAACCCTAACCCTAACCCATACCGTACGCCATACCCTAACACGTACCCTAACCCGTATCCTAAGCCGTACCCTAACCCTAACCAATACCCTACGCAGTATCCTCACCCATAGCCTCACCCGTACCCTAAGCCGTACCCTAACCCTAACCCTAACCCTAACCCTAACCCTAACCCCTACCCTATGCCATACCCTCACCTGTACCCTATCCCATAACTTAAGCCGTACCATAACCCTAACACTAACCCTAACCCTAACCCATAACCTACGCCGTACCCTCACCCGTACCCTAACCCGTATCCTAAGCCGTACCCTAACCCTAACCCTAACCCTAACCCTAACCCATAACCTACGCCGTACCCTCACCCGTACCCTAACACATACCCTAAGACGTACCGTAACCCTAACCCTAACACTAACCCTAACCTTAACCCACACTCTACGCCGTACCCTAACCCGTACCCTAACACGTATCCTAAGCCGTACCCTAACCCTAACCAATACCCTACGCAGTACCCTCACCCGTACCCTCACCCGTACCCTAAGCCATACCCTAACCCTAACACTAACCCTAACCCTAAACCCTACCCTATGCCGTACCCTCACCCATACCCTATCCCATACCCTAAGCCGTACCCTAACCCTAACACTAACCCTAACCCTAACCCTAACCCTAAACTACCCTTGACTGCTTTTGCCTCCATTAGATTTCCTAAGCACTAGTGTTTTAAGGAACAGGTTAAAAAGAAAATCCTAATGTGATTTTTTTATAATGTGTTTATTCTTTATCTTATCCTAGTAACGAAAATCTTCTCCATGGCTGGACCCTAAATAATATTCCTTTACGTGCTAAGTGGTATCTAGAGAGTGGGATAGGTTTAATAAATACCCTAATCCTAACGTGTACCCTAACCCTAACCCATACCCTAACCCTAACGCGTACCCTAACCCTAACCGAAAACCTAACCCTAACAGGTACGCTAATCCTAACCCGTACCCTAAACCAATCCCTAACCCTAAAACTAACCCTAACCCTAACCCTAACCCTAACCCATACGCTACGCCGTACCCTCACCCATACCCTAACCCGTATCCTAAGCCGTACCCTAACCCTAAACCTAACCCTAACCTCTACCCTACGCCGTACCCTCACCCGTACCCTAACCCGTACCCAAAGCCTTACCCTAACCCTAACCCTAACCCTCACCCATACCCAACGCCGTAACCTAACCCATATCCTAACCCGTATCCTAAGCCGTACCCTAACCCTAACCAATAACCTACGCAGTACCCTCACCAGTACCCTCACCGGTATCCTAAGCCCTCCCCTAACCCTAACCCTAACCCTAACCCTAAACTACCCTTTACTGCTTTTGCCTCCATTAGATTTCCTAAACACTAGTGTTTTAAGGAACAGGTTAAAAAGAAAACCTTATGTGATTTTTTTATAATGTGTTTATTCTTTATCTTATCCTAGTGACTAAAATCTTCTCCATGGCTGAACCCCAAATAATATTCCTTTACGTGCTAAGTGGTATCTAGAGAGTGGGATAGGTTTAATAAATACCCTAATCCTAAAGTGTACCCTAAACCTAACCCATACCCTAACCCTAACGCGTACCCTAACCCTAACCAAAACCCTAACCCGAACACGTATGCTAATCCTAACCCGTACCCTAAACCAATCCCTAACCCTAAAACTAACCCTAACCCTAACCCTAACCCTAACCCATAACCTACACCGTACCCTCACCCGTACCCTAACCCGTACCCTAAGCCGTACCCTAACCCTAACCCTAAAACATATGCTACGCCATACCCTCACCCGTACCCTAACCCGTATCCTAAGCCGTACCCTAACCCTAACCCTAACCCTAAACTATACCCTACGCCGTAACCTCACCCGTACCCTAACCCGTACCCTAAGCCGTACCCTAACCCTAACCCTAACCCTAACCCTAACCCTAACCCTAACCCATACCGTACGCCATACCCTAACACGTACCCTAACCCGTATCCTAAGCCGTACCCTAACCCTAACCAATACCCTACGCAGTATCCTCACCCATAGCCTCACCCGTACCCTAAGCCATACCCTAACCCTAACCCTAACACTAACCCTAACCCTAAACCCTACCCTATGCCGTACCCTCACCCATACCCTATCCCATACCCTAAGCCGTACCCTAACCCTAACACTAACCCTAACCCTAACCCTAACCCTAAACTACCCTTGACTGCTTTTGCCTCCATTAGATTTCCTAAGCACTAGTGTTTTAAGGAACAGGTTAAAAAGAAAATCCTAATGTGATTTTTTTATAATGTGTTTATTCTTTATCTTATCCTAGTAACGAAAATCTTCTCCATGGCTGGACCCTAAATAATATTCCTTTACGTGCTAAGTGGTATCTAGAGAGTGGGATAGGTTTAATAAATACCCTAATCCTAACGTGTACCCTAACCCTAACCCATACCCTAACCCTAACGCGTACCCTAACCCTAACCGAAAACCTAACCCTAACAGGTACGCTAATCCTAACCCGTACCCTAAACCAATCCCTAACCCTAAAACTAACCCTAACCCTAACCCTAACCCTAAACCTTACCCTACGCCGTACCCTCACCCGTACCCTAACCCGTACCCTAAGACGTACCCTAACCCTAACCCTAACCCATACGCTACGCCGTACCCTCACCCGTACCCTAACCCGTATCCTAAGCCGTACCCTAACCCTAACCCTAACCCTAACCCTAACCCTAACCCATACCCTACGCCATACCCTAACCCGTACCCTAACCCGTATCCTAAGCCGTACCCTAACCCTAACCCTAACCCTAAACTATACCCTACGCCGTAACCTCACCCGTACCCTAACCCGTACCCTAAGCCGTACCCTAACCCTAACCCTAACCCTAACCCTAACCCTAACCCTAACCCATACCGTACGCCATACCCTAACACGTACCCTAACCCGTATCCTAAGCCGTACCCTAACCCTAACCAATACCCTACGCAGTATCCTCACCCATAGCCTCACCCGTACCCTAAGCCATACCCTAACCCTAACCCTAACACTAACCCTAACCCTAAACCCTACCCTATGCCGTACCCTCACCCATACCCTATCCCATACCCTAAGCCGTACCCTAACCCTAACACTAACCCTAACCCTAACCCTAACCCTAAACTACCCTTGACTGCTTTTGCCTCCATTAGATTTCCTAAGCACTAGTGTTTTAAGGAACAGGTTAAAAAGAAAATCCTAATGTGATTTTTTTATAATGTGTTTATTCTTTATCTTATCCTAGTAACGAAAATCTTCTCCATGGCTGGACCCTAAATAATATTCCTTTACGTGCTAAGTGGTATCTAGAGAGTGGGATAGGTTTAATAAATACCCTAATCCTAACGTGTACCCTAACCCTAACCCATACCCTAACCCTAACGCGTACCCTAACCCTAACCGAAAACCTAACCCTAACAGGTACGCTAATCCTAACCCGTACCCTAAACCAATCCCTAACCCTAAAACTAACCCTAACCCTAACCCTAACCCTAAACCTTACCCTACGCCGTACCCTCACCCGTACCCTAACCCGTACCCTAAGACGTACCCTAACCCTAACCCTAACCCATACGCTACGCCGTACCCTCACCCGTACCCTAACCCGTATCCTAAGCCGTACCCTAACCCTAACCCTAACCCTAACCCTAACCCTAACCCATACCCTACGCCATACCCTAACCCGTACCCTAACCCGTATCCTAAGCCGTATCCTAACCCTAACCAATACCCTACGCAGTACCCTCACCCGTACCCTCACCCGTACCCTAAGCCGTACCCTAACCCCAACCCTAACCCTAACTCTAACCCTAACCCCTACCCTACGCCGTACCCTCACCCGTACCCTATCCCATACGCTAAGCCGTACCCTAACCCTAACACTAACACTAACCCTAACCCTAACCCTAACCCATACCCTACGCCGTACCCTCACCCGTAACCTAACCCGTACCCAAAGCCGTACCCTAACACTAACCCTAACCTATACACTACGCCGTACCCTCACCCGTACCCTAACCCGTACCCTAAGCCGTACCCTAACTCTAACCCTAACCCTAACCCTAACCCTTACCCATACCCTGCGCCGTACCCTAACCCATACAATAACCTGTATCCTAAGCCTTAACCTAACCCTAACCAATGACCTACACAGTACCCTCACCCGTACCCTAAGCCATACCCTAACCCTAACCCTAACACTAACCCTAACCCTAAACCCTACCCTATGCCGTACCCTCACCCATACCCTATCCCATACCCTAAGCCGTACCCTAACCCTAACACTAACCCTAACCCTAACCCTAAACTACCCTTGACTGCTTTTGCCTCCATTAGATTTCCTAAGCACTAGTGTTTTAAGGAACAGGTTAAAAAGAAAATCCTAATGTGATTTTTTTATAATGTGTTTATTCTTTATCTTATCCTAGTAACGAAAATCTTCTCCATGGCTGGACCCTAAATAATATTCCTTTACGTGCTAAGTGGTATCTAGAGAGTGGGATAGGTTTAATAAATACCCTAATCCTAACGTGTACCCTAACCCTAACCCTAATGCGTACCCTAACCCTAACCCAAACCCTAACCCTAACACGTACGCTAATCCTCACCCGTACCCTAAACCAATCCCTAACCCTAAAACTAACCCTAACCCTAACCCTAACCCTAACCCATACGCTACGCCGTACCCTCACCCATACCCTAACCCGTATCCTAAGCCGTACCCTAACCCTAAACCTAACCCTAACCTCTACCCTATGCCGTACCCTCACCCGTACCCTAACCCGTACCCAAAGCCTTACCCTAACCCTAACCCTAACCCTCACCCATACCCAACGCCGTAACCTAACCCATATCCTAACCCGTATCCTAAGCCGTACCCTAACCCTAACCAATAACCTACGCAGTACCCTCACCAGTACGCTCACCGGTATCCTAAGCCCTCCCCTAACCCTAACCCTAACCCTAACCCTAAACTACCCTTTACTGCTTTTGCCTCCATTAGATTTCCTAAACACTAGTGTTTTAAGGAACAGGTTAAAAAGAAAACCTTATGTGATTTTTTTATAATGTGTTTATTCTTTATCTTTTCCTAGTGACTAAAATCTTCTCCATGGCTGAACCCCAAATAATAATCCTTTACGTGCTAAGTGGTATCTAGAGAGTGGGATAGGTTTAATAAATACCCTAATCCTAAAGTGTACCCTAAACCTAACCCATACCCTAACCCTAACGCGTACCCTAACCCTAACCAAAACCCTAACCCGAACACGTATGCTAATCCTAACCCGTACCCTAAACCAATCCCTAACCCTAAAACTAACCCTAACCCTAACCCTAACCCTAACCCATAACCTACACCGTACCCTCACCCGTACCCTAACCCGTACCCTAAGCCGTACCCTAACCCTAACCCTAAAACATATGCTACGCCGTACCCTCACCCGTACCCTAACCCGTATCCTAAGCCGTACCCTAACCCTAACCCTAACCCTAAACTATACCCTACGCCGTAACCTCACCCGTACCCTAACCCGTACCCTAAGCCGTACCCTAACCCTAACCCTAACCCTAACCCTAACCCATACCGTACGCCATACCCTAACACGTACCCTAACCCGTATCCTAAGCCGTACCCTAACCCTAACCAATACCCTACGCAGTATCCTCACCCATAGCCTCACCCGTACCCTAAGCCGTACCCTAACCCTAACCCTAACCCTAACCCTAACCCTAACCCCTACCCTATGCCATACCCTCACCTGTACCCTATCCCATAACTTAAGCCGTACCATAACCCTAACACTAACCCTAACCCTAACCCATAACCTACGCCGTACCCTCACCCGTACCCTAACCCGTATCCTAAGCCGTACCCTAACCCTAACCCTAACCCTAACCCTAACCCATAACCTACGCCGTACCCTCACCCGTACCCTAACACATACCCTAAGACGTACCGTAACCCTAACCCTAACACTAACCCTAACCTTAACCCACACTCTACGCCGTACCCTAACCCGTACCCTAACACGTATCCTAAGCCGTACCCTAACCCTAACCAATACCCTACGCAGTACCCTCACCCGTACCCTCACCCGTACCCTAAGCCATACCCTAACCCTAACACTAACCCTAACCCTAAACCCTACCCTATGCCATACCCTATCCCATACCCTAAGCCGTACCCTAACCCTAACACTAACCCTAACCCTAACCCTAACCCTAAACTACCCTTGACTGCTTTTGCCTCCATTAGATTTCCTAAGCACTAGTGTTTTAAGGAACAGGTTAAAAAGAAAATCCTAATGTGATTTTTTTATAATGTGTTTATTCTTTATCTTATCCTAGTAACGAAAATCTTCTCCATGGCTGGACCCTAAATAATATTCCTTTACGTGCTAAGTGGTATCTAGAGAGTGGGATAGGTTTAATAAATACCCTAATCCTAACGTGTACCCTAACCCTAACCCAAACCCTAACCCTAACACGTACGCTAATCCTCACCCGTACCCTAAACCAATCCCTAACCCTAAAACTAACCCTAACCCTAACCCTAACCCTAACCCATACGCTACGCCGTACCCTCACCCATACCCTAACCCGTATCCTAAGCCGTACCCTAACCCTAAACCTAACCCTAACCTCTACCCTACGCCGCACCCTCACCCGTACCCTAACCCGTACCCAAAGCCTTACCCTAACCCTAACCCTAACCCTCACCCATACCCAACGCCGTAACCTAACCCATATCCTAACCCGTATCCTAAGCCGTACCCTAACCCTAACCAATAACCTACGCAGTACCCTCACCAGTACCCTCACCGGTATCCTAAGCCCTCCCCTAACCCTAACCCTAACCCTAACCCTAAACTACCCTTTACTGCTTTTGCCTCCATTAGATTTCCTAAACACTAGTGTTTTAAGGAACAGGTTAAAAAGAAAACCTTATGTGATTTTTTTATAATGTGTTTATTCTTTATCTTATCCTAGTGACTAAAATCTTCTCCATGGCTGAACCCCAAATAATATTCCTTTACGTGCTAAGTGGTATCTAGAGAGTGGGATAGGTTTAATAAATACCCTAATCCTAAAGTGTACCCTAAACCTAACCCATACCCTAACCCTAACGCGTACCCTAACCCTAACCAAAACCCTAACCCGAACACGTATGCTAATCCTAACCCGTACCCTAAACCAATCCCTAACCCTAAAACTAACCCTAACCCTAACCCTAACCCTAACCCATAACCTACACCGTACCCTCACCCGTACCCTAACCCGTACCCTAAGCCGTACCCTAACCCTAACCCTAAACCATATGCTACGCCGTACCCTCATCCGTACCCTAACCCGTATCCTAAGCCGTACCCTAACCCTAACACTAACCCTAAACTATACCCTACGCCGTAACCTCACCCGTACCCTAACCCGTACCCTAAGCCGTACCCTAACCCTAACCCTAACCCTAACCCTAACCCTAACCCTAACCCATACCGTACGCCATACCCTAACACGTACCCTAACCCGTATCCTAAGCCGTACCCTAACCCTAACCAATACCCTACGCATTATCCTCACCCATAGCCTCACCCGTGCCCTAAGCCGTACCCTAACCCTAACCCTAACCCTAACCCTAACCCTAACACCTACCCTATGCCATACCCTCACCTGTACCCTATCCCATAACCTAAGCCGTACCATAACCCTAACACTAACCCTAACCCTAACCCATAACCTACGCCGTACCCTCACCCGTACCCTAACCCGTATCCTAAGCCGTACCCTAACCCTAACCCTAACCCTAACCCTAACCCATAACCTACGCCGTACCCTCACCCGTACCCTAACACGTACCCTAAGAAGTACCGTAACCCTAACCCTAACACTAACCCTAACCCTAACCCACACTCTACGCCGTACCCGAACCCGTACCCTAACACGTATCCTAAGCCGTACCCTAACCCTAAGCAATACCCTACGCAGTACCCTCACCCGTACCCTCACCCGTACCCTATCCCATACCCTAAGCCGTACCCTAACCCTAACACTAACCCTAACCCTAACCCTAACCCTAAACTACCCTTGATTGCTTTTGCCTCTATTAGATTTCCTAAGCACTAGTGTTTTAAGGAACAGGTTAAAAAGAAAATCCTAATGTGATTTTTTTATAATGTGTTTATTCTTTATCTTATCCTAGTGACTAAAATCTTCTCCATGGCTGGATCCCTAATAATATTCCTTTACGTGCTAAGTGGTATCTAGAGAGTGGGATAGGTTTAATAAATACCCTAATCCTAACGTGTACCCTAACCCTAACCCATACCCTAACCCTAACGCGTACCCTAACCCTAACCGAAAACCTAACCCTAACACGTACGCTAATCCTAACCCGTACCCTAAACCAATCCCTAACCCTAAAACTAACCCTAACCCTAACCCTAACCCTAAACCTTACCCTACGCCGTACCCTCACCCGTACCCTAACCCGTACCCTAAGACGTACCCTAACCCTAACCCTAACCCATACGCTACGCCGTACCCTCACCCGTACCCTAACCCGTATCCTAAGCCGTACCCTAACCCTAACCCTAACCCTAACCCTAACCCTAACCCATACCCTATGCCATACCCTAACCCGTACCCTAACCCGTATCCTAAGCCGTATCCTAACCCTAACCAATACCCTACGCAGTACCCTCACCCGTACCCTCACCCGTACCCTAAGCCGTACCCTAACCCCAACCCTAACCCTAACTCTAACCCTAACCCCTACCCTACGCCGTACCCTCACCCGTACCCTATCCCATACGCTAAGCCGTACCCTAACCCTAACACTAACACTAACCCTAACCCTAACCCTAACCCATACCCTACGCCGTACCCTCACCCGTAACCTAACCCGTACCCAAAGCCGTACCCTAACCCTAACCCTAACCTATACACTACGCCGTACCCTCACCCGTACCCTAACCCGTACCCTAAGCCGTACCCTAATTCTAACCCTAACCCTAACCCTAACCCTTACCCATACCCTGCGCCGTACCCTAACCCATACAATAACCTGTATCCTAAGCCTTAACCTAACCCTAACCAATGACCTACACAGTACCCTCACCCGTACCCTAAGCCATACCCTAACCCTAACCCTAACACTAACCCTAACCCTAAACCCTACCCTATGCCGTACCCTCACCCATACCCTATCCCATACCCTAAGCCGTACCCTAACCCTAACACTAACCCTAACCCTAACCCTAACCCTAAACTACCCTTGACTGCTTTTGCCTCCATTAGATTTCCTAAGCACTAGTGTTTTAAGGAACAGGTTAAAAAGAAAATCCTAATGTGATTTTTTTATAATGTGTTTATTCTTTATCTTATCCTAGTAACGAAAATCTTCTCCATGGCTGGACCCTAAATAATATTCCTTTACGTGCTAAGTGGTATCTAGAGAGTGGGATAGGTTTAATAAATACCCTAATCCTAACGTGTACCCTAACCCTAACCCTAATGCGTACCCTAACCCTAACCCAAACACTAACCCTAACACGTACGCTAATCCTCACCCGTACCCTAAACCAATCCCTAACCCTAAAACTAACCCTAACCCTAACCCTAACCCTAACCCATACGCTACGCCGTACCCTCACCCATACCCTAACCCGTATCCTAAGCCGTACCCTAACCCTAAACCTAACCCTAACCTCTACCCTACGCCGTACCCTCACCCGTACCCTAACCCGTACGCAAAGCCTTACCCTAACCCTAACCCTAACCCTCACCCATACCCAACGCCGTAACCTAACCCATATCCTAACCCGTATCCTAAGCCGTACCCTAACCCTAACCAATAACCTACGCAGTACCCTCACCAGTACCCTCACCGGTATCCTAAGCCCTCCCCTAACCCTAACCCTAACCCTAACCCTAAACTACCCTTTACTGCTTTTGCCTCCATTAGATTTCCTAAACACTAGTGTTTTAAGGAACAGGTTAAAAAGAAAACCTTATGTGATTTTTTTATAATGTGTTTATTCTTTATCTTATCCTAGTGACTAAAATCTTCTCCATGGCTGAACCCCAAATAATATTCCTTTACGTGCTAAGTGGTATCTAGAGAGTGGGATAGGTTTAATAAATACCCTAATCCTAAAGTGTACCCTAAACCTAACCCATACCCTAACCCTAACGCGTACCCTAACCCTAACCAAAACCCTAACCCGAACACGTATGCTAATCCTAACCCGTACCCTAAACCAATCCCTAACCCTAAAACTAACCCTAACCCTAACCCTAACCCTAACCCATAACCTACACCGTACCCTCACCCGTACCCTAACCCGTACCCTAAGCCGTACCCTAACCCTAACCCTAAAACATATGCTACGCCGTACCCTCACCCGTACCCTAACCCGTATCCTAAGCCGTACCCTAACCCTAACCCTAACCCTAAACTATACCCTACGCCGTAACCTCACCCGTACCCTAACCCGTACCCTAAGCCGTACCCTAACCCTAACCCTAACCCTAACCCTAACCCTAACCCTAACCCATACCGTACGCCATACCCTAACACGTACCCTAACCCGTATCCTAAGCCGTACCCTAACCCTAACCAATACCCTACGCAGTATCCTCACCCATAGCCTCACCCGTACCCTAAGCCATACCCTAACCCTAACCCTAACACTAACCCTAACCCTAAACCCTACCCTATGCCGTACCCTCACCCATACCCTATCCCATACCCTAAGCCGTACCCTAACCCTAACACTAACCCTAACCCTAACCCTAACCCTAAACTACCCTTGACTGCTTTTGCCTCCATTAGATTTCCTAAGCACTAGTGTTTTAAGGAACAGGTTAAAAAGAAAATCCTAATGTGATTTTTTTATAATGTGTTTATTCTTTATCTTATCCTAGTAACGAAAATCTTCTCCATGGCTGGACCCTAAATAATATTCCTTTACGTGCTAAGTGGTATCTAGAGAGTGGGATAGGTTTAATAAATACCCTAATCCTAACGTGTACCCTAACCCTAACCCATACCCTAACCCTAACGCGTACCCTAACCCTAACCGAAAACCTAACCCTAACAGGTACGCTAATCCTAACCCGTACCCTAAACCAATCCCTAACCCTAAAACTAACCCTAACCCTAACCCTAACCCTAAACCTTACCCTACGCCGTACCCTCACCCGTACCCTAACCCGTACCCTAAGACGTACCCTAACCCTAACCCTAACCCATACGCTACGCCGTACCCTCACCCGTACCCTAACCCGTATCCTAAGCCGTACCCTAACCCTAACCCTAACCCTAACCCTAACCCTAACCCATACCCTACGCCATACCCTAACCCGTACCCTAACCCGTATCCTAAGCCGTATCCTAACCCTAACCAATACCCTACGCAGTACCCTCACCCGTACCCTCACCCGTACCCTAAGCCGTACCCTAACCCCAACCCTAACCCTAACTCTAACCCTAACCCCTACCCTACGCCGTACCCTCACCCGTACCCTATCCCATACGCTAAGCCGTACCCTAACCCTAACACTAACACTAACCCTAACCCTAACCCTAACCCATACCCTACGCCGTACCCTCACCCGTAACCTAACCCGTACCCAAAGCCGTACCCTAACACTAACCCTAACCTATACACTACGCCGTACCCTCACCCGTACCCTAACCCGTACCCTAAGCCGTACCCTAACTCTAACCCTAACCCTAACCCTAACCCTTACCCATACCCTGCGCCGTACCCTAACCCATACAATAACCTGTATCCTAAGCCTTAACCTAACCCTAACCAATGACCTACACAGTACCCTCACCCGTACCCTAAGCCATACCCTAACCCTAACCCTAACACTAACCCTAACCCTAAACCCTACCCTATGCCGTACCCTCACCCATACCCTATCCCATACCCTAAGCCGTACCCTAACCCTAACACTAACCCTAACCCTAACCCTAAACTACCCTTGACTGCTTTTGCCTCCATTAGATTTCCTAAGCACTAGTGTTTTAAGG
This sequence comes from Eubalaena glacialis, assembly GCF_028564815.1. Lineage (NCBI taxonomy): Eukaryota > Metazoa > Chordata > Mammalia > Artiodactyla > Balaenidae > Eubalaena > Eubalaena glacialis. Next base: position 1,141,012 of record NW_026871495.1, read on the forward strand.
AACAGGTTAAAAAGAAAATCCTAATGTGATTTTTTTATAATGTGTTTATTCTTTATCTTATCCTAGTAACGAAAATCTTCTCCATGGCTGGACCCTAAATAATATTCCTTTACGTGCTAAGTGGTATCTAGAGAGTGGGATAGGTTTAATAAATACCCTAATCCTAACGTGTACCCTAACCCTAACCCTAATGCGTACCCTAACCCTAACCCAAACCCTAACCCTAACACGTACGCTAATCCTCACCCGTACCCTAAACCAATCCCTAACCCTAAAACTAACCCTAACCCTAACCCTAACCCTAACCCATACGCTACGCCGTACCCTCACCCATACCCTAACCCGTATCCTAAGCCGTACCCTAACCCTAAACCTAACCCTAACCTCTACCCTATGCCGTACCCTCACCCGTACCCTAACCCGTACCCAAAGCCTTACCCTAACCCTAACCCTAACCCTCACCCATACCCAACGCCGTAACCTAACCCATATCCTAACCCGTATCCTAAGCCGTACCCTAACCCTAACCAATAACCTACGCAGTACCCTCACCAGTACCCTCACCGGTATCCTAAGCCCTCCCCTAACCCTAACCCTAACCCTAACCCTAAACTACCCTTTACTGCTTTTGCCTCCATTAGATTTCCTAAACACTAGTGTTTTAAGGAACAGGTTAAAAAGAAAACCTTATGTGATTTTTTTATAATGTGTTTATTCTTTATCTTATCCTAGTGACTAAAATCTTCTCCATGGCTGAACCCCAAATAATAATCCTTTACGTGCTAAGTGGTATCTAGAGAGTGGGATAGGTTTAATAAATACCCTAATCCTAAAGTGTACCCTAAACCTAACCCATACCCTAACCCTAACGCGTACCCTAACCCTAACCAAAACCCTAACCCGAACACGTATGCTAATCCTAACCCGTACCCTAAACCAATCCCTAACCCTAAAACTAACCCTAACCCTAACCCTAACCCTAACCCATAACCTACACCGTACCCTCACCCGTACCCTAACCCGTACCCTAAGCCGTACCCTAACCCTAACCCTAAAACATATGCTACGCCGTACCCTCACCCGTACCCTAACCCGTATCCTAAGCCGTACCCTAACCCTAACCCTAACCCTAAACTATACCCTACGCCGTAACCTCACCCGTACCCTAACCCGTACCCTAAGCCGTACCCTAACCCTAACCCTAACCCTAACCCTAACCCATACCGTACGCCATACCCTAACATGTACCCTAACCCGTATCCTAAGCCGTACCCTAACCCTAACCAATACCCTACGCAGTATCCTCACCCATAGCCTCACCCGTACCCTAAGCCGTACCCTAACCCTAACCCTAACCCTAACCCTAACCCTAACCCCTACCCTATGCCATACCCTCACCTGTACCCTATCCCATAACTTAAGCCGTACCATAACCCTAACACTAACCCTAACCCTAACCCATAACCTACGCCGTACCCTCACCCGTACCCTAACCCGTATCCTAAGCCGTACCCTAACCCTAACCCTAACCCTAACCCTAACCCATAACCTACGCCGTACCCTCACCCGTACCCTAACACATACCCTAAGACGTACCGTAACCCTAACCCTAACACTAACCCTAACCTTAACCCACACTCTACGCCGTACCCTAACCCGTACCCTAACACGTATCCTAAGCCGTACCCTAACCCTAACCAATACCCTACGCAGTACCCTCACACGTACCCTCACCCGTACCCTAAGCCATACCCTAACCCTAACACTAACCCTAACCCTAAACCCTACCCTATGCCGTACCCTCACCCATACCCTATCCCATACCCTAAGCCGTACCCTAACCCTAACACTAACCCTAACCCTAACCCTAACCCTAAACTACCCTTGACTGCTTTTGCCTCCATTAGATTTCCTAAGCACTAGTGTTTTAAGGAACAGGTTAAAAAGAAAATCCTAATGTGATTTTTTTATAATGTGTTTATTCTTTATCTTATCCTAGTAACGAAAATCTTCTCCATGGCTGGACCCTAAATAATATTCCTTTACGTGCTAAGTGGTATCTAGAGAGTGGGATAGGTTTAATAAATACCCTAATCCTAACGTGTACCCTAACCCTAACCCAAACCCTAACCCTAACACGTACGCTAATCCTCACCCGTACCCTAAACCAATCCCTAACCCTAAAACTAACCCTAACCCTAACCCTAACCCTAACCCATACGCTACGCCGTACCCTCACCCATACCCTAACCCGTATCCTAAGCCGTACCCTAACCCTAAACCTAACCCTAACCTCTACCCTACGCCGCACCCTCACCCGTACCCTAACCCGTACCCAAAGCCTTACCCTAACCCTAACCCTAACCCTCACCCATACCCAACGCCGTAACCTAACCCATATCCTAACCCGTATCCTAAGCCGTACCCTAACCCTAACCAATAACCTACGCAGTACCCTCACCAGTACCCTCACCGGTATCCTAAGCCCTACCCTAACCCTAACCCTAACCCTAACCCTAAACTACCCTTTACTGCTTTTGCCTCCATTAGATTTCCTAAACACTAGTGTTTTAAGGAACAGGTTAAAAAGAAAACCTTATGTGATTTTTTTATAATGTGTTTATTCTTTATCTTATCCTAGTGACTAAAATCTTCTCCATGGCTGAACCCCAAATAATATTCCTTTACGTGCTAAGTGGTATCTAGAGAGTGGGATAGGTTTAATAAATACCCTAATCCTAAAGTGTACCCTAAACCTAACCCATACCCTAACCCTAACGCGTACCCTAACCCTAACCAAAACCCTAACCCGAACACGTATGCTAATCCTAACCCGTACCCTAAACCAATCCCTAACCCTAAAACTAACCCTAACCCTAACCCTAACCCTAACCCATAACCTACACCGTACCCTCACCCGTACCCTAACCCGTACCCTAAGCCGTACCCTAACCCTAACCCTAAACCATATGCTACGCCGTACCCTCACCCGTACCCTAACCCGTATCCTAAGCCGTACCCTAACCCTAACACTAACCCTAAACTATACCCTACGCCGTAACCTCACCCGTACCCTAACCCGTACCCTAAGCCGTACCCTAACCCTAACCCTAACCCTAACCCTAACCCTAACCCTAACCCATACCGTACGCCATACCCTAACACGTACCCTAACCCGTATCCTAAGCCGTACCCTAACCCTAACCAATACCCTACGCATTATCCTCACCCATAGCCTCACCCGTGCCCTAAGCCGTACCCTAACCCTAACCCTAACCCTAACCCTAACCCTAACACCTACCCTATGCCATACCCTCACCTGTACCCTATCCCATAACCTAAGCCGTACCATAACCCTAACACTAACCCTAACCCTAACCCATAACCTACGCCGTACCCTCACTCGTACCCTAACCCGTATCCTAAGCCGTACCCTAACCCTAACCCTAACCCTAACCCTAACCCATAACCTACGCCGTACCCTCACCCGTACCCTAACACGTACCCTAAGAAGTACCGTAACCCTAACCCTAACACTAACCGTAACCCTAACCCACACTCTACGCCGTACCCTAACCCGTACCCTAACACGTATCCTAAGCCGTACCCTAACCCTAAGCAATACCCTACGCAGTACCCTCACCCGTACCCTCACCCGTACCCTATCCCATACCCTAAGCCGTACCCTAACCCTAACACTAACCCTAACCCTAACCCTAACCCTAAACTACCCTTGATTGCTTTTGCCTCTATTAGATTTCCTAAGCACTAGTGTTTTAAGGAACAGGTTAAAAAGAAAATCCTAATGTGATTTTTTTATAATGTGTTTATTCTTTATCTTATCCTAGTGACTAAAATCTTCTCCATGGCTGGATCCCTAATAATATTCCTTTACGTGCTAAGTGGTATCTAGAGAGTGGGATAGGTTTAATAAATACCCTAATCCTAACGTGTACCCTAACCCTAACCCATACCCTAACCCTAACGCGTACCCTAACCCTAACCGAAAACCTAACCCTAACACGTACGCTAATCCTAACCCGTACCCTAAACCAATCCCTAACCCTAAAACTAACCCTAACCCTAACCCTAACCCTAAACCTTACCCTACGCCGTACCCTCACCCGTACCCTAACCCGTACCCTAAGACGTACCCTAACCCTAACCCTAACCCATACGCTATGCCGTACCCTCAGCCGTACCCTAACCCGTATCCTAAGCCATACCCTAACCCTAACCCTAACCCTAACCCTAACCCTAACCCATACCCTATGCCATACCCTAACCCGTACCCTAACCCGTATCCTAAGCCGTATCCTAACCCTAACCAATACCCTACGCAGTACCCTCACCCGTACCCTCACCCGTACCCTAAGCCGTACCCTAACCCCAACCCTAACCCTAACTCTAACCCTAACCCCTACCCTACGCCGTACCCTCACCCGTACCCTATCCCATACGCTAAGCCGTACCCTAACCCTAACACTAACACTAACCCTAACCCTAACCCTAACCCATACCCTACGCCGTACCCTCACCCGTAACCTAACCCGTACCCAAAGCCGTACCCTAACCCTAACCCTAACCTATACACTACGCCGTACCCTCACCCGTACCCTAACCCGTACCCTAAGCCGTACCCTAACTCTAACCCTAACCCTAACCCTAACCCTTACCCATACCCTGCGCCGTACCCTAACCCATACAATAACCTGTATCCTAAGCCTTAACCTAACCCTAACCAATGACCTACACAGTACCCTCACCCGTACCCTAAGCCATACCCTAACCCTAACCCTAACACTAACCCTAACCCTAAACCCTACCCTATGCCGTACCCTCACCCATACCCTATCCCATACCCTAAGCCGTACCCTAACCCTAACACTAACCCTAACCCTAACCCTAACCCTAAACTACCCTTGACTGCTTTTGCCTCCATTAGATTTCCTAAGCACTAGTGTTTTAAGGAACAGGTTAAAAAGAAAATCCTAATGTGATTTTTTTATAATGTGTTTATTCTTTATCTTATCCTAGTAACGAAAATCTTCTCCATGGCTGGACCCTAAATAATATTCCTTTACGTGCTAAGTGGTATCTAGAGAGTGGGATAGGTTTAATAAATACCCTAATCCTAACGTGTACCCTAACCCTAACCCTAATGCGTACCCTAACCCTAACCCAAACCCTAACCCTAACACGTACGCTAATCCTCACCCGTACCCTAAACCAATCCCTAACCCTAAAACTAACCCTAACCCTAACCCTAACCCTAACCCATACGCTACGCCGTACCCTCACCCATACCCTAACCCGTATCCTAAGCCGTACCCTAACCCTAAACCTAACCCTAACCTCTACCCTACGCCGTACCCTCACCCGTACCCTAACCCGTACGCAAAGCCTTACCCTAACCCTAACCCTAACCCTCACCCATACCCAACGCCGTAACCTAACCCATATCCTAACCCGTATCCTAAGCCGTACCCTAACCCTAACCAATAACCTACGCAGTACCCTCACCAGTACCCTCACCGGTATCCTAAGCCCTCCCCTAACCCTAACCCTAACCCTAACCCTAAACTACCCTTTACTGCTTTTGCCTCCATTAGATTTCCTAAACACTAGTGTTTTAAGGAACAGGTTAAAAAGAAAACCTTATGTGATTTTTTTATAATGTGTTTATTCTTTATCTTATCCTAGTGACTAAAATCTTCTCCATGGCTGAACCCCAAATAATATTCCTTTACGTGCTAAGTGGTATCTAGAGAGTGGGATAGGTTTAATAAATACCCTAATCCTAAAGTGTACCCTAAACCTAACCCATACCCTAACCCTAACGCGTACCCTAACCCTAACCAAAACCCTAACCCGAACACGTATGCTAATCCTAACCCGTACCCTAAACCAATCCCTAACCCTAAAACTAACCCTAACCCTAACCCTAACCCTAACCCATAACCTACACCGTACCCTCACCCGTACCCTAACCCGTACCCTAAGCCGTACCCTAACCCTAACCCTAAAACATATGCTACGCCGTACCCTCACCCGTACCCTAACCCGTATCCTAAGCCGTACCCTAACCCTAACCCTAACCCTAAACTATACCCTACGCCGTAACCTCACCCGTACCCTAACCCATACCCTAAGCCGTACCCTAACCCTAACCCTAACCCTAACCCTAACCCATACCGTACGCCATACCCTAACACGTACCCTAACCCGTATCCTAAGCCGTACCCTAACCCTAACCAATACCCTACGCAGTATCCTCACCCATAGCCTCACCCGTACCCTAAGCCGTACCCTAACCCTAACCCTAACCCTAACCCTAACCCTAACCCCTACCCTATGCCATACCCTCACCTGTACCCTATCCCATAACTTAAGCCGTACCATAACCCTAACACTATCCCTAACCCTAACCCATAACCTACGCCGTACCCTCACCCGTACCCTAACCCGTATCCTAAGCCGTACCCTAACCCTAACCCTAACCCTAACCCTAACCCATAACCTACGCCGTACCCTCACCCGTACCCTAACACATACCCTAAGACGTACCGTAACCCTAACCCTAACACTAACATTAACCTTAACCCACACTCTACGCCGTACCCTAACCCGTACCCTAACACGTATCCTAAGCCGTACCCTAACCCTAACCAATACCCTACGCAGTACCCTCACCCGTACCCTCACCCGTACCCTAAGCCATACCCTAACCCTAACACTAACCCTAACCCTAAACCCTACTCTATGCCGTACCCTCACCCATACCCTATCCCATACCCTAAGCCGTACCCTAACCCTAACACTAACCCTAACCCTAACCCTAACCCTAAACTACCCTTGACTGCTTTTGCCTCCATTAGATTTCCTAAGCACTAGTGTTTTAAGGAACAGGTTAAAAAGAAAATCCTAATGTGATTTTTTTATAATGTGTTTATTCTTTATCTTATCCTAGTAATGAAAATCTTCTCCATGGCTGGACCCTAAATAATATTCCTTTACGTGCTAAGTGGTATCTAGAGAGTGGGATAGGTTTAATAAATACCCTAATCCTAACGTGTACCCTAACCCTAACCCAAACCCTAACCCTAACACGTACGCTAATCCTCACCCGTACCCTAAACCAATCCCTAACCCTAAAACTAACCCTAACCCTAACCCTAACCCTAACCCATACGCTACGCCGTACCCTCACCCATACCCTAACCCGTATCCTAAGCCGTACCCTAACCCTAAACCTAACCCTAACCTCTACCCTACGCCGCACTCTCACCCGTACCCTAACCCGTACCCAAAGCCTTACCCTAACCCTAACCCTAACCCTCACCCATACCCAACGCCGTAACCTAACCCATATCCTAACCCGTATCCTAAGCCGTACCCTAACCCTAACCAATAACCTACGCAGTACCCTCACCAGTACCCTCACCGGTATCCTAAGCCCTACCCTAACCCTAACCCTAACCCTAACCCTAAACTACCCTTTACTGCTTTTGCCTCCATTAGATTTCCTAAACACTAGTGTTTTAAGGAACAGGTTAAAAAGAAAACCTTATGTGATTTTTTTATAATGTGTTTATTCTTTATCTTATCCTAGTGACTAAAATCTTCTCCATGGCTGAACCCCAAATAATATTCCTTTACGTGCTAAGTGGTATCTAGAGAGTGGGATAGGTTTAATAAATACCCTAATCCTAAAGTGTACCCTAAACCTAACCCATACCCTAACCCTAACGCGTACCCTAACCCTAACCAAAACCCTAACCCGAACACGTATGCTAATCCTAACCCGTACCCTAAACCAATCCCTAACCCTAAAACTAACCCTAACCCTAACCCTAACCCTAACCCATAACCTACACCGTACCCTCACCCGTACCCTAACCCGTACCCTAAGCCGTACCCTAACCCTAACCCTAAAACATATGCTACGCCGTACCCTCACCCGTACCCTAACCCGTATCCTAAGCCGTACCCTAACCCTAACACTAACCCTAAACTATACCCTACGCCGTAACCTCACCCGTACCCTAACCCGTACCCTAAGCCGTACCCTAACCCTAACCCTAACCCTAACCCTAACCCTAACCCTAACCCATACCGTACGCCATACCCTAACACGTACCCTAACCCGTATCCTAAGCCGTACCCTAACCCTAACCAATACCCTACGCATTATCCTCACCCATAGCCTCACCCGTGCCCTAAGCCGTACCCTAACCCTAACCCTAACCCTAACCCTAACCCTAACACCTACCCTATGCCATACCCTCACCTGTACCCTATCCCATAACCTAAGCCGTACCATAACCCTAACACTAACCCTAACCCTAACCCATAACCTACGCCGTACCCTCACCCGTACCCTAACCCGTATCCTAAGCCGTACCCTAACCCTAACCCTAACCCTAACCCTAACCCATAACCTACGCCGTACCCTCACCCGTACCCTAACACGTACCCTAAGAAGTACCGTAACCCTAACCCTAACACTAACCCTAACCCTAACCCACACTCTACGCCGTACCCTAACCCGTACCCTAACACGTATCCTAAGCCGTACCCTAACCCTAAGCAATACCCTACGCAGTACCCTCACCCGTACCCTCACCCGTACCCTATCCCATACCCTAAGCCGTACCCTAACCCTAACACTAACCCTAACCCTAACCCTAACCCTAAACTACCCTTGACTGCTTTTGCCTCTATTAGATTTCCTAAGCACTAGTGTTTTAAGGAACAGGTTAAAAAGAAAATCCTAATGTGATTTTTTTATAATGTGTTTATTCTTTATCTTATCCTAGTAACGAAAATCTTCTCCATGGCTGGACCCTAAATAATATTCCTTTACGTGCTAAGTGGTATCTAGAGAGTGGGATAGGTTTAATAAATACCCTAATCCTAACGTGTACCCTAACCCTAACCCATACCCTAACCCTAACGCGTACCCTAACCCTAACCGAAAACCTAACCCTAACAGGTACGCTAATCCTAACCCGTACCCTAAACCAATCCCTAACCCTAAAACTAACCCTAACCCTAACCCTAACCCTAAACCTTACCCTACGCCGTACCCTCACCCGTACCCTAACCCGTACCCTAAGACGTACCCTAACCCTAACCCTAACCCATACGCTACGCCGTACCCTCACCCGTACCCTAACCCGTATCCTAAGCCGTACCCTAACCCTAACCCTAACCCTAACCCTAACCCTAACCCATACCCTACGCCATACCCTAACCCGTACCCTAACCCGTATCCTAAGCCGTATCCTAACCCTAACCAATACCCTACGCAGTACCCTCACCCGTACCCTCACCCGTACCCTAAGCCGTACCCTAACCCCAACCCTAACCCTAACTCTAACCCTAACCCCTACCCTACGCCGTACCCTCACCCGTACCCTATCCCATACGCTAAGCCGTACCCTAACCCTAACACTAACACTAACCCTAACCCTAACCCTAACCCATACCCTACGCCGTACCCTCACACGTAACCTAACCCGTACCCAAAGCCGTACCCTAACACTAACCCTAACCTATACACTACGCCGTACCCTCACCCATACCCTATCCCATACCCTAAGCCGTACCCTAACCCTAACACTAACCCTAACCCTAACCCTAAACTACCCTTGACTGCTTTTGCCTCCATTAGATTTCCTAAGCACTAGTGTTTTAAGGAACAGGTTAAAAAGAAAATCCTAATGTGATTTTTTTATAATGTGTTTATTCTTTATCTTATCCTAGTAACGAAAATCTTCTCCATGGCTGGACCCTAAATAATATTCCTTTACGTGCTAAGTGGTATCTAGAGAGTGGGATAGGTTTAATAAATACCCTAATCCTAACGTGTACCCTAACCCTAACCCTAATGCGTACCCTAACCCTAACCCAAACCCTAACCCTAACACGTACGCTAATCCTCACCCGTACCCTAAACCAATCCCTAACCCTAAAACTAACCCTAACCCTAACCCTAACCCTAACCCATACGCTACGCCGTACCCTCACCCATACCCTAACCCGTATCCTAAGCCGTACCCTAACCCTAAACCTAACCCTAACCTCTACCCTATGCCGTACCCTCACCCGTACCCTAACCCGTACCCAAAGCCTTACCCTAACCCTAACCCTAACCCTCACCCATACCCAACGCCGTAACCTAACCCATATCCTAACCCGTATCCTAAGCCGTACCCTAACCCTAACCAATAACCTACGCAGTACCCTCACCAGTACCCTCACCGGTATCCTAAGCCCTCCCCTAACCCTAACCCTAACCCTAACCCTAAACTACCCTTTACTGCTTTTGCCTCCATTAGATTTCCTAAACACTAGTGTTTTAAGGAACAGGTTAAAAAGAAAACCTTATGTGATTTTTTTATAATGTGTTTATTCTTTATCTTATCCTAGTGACTAAAATCTTCTCCATGGCTGAACCCCAAATAATAATCCTTTACGTGCTAAGTGGTATCTAGAGAGTGGGATAGGTTTAATAAATACCCTAATCCTAAAGTGTACCCTAAACCTAACCCATACCCTAACCCTAACGCGTACCCTAACCCTAACCAAAACCCTAACCCGAACACGTATGCTAATCCTAACCCGTACCCTAAACCAATCCCTAACCCTAAAACTAACCCTAACCCTAACCCTAACCCTAACCCATAACCTACACCGTACCCTCACCCGTACCCTAACCCGTACCCTAAGCCGTACCCTAACCCTAACCCTAAAACATATGCTACGCCGTACCCTCACCCGTACCCTAACCCGTATCCTAAGCCGTACCCTAACCCTAACCCTAACCCTAAACTATACCCTACGCCGTAACCTCACCCGTACCCTAACCCGTACCCTAAGCCGTACCCTAACCCTAACCCTAACCCTAACCCTAACCCATACCGTACGCCATACCCTAACACGTACCCTAACCCGTATCCTAAGCCGTACCCTAACCCTAACCAATACCCTACGCAGTATCCTCACCCATAGCCTCACCCGTACCCTAAGCCGTACCCTAACCCTAACCCTAACCCTAACCCTAACCCTAACCCCTACCCTATGCCATACCCTCACCTGTACCCTATCCCATAACTTAAGCCGTACCATAACCCTAACACTAACCCTAACCCTAACCCATAACCTACGCCGTACCCTCACCCGTACCCTAACCCGTATCCTAAGCCGTACCCTAACCCTAACCCTAACCCTAACCCTAACCCATAACCTACGCCGTACCCTCACCCGTACCCTAACACATACCCTAAGACGTACCGTAACCCTAACCCTAACACTAACCCTAACCTTAACCCACACTCTACGCCGTACCCTAACCCGTACCCTAACACGTATCCTAAGCCGTACCCTAACCCTAACCAATACCCTACGCAGTACCCTCACCCGTACCCTCACCCGTACCCTAAGCCATACCCTAACCCTAACCCTAACCCTAACCCTAACCCCTACCCTACGCCGTACCCTCACCCATACCCTATCCCATACCCTAAGCCGTACCCTAACCCTAACACTAACCCTAACCCTAACCCTAACCCTAAACTACCCTTGATTGCTTTTGCCTGTATTAGATTTCCTAAACACTAGTGTTTTAAGGAACAGGTTAAAAAGAAAATCCTAATGTGATTTTTTTATAATGTGTTTATTCTTTATCTTATCCTAGTGACTAAAATCTTCTCCATGGCTGGATCCCTAATAATATTCCTTTACGCGCTAAGTGGTATCTAGAGAGTGGGATAGGTTTAATAAATACCCTAATCCTAACGTGTACCCTAACCCTAACCCATACCCTAACCCTAACGCGTACCCTAACCCTAACCGAAAACCTAACCCTAACACGTACGCTAATCCTAACCCGTACCCTAAACCAATCCCTAACCCTAAAACTAACCCTAACCCTAAACCTTACCCTACGCCGTACCCTCACCCGTACCCTAACCCGTACCCTAAGACGTACCCTAACCCTAACCCTAACCCATACGCTACGCCGTACCCTCACCCGTACCCTAACCCGTATCCTAAGCCGTACCCTAACCCTAACCCTAACCCTAACCCTAACCCATACCCTACGCCATACCCTAACCCGTACCCTAACCCGTATCCTAAGCCGTATCCTAACCCTAACCAATACCCTACGCAGTACCCTCACCCATACCCTCACCCGTACCCTAAGCCGTACCCTAACCCCAACCCTAACCCTAACTCTAACCCTAACCCCTACCCTACGCCGTACCCTCACCCGTACCCTATCCCATACGCTAAGCCGTACCCTAACCCTAACACTAACACTAACCCTAACCCTAACCCTAACCCATACCCTACGCCGTACCCTCACCCGTAACCTAACCCGTACCCAAAGCCGTACCCTAACCCTAACCCTAACCTATACACTACGCCGTACCCTCACCCGTACCCTAACCCGTACCCTAAGCCGTACCCTAACTCTAACCCTAACCCTAACCCTAACCCTTACCCATACCCTGCGCCTTACCCTAACCCATACAATAACCTGTATCCTAAGCCTTAACCTAACCCTAACCAATGACCTACACAGTACCCTCACCCGTACCCTAAGCCATACCCTAACCCTAACCCTAACACTAACCCTAACCCTAAACCCTACCCTATGCCGTACCCTCACCCATACCCTATCCCATACCCTAAGCCGTACCCTAACCCTAACACTAACCCTAACCCTAACCCTAACCCTAAACTACCCTTGACTGCTTTTGCCTCCATTAGATTTCCTAAGCACTAGTGTTTTAAGGAACAGGTTAAAAAGAAAATCCTAATGTGATTTTTTTATAATGTGTTTATTCTTTATCTTATCCTAGTAACGAAAATCTTCTCCATGGCTGGACCCTAAATAATATTCCTTTACGTGCTAAGTGGTATCTAGAGAGTGGGATAGGTTTAATAAATACCCTAATCCTAACGTGTACCCTAACCCTAACCCAAACCCTAACCCTAACACGTAGGCTAATCCTCACCCGTACCCTAAACCAATCCCTAACCCTAAAACTAACCCTAACCCTAACCCTAACCCTAACCCATACGCTACGCCGTACCCTCACCCGTACCCTAACCCGTATCCTAAGCCGTACCCTAACCCTAACCCTAACCCTAACCCTAACCCTAACCCATACCCTACGCCATACCCTAACCCGTACCCTAACCCGTATCCTAAGCCGTATCCTAACCCTAACCAATACCCTACGCAGTACCCTCACCCGTACCCTCACCCGTACCCTAAGCCGTACCCTAACCCCAACCCTAACCCTAACTCTAACCCTAACCCCTACCCTACGCCGTACCCTCACCCGTACCCTATCCCATACGCTAAGCCGTACCCTAACCCTAACACTAACACTAACCCTAACCCTAACCCTAACCCATACCCTACGCCGTACCCTCACCCGTAACCTAACCCGTACCCAAAGCCGTACCCTAACACTAACCCTAACCTATACACTACGCCGTACCCTCACCCGTACCCTAACCCGTACCCTAAGCCGTACCCTAACTCTAACCCTAACCCTAACCCTAACCCTTACCCATACCCTGCGCCGTACCCTAACCCATACAATACCCTGTATCCTAAGCCTTAACCTAACCCTAACCAATGACCTACACAGTACCCTCACCCGTACCCTAAGCCATACCCTAACCCTAACCCTAACACTAACCCTAACCCTAAACCCTACCCTATGCCGTACCCTCACCCATACCCTATCCCATACCCTAAGCCGTACCCTAACCCTAACACTAACACTAACCCTAACCCTAAACTACCCTTGACTGCTTTTGCCTCCATTAGATTTCCTAAGCACTAGTGTTTTAAGGAACAGGTTAAAAAGAAAATCCTAATGTGATTTTTTTATAATGTGTTTATTCTTTATCTTATCCTAGTAACGAAAATCTTCTCCATGCCTGGACCCTAAATAATATTCCTTTACGTGCTAAGTGGTATCTAGAGAGTGGGATAGGTTTAATAAATACCCTAATCCTAACGTGTACCCTAACCCTAACCCTAATGCGTACCCTAACCCTAACCCAAACCCTAACCCTAACACGTACGCTAATCCTCACCCGTACCCTAAACCAATCCCTAACCCTAAAACTAACCCTAACCCTAACCCTAACCCTAACCCATACGCTACGCCGTACCCTCACCCATACCCTAACCCGTATCCTAAGCCGTACCCTAACCCTAAACCTAACCCTAACCTCTACCCTATGCCGTACCCTCACCCGTACCCTAACCCGTACCCAAAGCCTTACCCTAACCCTAACCCTAACCCTCACCCATACCCAACGCCGTAACCTAACCCATATCCTAACCCGTATCCTAAGCCGTACCCTAACCCTAACCAATAACCTACGCAGTACCCTCACCAGTACCCTCACCGGTATCCTAAGCCCTCCCCTAACCCTAACCCTAACCCTAACCCTAAACTACCCTTTACTGCTTTTGCCTCCATTAGAATTCCTAAACACTAGTGTTTTAAGGAACAGGTTAAAAAGAAAACCTTATGTGATTTTTTTATAATGTGTTTATTCTTTATCTTATCCTAGTGACTAAAATCTTCTCCATGGCTGAACCCCAAATAATAATCCTTTACGTGCTAAGTGGTATCTAGAGAGTGGGATAGGTTTAATAAATACCCTAATCCTAAAGTGTACCCTAAACCTAACCCATACCCTAATCCTAACGCGTACCCTAACCCTAACCAAAACCCTAACCCGAACACGTATGCTAATCCTAACCCGTACCCTAAACCAATCCCTAACCCTAAAACTAACCCTAACCCTAACCCTAACCCTAACCCATAACCTACACCGTACCCTCACCCGTACCCTAACCCGTACCCTAAGCCGTACCCTAACCCTAACCCTAAAACATATGCTACGCCGTACCCTCACCCGTACCCTAACCCGTATCCTAAGCCGTACCCTAACCCTAACCCTAACCCTAAACTATACCCTACGCCGTAACCTCACCCGTACCCTAACCCCTACCCTAAGCCGTACCCTAACCCTAACCCTAACCCTAACCCTAACCCATACCGTACGCCATACCCTAACACGTACCCTAACCCGTATCCTAAGCCGTACCCTAACCCTAACCAATACCCTACGCAGTATCCTCACCCATAGCCTCACCCGTACCCTAAGCCGTACCCTAACCCTAACCCTAACCCTAACCCTAACCCTAACCCCTACCCTATGCCATACCCTCACCTGTACCCTATCCCATAACTTAAGCCGTACCATAACCCTAACACTAACCCTAACCCTAACCCATAACCTACGCCGTACCCTCACCCGTACCCTAACCCGTATCCTAAGCCGTACCCTAACCCTAACCCTAACCCTAACCCTAACCCATAACCTACGCCGTACCCTCACCCGTACCCTAACACATACCCTAAGACGTACCGTAACCCTAACCCTAACACTAACCCTAACCTTAACCCACACTCTACGCCATACCCTAACCCGTACCCTAACACGTATCCTAAGCCGTACCCTAACCCTAACCAATACCCTACGCAGTACCCTCACCCGTACCCTCACCCGTACCCTAAGCCATACCCTAACCCTAACCCTAACCCTAACCCTAACCCCTACCCTACGCCGTACCCTCACCCATACCCTATCCCATACCCTAAGCCGTACCCTAACCCTAACACTAACCCTAACCCTAACCCTAACCCTAAACTACCCTTGATTGCTTTTGCCTGTATTAGATTTCCTAAACACTAGTGTTTTAAGGAACAGGTTAAAAAGAAAATCCTAATGTGATTTTTTTATAATGTGTTTATTCTTTATCTTATCCTAGTGACTAAAATCTTCTCCATGGCTGGATCCCTAATAATATTCCTTTACGCGCTAAGTGGTATCTAGAGAGTGGGATAGGTTTAATAAATACCCTAATCCTAACGTGTACCCTAACCCTAACCCATACCCTAACCCTAACGCGTACCCTAACCCTAACCGAAAACCTAACCCTAACACGTTCGCTAATCCTAACCCGTACCCTAAACCAATCCCTAACCCTAAAACTAACCCTAACCCTAAACCTTACCCTACGCCGTACCCTCACCCGTACCCTAACCCGTACCCTAAGACGTACCCTAACCCTAACCCTAACCCATACGCTACGCCGTACCCTCACCCGTACCCTAACCCGTATCCTAAGCCGTACCCTAACCCTAACCCTAACCCTAACCCTAACCCATACCCTACGCCATACCCTAACCCGTACCCTAACCCGTATCCTAAGCCGTATCCTAACCCTAACCAATACCCTACGCAGTACCCTCACCCATACCCTCACCCGTACCCTAAGCCGTACCCTAACCCCAACCCTAACCCTAACTCTAACCCTAACCCCTACCCTACGCCGTACCCTCACCCGTACCCTATCCCATACGCTAAGCCGTACCCTAACCCTAACACTAACACTAACCCTAACCCTAACCCTAACCCATACCCTACGCTGTACCCTCACCCGTAACCTAACCCGTACCCAAAGCCGTACCCTAACCCTAACCCTAACCTATACACTACGCCGTACCCTCACCCGTACCCTAACCCGTACCCTAAGCCGTACCCTAACTCTAACCCTAACCCTAACCCTAACCCTTACCCATACCCTGCGCCGTACCCTAACCCATACAATAACCTGTATCCTAAGCCTTAACCTAACCCTAACCAATGACCTACACAGTACCCTCACCCGTACCCTAAGCCATACCCTAACCCTAACCCTAACACTAACCCTAACCCTAAACCCTACCCTATGCCGTACCCTCACCCATACCCTATCCCATACCCTAAGCCGTACCCTAACCCTAACACTAACCCTAACCCTAACCCTAACCCTAAACTACCCTTGACTGCTTTTGCCTCCATTAGATTTCCTAAGCACTAGTGTTTTAAGGAACAGGTTAAAAAGAAAATCCTAATGTGATTTTTTTATAATGTGTTTATTCTTTATCTTATCCTAGTAACGAAAATCTTCTCCATGGCTGGACCCTAAATAATATTCCTTTACGTGCTAAGTGGTATCTAGAGAGTGGGATAGGTTTAATAAATACCCTAATCCTAACGTGTACCCTAACCCTAACCCAAACCCTAACCCTAACACGTACGCTAATCCTCACCCGTACCCTAAACCAATCCCTAACCCTAAAACTAACCCTAACCCTAACCCTAACCCTAACCCATACGCTACGCCGTACCCTCACCCATACCCTAACCCGTATCCTAAGCCGTACCCTAACCCTAAACCTAACCCTAACCTCTACCCTACGCCGCACCCTCACCCGTACCCTAACCCGTACCCAAAGCCTTACCCTAACCCTAACCCTAACCCTCACCCATACCCAACGCCGTAACCTAACCCATATCCTAACCCGTATCCTAAGCCGTACCCTAACCCTAACCAATAACCTACGCAGTACCCTCACCAGTACCCTCACCGGTATCCTAAGCCCTACCCTAACCCTAACCCTAACCCTAACCCTAAACTACCCTTTACTGCTTTTGCCTCCATTAGATTTCCTAAACACTAGTGTTTTAAGGAAGAGGTTAAAAAGAAAACCTTATGTGATTTTTTTATAATGTGTTTATTCTTTATCTTATCCTAGTGACTAAAATCTTCTCCATGGCTGAACCCCAAATAATATTCCTTTACGTGCTAAGTGGTATCTAGAGAGTGGGATAGGTTTAATAAATACCCTAATCCTAAAGTGTACCCTAAACCTAACCCATACCCTAACCCTAACGCGTACCCTAACCCTAACCAAAACCCTAACCCGAACACGTATGCTAATCCTGACCCGTACCCTAAACCAATCCCTAACCCTAAAACTAACCCTAACCCTAACCCTAACCCTAACCCATAACCTACACCGTACCCTCACCCGTACCCTAACCCGTACCCTAAGCCGTACCCTAACCCTAACCCTAAACCATATGCTACGCCGTACCCTCACCCGTACCCTAACCCGTATCCTAAGCCGTACCCTAACCCTAACACTAACCCTAAACTATACCCTACGCCGTAACCTCACCCGTACCCTAACCCGTACCCTAAGCCGTACCCTAACCCTAACCCTAACCCTAACCCTAACCCTAACCCTAACCCATACCGTACGCCATACCCTAACACGTACCCTAACCCGTATCCTAAGCCGTACCCTAACCCTAACCAATACCCTACGCATTATCCTCACCCATAGCCTCACCCGTGCCCTAAGCCGTACCCTAACCCTAACCCTAACCCTAACACCTACCCTATGCCATACCCTCACCTGTACCCTATCCCATAACCTAAGCCGTACCATAACCCTAACACTAACCCTAACCCTAACCCATAACCTACGCCGTACCCTCACCCGTACCCTAACCCGTATCCTAAGCCGTACCCTAACCCTAACCCTAACCCTAACCCTAACCCATAACCTACGCCGTACCCTCACCCGTACCCTAACACGTACCCTAAGAAGTACCGTAACCCTAACCCTAACACTAACCCTAACCCTAACCCACACTCTACGCCGTACCCTAACCCGTACCCTAACACGTATCCTAAGCCGTACCCTAACCCTAAGCAATACCCTACGCAGTACCCTCACCCGTACCCTCACCCGTACCCTATCCCATACCCTAAGCCGTACCCTAACCCTAACACTAACCCTAACCCTAACCCTAACCCTAAACTACCCTTGATTGCTTTTGCCTCTATTAGATTTCCTAAGCACTAGTGTTTTAAGGAACAGGTTAAAAAGAAAATCCTAATGTGATTTTTTTATAATGTGTTTATTCTTTATCTTATCCTAGTGACTAAAATCTTCTCCATGGCTGGATCCCTAATAATATTCCTTTACGTGCTAAGTGGTATCTAGAGAGTGGGATAGGTTTAATAAATACCCTAATCCTAACGTGTACCCTAACCCTAACCCATACCCTAACCCTAACGCGTACCCTAACCCTAACCGAAAACCTAACCCTAACACGTACGCTAATCCTAACCCGTACCCTAAACCAATCCCTAACCCTAAAACTAACCCTAACCCTAACCCTAACCCTAAACCTTACCCTACGCCGTACCCTCACCTGTACCCTAACCCGTACCCTAAGACGTACCCTAACCCTAACCCTAACCCATACGCTATGCCGTACCCTCAGCCGTACCCTAACCCGTATCCTAAGCCATACCCTAACCCTAACCCTAACCCTAACCCTAACCCTAACCCATACCCTATGCCATACCCTAACCCGTACCCTAACCCGTATCCTAAGCCGTATCCTAACCCTAACCAATACCCTACGCAGTACCCTCACCCGTACCCTCACCCGTACCCTAAGCCGTACCCTAACCCCAACCCTAACCCTAACTCTAACCCTAACCCCTACCCTACGCCGTACCCTCACCCGTACCCTATCCCATACGCTAAGCCGTACCCTAACCCTAACACTAACACTAACCCTAACCCTAACCCTAACCCATACCCTACGCCGTACCCTCACCCGTAACCTAACCCGTACCCAAAGCCGTACCCTAACCCTAACCCTAACCTATACACTACGCCGTACCCTCACCCGTACCCTAACCCGTACCCTAAGCCGTACCCTAACTCTAACCCTAACCCTAACCCTAACCCTTACCCATACCCTGCGCCGTACCCTAACCCATACAATAACCTGTATCCTAAGCCTTAACCTAACCCTAACCAATGACCTACACAGTACCCTCACCCGTACCCTAAGCCATACCCTAACCCTAACCCTAACACTAACCCTAACCCTAAACCCTACCCTATGCCGTACCCTCACCCATACCCTATCCCATACCCTAAGCCGTACCCTAACCCTAACACTAACCCTAACCCTAACCCTAACCCTAAACTACCCTTGACTGCTTTTGCCTCCATTAGATTTCCTAAGCACTAGTGTTTTAAGGAACAGGTTAAAAAGAAAATCCTAATGTGATTTTTTTATAATGTGTTTATTCTTTATCTTATCCTAGTAACGAAAATCTTCTCCATGGCTGGACCCTAAATAATATTCCTTTACGTGCTAAGTGGTATCTAGAGAGTGGGATAGGTTTAATAAATACCCTAATCCTAACGTGTACCCTAACCCTAACCCTAATGCGTACCCTAACCCTAACCCAAACCCTAACCCTAACACGTACGCTAATCCTCACCCGTACCCTAAACCAATCCCTAACCCTAAAACTAACCCTAACCCTAACCCTAACCCTAACCCATACGCTATGCCGTACCCTCACCCATACCCTAACCCGTATCCTAAGCCGTACCCTAACCCTAAACCTAACCCTAACCTCTACCCTACGCCGTACCCTCACCCGTACCCTAACCCGTACCCAAAGCCTTACCCTAACCCTAACCCTAACCCTCACCCATACCCAACGCCGTAACCTAACCCATATCCTAACCCGTATCCTAAGCCGTACCCTAACCCTAACCAATAACCTACGCAGTACCCTCACCAGTACCCTCACCGGTATCCTAAGCCCTCCCCTAACCCTAACCCTAACCCTAACCCTAAACTACCCTTTACTGCTTTTGCCTCCATTAGATTTCCTAAACACTAGTGTTTTAAGGAACAGGTTAAAAAGAAAACCTTATGTGATTTTTTTATAATGTGTTTATTCTTTATCTTATCCTAGTGACTAAAATCTTCTCCATGGCTGAACCCCAAATAATATTCCTTTACGTGCTAAGTGGTATCTAGAGAGTGGGATAGGTTTAATAAATACCCTAATCCTAAAGTGTACCCTAAACCTAACCCATACCCTAACCCTAACGCGTACCCTAACCCTAACCAAAACCCTAACCCGAACACGTATGCTAATCCTAACCCGTACCCTAAACCAATCCCTAACCCTAAAACTAACCCTAACCCTAACCCTAACCCTAACCCATAACCTACACCGTACCCTCACCCGTACCCTAACCCGTACCCTAAGCCGTACCCTAACCCTAACCCTAAAACATATGCTACGCCGTACCCTCACCCGTACCCTAACCCGTATCCTAAGCCGTACCCTAACCGTAACCCTAACCCTAAACTATACCCTACGCCGTAACCTCACCCGTACCCTAACCCGTACCCTAAGCCGTACCCTAACCCTAACCCTAACCCTAACCCTAACCCTAACCCTAACCCATACCGTACGCCATACCCTAACACGTACCCTAACCCGTATCCTAAGCCGTACCCTAACCCTAACCAATACCCTACGCAGTATCCTCACCCATAGCCTCACCCGTACCCTAAGCCATACCCTAACCCTAACCCTAACACTAACCCTAACCCTAAACCCTACCCTATGCCGTACCCTCACCCATACCCTATCCCATACCCTAAGCCGTACCCTAACCCTAACACTAACCCTAACCCTAACCCTAACCCTAAACTACCCTTGACTGCTTTTGCCTCCATTAGATTTCCTAAGCACTAGTGTTTTAAGGAACAGGTTAAAAAGAAAATCCAAATGTGATTTTTTTATAATGTGTTTATTCTTTATCTTATCCTAGTAACGAAAATCTTCTCCATGGCTGGACCCTAAATAATATTCCTTTACGTGCTAAGTGGTATCTAGAGAGTGGGATAGGTTTAATAAATACCCTAATCCTAACGTGTACCCTAACCCTAACCCAAACCCTAACCCTAACACGTACGCTAATCCTCACCCGTACCCTAAACCAATCCCTAACCCTAAAACTAACCCTAACCCTAACCCTAACCCTAACCCATACGCTACGCCGTACCCTCACCCATACCCTAACCCGTATCCTAAGCCGTACCCTAACCCTAAACCTAACCCTAACCTCTACCCTATGCCGTACCCTCACCCGTACCCTAACCCGTACCCAAAGCCTTACCCTAACCCTAACCCTAACCCTCACCCATACCCAACGCCGTAACCTAACCCATATCCTAACCCGTATCCTAAGCCGTACCCTAACCCTAACCAATAACCTACGCAGTACCCTCACCAGTACCCTCACCGGTATCCTAAGCCCTCCCCTAACCCTAACCCTAACCCTAACCCTAAACTACCCTTTACTGCTTTTGCCTCCATTAGATTTCCTAAACACTAGTGTTTTAAGGAACAGGTTAAAAAGAAAACCTTATGTGATTTTTTTATAATGTGTTTATTCTTTATCTTATCCTAGTGACTAAAATCTTCTCCATGGCTGAACCCCAAATAATATTCCTTTACGTGCTAAGTGGTATCTAGAGAGTGGGATAGGTTTAATAAATACCCTAATCCTAAAGTGTACCCTAAACCTAACCCATACCCTAATCCTAACGCGTACCCTAACCCTAACCAAAACCCTAACCCGAACACGTATGCTAATCCTAACCCGTACCCTAAACCAATCCCTAACCCTAAAACTAACCCTAACCCTAACCCTAACCCTAACCCATAACCTACACCGTACCCTCACCCGTACCCTAACCCGTACCCTGAGCCGTACCCTAACCCTAACCCTAAAACATATGCTACGCCGTACCCTCACCCGTACCCTAACCCGTATCCTAAGCCGTACCCTAACCCTAACCCTAACCCTAAACTATACCCTACGCCGTAACCTCACCCGTACCCTAACCCGTACCCTAAGCCGTACCCTAACCCTAACCCTAACCCTAACCCTAACCCATACCGTACGCCATACCCTAACACGTACCCTAACCCGTATCCTAAGCCGTACCCTAACCCTAACCAATACCCTACGCAGTATCCTCACCCATAGCCTCACCCGTACCCTAAGCCGTACCCTAACCCTAACCCTAACCCTAACCCTAACCCTAACCCCTACCCTATGCCATACCCTCACCTGTACCCTATCCCATAACTTAAGCCGTACCATAACCCTAACACTAACCCTAACCCTAACCCATAACCTACGCCATACCCTCACCCGTACCCTAACCCGTATCCTAAGCCGTACCCTAACCCTAACCCTAACCCTAACCCTAACCCATAACCTACGCCGTACCCTCACCCGTACCCTAACACATACCCTAAGACGTACCGTAACCCTAACCCTAACACTAACCCTAACCTTAACCCACACTCTACGCCGTACCCTAACCCGTACCCTAACACGTATCCTAAGCCGTACCCTAACCCTAACCAATACCCTACGCAGTACCCTCACCCGTACCCTCACCCGTACCCTAAGCCATACCCTAACCCTAACCCTAACCCTAACCCTAACCCCTACCCTACGCCGTACCCTCACCCATACCCTATCCCATACCCTAAGCCGTACCCTAACCCTAACACTAACCCTAACCCTAACCCTAACCCTAAACTACCCTTGATTGCTTTTGCCTGTATTAGATTTCCTAAACACTAGTGTTTTAAGGAACAGGTTAAAAAGAAAATCCTAATGTGATTTTTTTATAATGTGTTTATTCTTTATCTTATCCTAGTGACTAAAATCTTCTGCATGGCTGGATCCCTAATAATATTCCTTTCCGCGCTAAGTGGTATCTAGAGAGTGGGATAGGTTTAATAAATACCCTAATCCTAACGTGTACCCTAACCCTAACCCATACCCTAACCCTAACGCGTACCCTAACCCTAACCGAAAACCTAACCCTAACACGTACGCTAATCCTAACCCGTACCCTAAACCAATCCCTAACCCTAAAACTAACCCTAACCCTAAACCTTACCCTACGCCGTACCCTCACCCGTACCCTAACCCGTACCCTAAGACGTACCCTAACCCTAACCCTAACCCATACGCTACGCCGTACCCTCACCCGTACCCTAACCCGTATCCTAAGCCGTACCCTAACCCTAACCCTAACCCTAACCCTAACCCATACCCTACGCCATACCCTAACCCGTACCCTAACCCGTATCCTAAGCCGTATCCTAACCCTAACCAATACCCTACGCAGTACCCTCACCCATACCCTCACCCGTACCCTAAGCCGTACCCTAACCCCAACCCTAACCCTAACTCTAACCCTAACCCCTACCCTACGCCGTACCCTCACCCGTACCCTATCCCATACGCTAAGCCGTACCCTAACCCTAACACTAACACTAACCCTAACCCTAACCCTAACCCATACCCTACGCCGTACCCTCACCCGTAACCTAACCCGTACCCAAAGCCGTACCCTAACCCTAACCCTAACCTATACACTACGCCGTACCCTCACCCGTACCCTAACCCGTACCCTAAGCCGTACCCTAACTCTAACCCTAACCCTAACCCTAACCCTTACCCATACCCTGCGCCGTACCCTAACCCATACAATAACCTGTATCCTAAGCCTTAACCTAACCCTAACCAATGACCTACACAGTACCCTCACCCGTACCCTAAGCCATACCCTAACCCTAACCCTAACACTAACCCTAACCCTAAACCCTACCCTATGCCGTACCCTCACCCATACCCTATCCCATACCCTAAGCCGTACCCTAACCCTAACACTAACCCTAACCCTAACCCTAACCCTAAACTACCCTTGACTGCTTTTGCCTCCATTAGATTTCCTAAGCACTAGTGTTTTAAGGAACAGGTTAAAAAGAAAATCCTAATGTGATTTTTTTATAATGTGTTTATTCTTTATCTTATCCTAGTAACGAAAATCTTCTCCATGGCTGGACCCTAAATAATATTCCTTTACGTGCTAAGTGGTATCTAGAGAGTGGGATAGGTTTAATAAATACCCTAATCCTAACGTGTACCCTAACCCTAACCCAAACCCTAACCCTAACACGTACGCTAATCCTCACCCGTACCCTAAACCAATCCCTAACCCTAAAACTAACCCTAACCCTAACCCTAACCCTAACCCATACGCTACGCCGTACCCTCACCCATACACTAACCCGTATCCTAAGCCGTACCCTAACCCTAAACCTAACCCTAACCTCTACCCTACGCCGCACCCTCACCCGTACCCTAACCCGTACCCAAAGCCTTACCCTAACCCTAACCCTAACCCTCACCCATACCCAACGCCGTAACCTAACCCATATCCTAACCCGTATCCTAAGCCGTACCCTAACCCTAACCAATAACCTACGCAGTACCCTCACCAGTACCCTCACCGGTATCCTAAGCCCTACCCTAACCCTAACCCTAACCCTAACCCTAAACTACCCTTTACTGCTTTTGCCTCCATTAGATTTCCTAAACACTAGTGTTTTAAGGAACAGGTTAAAAAGAAAACCTTATGTGATTTTTTTATAATGTGTTTATTCTTTATCTTATCCTAGTGACTAAAATCTTCTCCATGGCTGAACCCCAAATAATATTCCTTTACGTGCTAAGTGGTATCTAGAGAGTGGGATAGGTTTAATAAATACCCTAATCCTAAAGTGTACCCTAAACCTAACCCATACCCTAACCCTAACGCGTACCCTAACCCTAACCAAAACCCTAACCCGAACACGTATGCTAATCCTGACCCGTACCCTAAACCAATCCCTAACCCTAAAACTAACCCTAACCCTAACCCTAACCCTAACCCATAACCTACACCGTACCCTCACCCGTACCCTAACCCGTACCCTAAGCCGTACCCTAACCCTAACCCTAAACCATATGCTACGCCGTACCCTCACCCGTACCCTAACCCGTATCCTAAGCCGTACCCTAACCCTAACACTAACCCTAAACTATACCCTACGCCGTAACCTCACCCGTACCCTAACCCGTACCCTAAGCCGTACCCTAACCCTAACCCTAACCCTAACCCTAACCCTAACCCTAACCCATACCGTACGCCATACCCTAACACGTACCCTAACCCGTATCCTAAGCCGTACCCTAACCCTAACCAATACCCTACGCAGTATCCTCACCCATAGCCTCACCCGTGCCCTAAGCCGTACCCTAACCCTAACCCTAACCCTAACCCTAACCCTAACACCTACCCTATGCCATACCCTCACCTGTACCCTATCCCATAACCTAAGCCGTACCATAACCCTAACACTAACCCTAACCCTAACCCATAACCTACGCCGTACCCTCACCCGTACCCTAACCCGTATCCTAAGCCGTACCCTAACCCTAACCCTAACCCTAACCCTAACCCATAACCTACGCCGTACCCTCACCCGTACCCTAACACGTACCCTAAGAAGTACCGTAACCCTAACCCTAACACTAACCCTAACCCTAACCCACACTCTACGCCGTACCCTAACCCGTACCCTAACACGTATCCTAAGCCGTACCCTAACCCTAAGCAATACCCTACGCAGTACCCTCACCCGTACCCTCACCCGTACCCTATCCCATACCCTAAGCCGTACCCTAACCCTAACACTAACCCTAACCCTAACCCTAACCCTAAACTACCCTTGATTGCTTTTGCCTCTATTAGATTTCCTAAGCACTAGTGTTTTAAGGAACAGGTTAAAAAGAAAATCCTAATGTGATTTTTTTATAATGTGTTTATTCTTTATCTTATCCTAGTGACTAAAATCTTCTCCATGGCTGGATCCCTAATAATATTCCTTTACGTGCTAAGTGGTATCTAGAGAGTGGGATAGGTTTAATAAATACCCTAATCCTAACGTGTACCCTAACCCTAACCCATACCCTAACCCTAACGCGTACCCTAACCCTAACCGAAAACCTAACCCTAACACGTACGCTAATCCTAACCCGTACCCTAAACCAATCCCTAACCCTAAAACTAACCCTAACCCTAACCCTAACCCTAAACCTTACCCTACGCCGTACCCTCACCCGTACCCTAACCCGTACCCTAAGACGTACCCTAACCCTAACCCTAACCCATACGCTATGCCGTACCCTCAGCCGTACCCTAACCCGTATCCTAAGCCATACCCTAACCCTAACCCTAACCCTAACCCTAACCCTAACCCATACCCTATGCCATACCCTAACCCGTACCCTAACCCGTATCCTAAGCCGTATCCTAACCCTAACCAATACCCTACGCAGTACCCTCACCCGTACCCTCACCCGTACCCTAAGCCGTACCCTAACCCCAACCCTAACCCTAACTCTAACCCTAACCCCTACCCTACGCCGTACCCTCACCCGTACCCTATCCCATACGCTAAGCCGTACCCTAACCCTAACACTAACACTAACCCTAACCCTAACCCTAACCCATACCCTACGCCGTACCCTCACCCGTAACCTAACCCGTACCCAAAGCCGTACCCTAACCCTAACCCTAACCTATACACTACGCCGTACCCTCACCCGTACCCTAACCCGTACCCTAAGCCGTACCCTAACTCTAACCCTAACCCTAACCCTAACCCTTACCCATACCCTGCGCCGTACCCTAACCCATACAATAACCTGTATCCTAAGCCTTAACCTAACCCTAACCAATGACCTACACAGTACCCTCACCCGTACCCTAAGCCATACCCTAACCCTAACCCTAACACTAACCCTAACCCTAAACCCTACCCTATGCCGTACCCTCACCCATACCCTATCCCATACCCTAAGCCGTACCCTAACCCTAACACTAACCCTAACCCTAACCCTAACCCTAAACTACCCTTGACTGCTTTTGCCTCCATTAGATTTCCTAAGCACTAGTGTTTTAAGGAACAGGTTAAAAAGAAAATCCTAATGTGATTTTTTTATAATGTGTTTATTCTTTATCTTATCCTAGTAACGAAAATCTTCTCCATGGCTGGACCCTAAATAATATTCCTTTACGTGCTAAGTGGTATCTAGAGAGTGGGATAGGTTTAATAAATACCCTAATCCTAACGTGTACCCTAACCCTAACCCTAATGCGTACCCTAACCCTAACCCAAACCCTAACCCTAACACGTACGCTAATCCTCACCCGTACCCTAAACCAATCCCTAACCCTAAAACTAACCCTAACCCTAACCCTAACCCTAACCCATACGCTATGCCGTACCCTCACCCATACCCTAACCCGTATCCTAAGCCGTACCCTAACCCTAAACCTAACCCTAACCTCTACCCTACGCCGTACCCTCACCCGTACCCTAACCCGTACCCAAAGCCTTACCCTAACCCTAACCCTAACCCTCACCCATACCCAACGCCGTAACCTAACCCATATCCTAACCCGTATCCTAAGCCGTACCCTAACCCTAACCAATAACCTACGCAGTACCCTCACCAGTACCCTCACCGGTATCCTAAGCCCTCCCCTAACCCTAACCCTAACCCTAACCCTAAACTACCCTTTACTGCTTTTGCCTCCATTAGATTTCCTAAACACTAGTGTTTTAAGGAACAGGTTAAAAAGAAAACCTTATGTGATTTTTTTATAATGTGTTTATTCTTTATCTTATCCTAGTGACTAAAATCTTCTCCATGGCTGAACCCCAAATAATATTCCTTTACGTGCTAAGTGGTATCTAGAGAGTGGGATAGGTTTAATAAATACCCTAATCCTAAAGTGTACCCTAAACCTAACCCATACCCTAACCCTAACGCGTACCCTAACCCTAACCAAAACCCTAACCCGAACACGTATGCTAATCCTAACCCGTACCCTAAACCAATCCCTAACCCTAAAACTAACCCTAACCCTAACCCTAACCCTAACCCATAACCTACACCGTACCCTCACCCGTACCCTAACCCGTACCCTAAGCCGTACCCTAACCCTAACCCTAAAACATATGCTACGCCGTACCCTCACCCATACCCTAACCCGTATCCTAAGCCGTACCCTAACCCTAACCCTAACCCTAAACTATACCCTACGCCGTAACCTCACCCGTACCCTAAGCCGTACCCTAAGCCGTACCCTAACCCTAACCCTAACCCTAACCCTAACCCTAACCCTAACCCTAACCCATACCGTACGCCATACCCTAACACGTACCCTAAACCGTATCCTAAGCCGTACCCTAACCCTAACCAATACCCTACGCAGTATCCTCACCCATAGCCTCACCCGTACCCTAAGCCATACCCTAACCCTAACCCTAACACTAACCCTAACCCTAAACCCTACCCTATGCCGTACCCTCACCCATACCCTATCCCATACCCTAAGCCGTACCCTAACCCTAACACTAACCCTAACCCTAACCCTAACCCTAAACTACCCTTGACTGCTTTTGCCTCCATTAGATTTCCTAAGCACTAGTGTTTTAAGGAACAGGTTAAAAAGAAAATCCTAATGTGATTTTTTTATAATGTGTTTATTCTTTATCTTATCCTAGTAACGAAAATCTTCTCCATGGCTGGACCCTAAATAATATTCCTTTACGTGCTAAGTGGTATCTAGAGAGTGGGATAGGTTTAATAAATACCCTAATCCTAACGTGTACCCTAA
This sequence comes from Eubalaena glacialis, assembly GCF_028564815.1. Lineage (NCBI taxonomy): Eukaryota > Metazoa > Chordata > Mammalia > Artiodactyla > Balaenidae > Eubalaena > Eubalaena glacialis. The sequence goes on from NW_026871495.1 coordinate 1,170,400, forward strand.
CCCTAACCCAAACCCTAACCCTAACACGTACGCTAATCCTCACCCGTACCCTAAACCAATCCCTAACCCTAAAACTAACCCTAACCCTAACCCTAACCCTAACCCATACGCTACGCCGTACCCTCACCCATACCCTAACCCGTATCCTAAGCCGTACCCTAACCCTAAACCTAACCCTAACCTCTACCCTACGCCGCACCCTCACCCGTACCCTAACCCGTACCCAAAGCCTTACCCTAACCCTAACCCTAATCCTCACCCATACCCAACGCCGTAACCTAACCCATATCCTAACCCGTATCCTAAGCCGTACCCTAACCCTAACCAATAACCTACGCAGTACCCTCACCAGTACCCTCACCGGTATCCTAAGCCCTACCCTAACCCTAACCCTAACCCTAACCCTAAACTACCCTTTACTGCTTTTGCCTCCATTAGATTTCCTAAACACTAGTGTTTTAAGGAACAGGTTAAAAAGAAAACCTTATGTGATTTTTTTATAATGTGTTTATTCTTTATCTTATCCTAGTGACTAAAATCTTCTCCATGGCTGAACCCAAATAATATTCCTTTACGTGCTAAGTGGTATCTAGAGAGTGGGATAGGTTTAATAAATACCCTAATCCTAAAGTGTACCCTAAACCTAACCCATACCCTAACCCTAACGCGTACCCTAACCCTAACCAAAATCCTAACCCGAACACGTATGCTAATCCTAACCCGTACCCTAAACCAATCCCTAACCCTAAAACTAACCCTAACCCTAACCCTAACCCTAACCCATAACCTACACCGTACCCTCACCCGTACCCTAACCCGTACCCTAAGCCGTACCCTAACCCTAACCCTAAACCATATGGTACGCCGTACCCTCACCCGTACCCTAACCCGTATCCTAAGCCGTACCCTAACCCTAACACTAACCCTAAACTATACCCTACGCCGTAACCTCACCCGTACCCTAACCCGTACCCTAAGCCGTACCCTAACCCTAACCCTAACCCTAACCCTAACCCTAACCCATACCGTACGCCATACCCTAACACGTACCCTAACCCGTATCCTAAGCCGTACCCTAACCCTAACCAATACCCTACGCAGTATCCTCACCCATAGCCTCACCCGTGCCCTAAGCCGTACCCTAACCCTAACCCTAACCCTAACCCTAACCCTAACACCTACCCTATGCCATACCCTCACCTGTACCCTATCCCATAACCTAAGCCGTACCATAACCCTAACACTAACCCTAACCCTAACCCATAACCTACGCCGTACCCTCACCCGTACCCTAACCCGTATCCTAAGCCGTACCCTAACCCTAACCCTAACCCTAACCCTAACCCATAACCTACGCCGTACCCTCACCCGTACCCTAACACGTACCCTAAGAAGTACCGTAACCCTAACCCTAACACTAACCCTAACCCTAACCCACACTCTACGCCGTACCCTAACCCGTACCCTAACACGTATCCTAAGCCGTACCCTAACCCTAAGCAATACCCTACGCAGTACCCTCACCCGTACCCTCACCCGTACCCTATCCCATACCCTAAGCCGTAACCTAACCCATACCCTAAGCCGTACCCTAACCCTAACACTAACCCTAACCGTAACCCTAACCCTAAACTACCCTTGATTGCTTTTGCCTCTATTAGATTTCCCAAGCACTAGTGTTTTAAGGAACAGGTTAAAAAGAAAATCCTAATGTGATTTTTTTATAATGTGTTTATTCTTTATCTTATCCTAGTGACTAAAATCTTCTCCATGGCTGGATCCCTAATAATATTCCTTTACGTGCTAAGTGGTATCTAGAGAGTGGGATAGGTTTAATAAATACCCTAATCCTAACGTGTACCCTAACCCTAACCCATACCCTAACCCTAACGCGTACCCTAACCCTAACCGAAAACCTAACCCTAACACGTACGCTAATCCTAACCCGTACCCTAAACCAATCCCTAACCCTAAAACTAACCCTAACCCTAACCCTAACCCTAAACCTTACCCTACGCCGTACCCTCACCCGTACCCTAACCCGTACCCTAAGACGTACCCTAACCCTAACCCTAACCCATACGCTACGCCGTACCCTCAGCCGTACCCTAACCCGTATCCTAAGCCGTACCCTAACCCTAACCCTAACCCTAACCCTAACCCTAACCCATACCCTATGCCATACCCTAACCCGTACCCTAACCCGTATCCTAAGCCGTATCCTAACCCTAACCAATACCCTACGCAGTACCCTCACCCGTACCCTCACCCGTACCCTAAGCCGTACCCTAACCCCAACCCTAACCCTAACTCTAACCCTAACCCCTACCCTACGCCGTACCCTCACCCGTACCCTATCCCATACGCTAAGCCGTACCCTAACCCTAACACTAACACTAACCCTAACCCTAACCCTAACCCATACCCTACGCCGTACCCTCACCCGTAACCTAACCCGTACCCAAAGCCGTACCCTAACCCTAACCCTAACCTATACACTACGCCGTACCCTCACCCGTACCCTAACCCGTACCCTAAGCCGTACCCTAACTCTAACCCTAACCCTAACCCTAACCCTTACCCATACCCTGCGCCGTACCCTAACCCATACAATAACCTGTATCCTAAGCCTTAACCTAACCCTAACCAATGACCTACACAGTACCCTCACCCGTACCCTAAGCCATACCCTAACCCTAACCCTAACACTAACCCTAACCCTAAACCCTACCCTATGCCGTACCCTCACCCATACCCTATCCCATACCCTAAGCCGTACCCTAACCCTAACACTAACCCTAACCCTAACCCTAACCCTAACCCTAAACTACCCTTGACTGCTTTTGCCTCCATTAGATTTCCTAAGCACTAGTGTTTTAAGGAACAGGTTAAAAAGAAAATCCTAATGTGATTTTTTTATAATGTGTTTATTCTTTATCTTATCCTAGTAACGAAAATCTTCTCCATGGCTGGACCCTAAATAATATTCCTTTACGTGCTAAGTGGTATCTAGAGAGTGGGATAGGTTTAATAAATACCCTAATCCTAACGTGTACCCTAACCCTAACCCTAATGCGTACCCTAACCCTAACCCAAACCCTAACCCTAACACGTACGCTAATCCTCACCCGTACCCTAAACCAATCCCTAACCCTAAAACTAACCCTAACCCTAACCCTAACCCTAACCCATACGCTACGCCGTACCCTCACCCATACACTAACCCGTATCCTAAGCCGTACCCTAACCCTAAACCTAACCCTAACCTCTACCCTACGCCGTACCCTCACCCGTACCCTAACCCGTACCCAAAGCCTTACCCTAACCCTAACCCTAACCCTCACCCATACCCAACGCCGTAACCTAACCCATATCCTAACCCGTATCCTAAGCCGTACCCTAACCCTAACCAATAACCTACGCAGTACCCTCACCAGTACCCTCACCGGTATCCTAAGCCCTCCCCTAACCCTAACCCTAACCCTAACCCTAAACTACCCTTTACTGCTTTTGCCTCCATTAGATTTCCTAAACACTAGTGTTTTAAGGAACAGGTTAAAAAGAAAACCTTATGTGATTTTTTTATAATGTGTTTATTCTTTATCTTATCCTAGTGACTAAAATCTTCTCCATGGCTGAACCCCAAATAATATTCCTTTACGTGCTAAGTGGTATCTAGAGAGTGGGATAGGTTTAATAAATACCCTAATCCTAAAGTGTACCCTAAACCTAACCCATACCCTAACCCTAACGCGTACCCTAACCCTAACCAAAACCCTAACCCGAACACGTATGCTAATCCTAACCTGTACCCTAAACCAATCCCTAACCCTAAAACTAACCCTAACCCTAACCCTAACCCTAACCCATAACCTACACCGTACCCTCACCCGTACCCTAACCCGTACCCTAACCCTAACCCTAAAACATATGCTACGCCGTACCCTCACCCGTACCCTAACCCGTATCCTAAGCCGTACCCTAACCCTAACCCTAACCCTAAACTATACCCTACGCCGTAACCTCACCCGTACCCTAACCCGTACCCTAAGCCGTACCCTAACCCTAACCCTAACCCTAACCCTAACCCTAACCCTAACCCATACCGTACGCCATACCCTAACACGTACCCTAACCCCTATCCTAAGCCGTACCCTAACCCTAACCAATACCCTACGCAGTATCCTCACCCATAGCCTCACCCGTACCCTAAGCCGTACCCTAACCCTAACCCTAACCCTAACCCTAACCCTAACCCATACCCTATGCCATACCCTCACCTGTACCCTATCCCATAACCTAAGCCGTACCATAACCCTAACACTAACCCTAACCCTAACCCATAACCAACGCCGTACCCTCACCCGTACCCTAACCCGTATCCTAAGCCGTACCCTAACCCTAACGCTAACCCTAACCCTAACCCATAACCTACGCCGTACCCTCACCCGTACCCTAACACGTACCCTAAGAAGTACCGTAACCCTAACCCTAACACTAACCCTAACCCTAACCCACACTCTACGCCGTACCCTAACCCGTACCCTAACACGTATCCTAAGCCGTACCCTAACCCTAAGCAATACCCTACGCAGTACCCTCAACCGTACCCTCACCCGTACCCTAAGCCATACCCTAACCATAGCCCTAAGCCTAACCCTAACACCTACCCTACGCCGTACCCTCACCCGTACCCTATCCCATACCCTAAGCCGTACCCTAACCCTAACACTAACCCTAACCCTAACCCTAACCCTAAACTACCCTTGATTGCTTTTGCCTCTATTAGATTTCCTAAGCACTAGTGTTTTAAGGAACAGGTTAAAAAGAAAATCCTAATGTGATTTTTTTATAATGTGTTTATTCTTTATCTTATCCTAGTGACTAAAATCTTCTCCATGGCTGGATCCCTAATAATATTCCTTTACGTGCTAAATGGTATCTAGAGAGTGGGATAGGTTTAATAAATACCCTAATCCTAACGTGTACCCTAACTCTAACCCATACCCTAACCCTAACGCGTACCCTAACCCTAACCGAAAACCTAACCCTAACACGTACGCTAATCCTAACCCGTACCCTAAACCAATCCCTAACCCTAAAACTAACCCTAACCCTAACCCTAACCCTAAACCTTACCCTACGCCGTACCCTCACCCGTACCCTAACCCGTACCCTAAGACGTACCCTAACCCTAACCCTAACCCATACGCTACGCCGTACCCTCACCCGTACCCTAACCCGTATCCTAAGCTGTACCCTAACCCTAACCCTAACCCTAACCCATACCCTATGCCATACCCTAACCCGTACCCTAACCCGTATCCTAAGCCGTATCCTAACCCTAACCAATACCCTACGCAGTACCCTCACCCGTACCCTCACCCGTACCCTAAGCCGTACCCTAACCCCAACCCTAACCCTAAATCTAACCCTAACCCTAACCCATACCCTACGCCGTACCCTCACCCGTAACCTAACCCGTACCCAAAGCCGTACCCTAACCCTAACCCTAACCTATACACTACGCCGTACCCTCACCCGTACCCTAACCCGTACCCTAAGCCGTACCCTAACTCTAACCCTAACCCTAACCCTAACCCTTGCCCATACCCTGCGCCGTACCCTAACCCATACAATAACCTGTATCCTAAGCCTTAACCTAACCCTAACCAATGACCTACACAGTACCCTCACCCGTACCCTAAGCCATACCCTAACCCTAACCCTAACACTAACCCTAACCCTAAACCCTACCCTATGCCGTACCCTCACCCATACCCTATCCCATACCCTAAGCCGTACCCTAACCCTAACACTAACCCTAACCCTAACCCTAACCCTAAACTACCCTTGACTGCTTTTGCCTCCATTAGATTTCCTAAGCACTAGTGTTTTAAGGAACAGGTTAAAAAGAAAATCCTAATGTGATTTTTTTATAATGTGTTTATTCTTTATCTTATCCTAGTAACGAAAATCTTCTCCATGGCTGGACCCTAAATAATATTCCTTTACGTGCTAAGTGGTATCTAGAGAGTGGGATAGGTTTAATAAATACCCTAATCCTAACGTGTACCCTAACCCTAACCCTAATGCGTACCCTAACCCTAACCCAAACCCTAACCCTAACACGTACGCTAATCCTCACCCGTACCCTAAACCAATCCCTAACCCTAAAACTAACCCTAACCCTAACCCTAACCCTAACCCATACGCTACGCCGTACCCTCACCCATACCCTAACCCGTATCCTAAGCCGTACCCTAACCCTAAACCTAACCCTAACCTCTACCCTACGCCGTACCCTCACCCGTACCCTAACCCGTACCCAAAGCCTTACCCTAACCCTAACCCTAACCCTCACCCATACCCAACGCCGTAACCTAACTCATATCCTAACCCGTATCCTAAGCCGTACCCTAACCCTAACCAATAACCTACGCAGTACCCTCACCAGTACCCTCACCGGTATCCTAAGCCCTCCCCTAACCCTAACCCTAACCCTAACCCTAAACTACCCTTTACTGCTTTTGCCTCCATTAGATTTCCTAAACACTAGTGTTTTAAGGAACAGGTTAAAAAGAAAACCTTATGTGATTTTTTTATAATGTGTTTATTCTTTATCTTATCCTAGTGACTAAAATCTTCTCCATGGCTGAACCCCAAATAATATTCCTTTACGTGCTAAGTGGTATCTAGAGAGTGGGATAGGTTTAATAAATACCCTAATCCTAAAGTGTACCCTAAACCTAACCCATACCCTAACCCTAACGCGTACCCTAACCCTAACCAAAACCCTAACCCGAACACGTATGCTAATCCTAACCCGTACCCTAAACCAATCCCTAACCCTAAAACTAACCCTAACCCTAACCCTAACCCTAACCCATAACCTACACCGTACCCTCACCCGTACCCTAACCCGTACCCTAAGCCGTACCCTAACCCTAACCCTAAAACATATGCTACGCCGTACCCTCACCCGTACTCTAACCCGTATCCTAAGCCGTACCCTAACCCTAACCCTAACCCTAAACTATACCCTACGCCGTAACCTCACCCGTACCCTAACCCGTACCCTAAGCCGTACCCTAACCCTAACCCTAACCCTAACCCTAACCCTAACCCTAACCCATACCGTACGCCATAACCTAACACGTACCCTAACCCGTATCCTAAGCCGTACCCTAACCCTAACCAATACCCTACGCAGTATCCTCACCCATAGCCTCACCCGTACCCTAAGCCGTACCCTAACCCTAACCCTAACCCTAACCCTAACCCTAACCCCTACCTTATGCCATACCCTCACCTGTACCCTATCCCATAACCTAAGCCGTACCATAACCCTAACACTAACCCTAACCCTAACCCATACCCTACGCCGTACCCTCACCCGTACCCTCACCCGTACCCTAAGCCATACCCTAACCCTAACCCTAACCGTAACCCTAACCCCTACCCTACGCCGTACCCTCACCCGTACCCTATCCCATACCCTAAGCCGTACCCTAACCCTAACACTAACCCTAACCCTAACCCTAACCCTAAACTACCCTTGATTGCTTTTGCCTGTATTAGATTTCCTAAACACTAGTGTTTTAAGGAACAGGTTAAAAAGAAAATCCTAATGTGATTTTTTTATAATGTGTTTATTCTTTATCTTATCCTAGTGACTAAAATCTTCTCCATGGCTGGATCCCTAATAATATTCCTTTACGTGCTAAGTGGTATCTAGAGAGTGGGATAGGTTTAATAAATACCCTAATCCTAACGTGTACCCTAACCCTAACCCATACCCTAACCCTAACGCATACCCTAACCCTAACCGAAAACCTAACCCTAACACGTACGCTAATCCTAACCCGTACCCTAAACCAATCCCTAACCCTAAAACTAACCCTAACCCTAACCCTAACCCTAAACCTTACCCTACGCCGTACCCTCACCCGTCCCCTAACCCGTACCCTAAGACGTACCCTAACCCTAACCCTAACCCATACGCTACGCCGTACCCTCACCCGTAGCCTAACCCGTATCCTAAGCCGTACCCTAACCCTAACCCTAACCCTAACCCTAACCCTAACCCATACCCTACGCCATACCCTAACCCGTACCCTAACCCGTACCCTAACCCTAACCTTAACCCTAACCCTAACTCTAACCCATACCCTACGCCATACCCTAACCCGTACCCTAACCCGTATCCTAAGCCGTATCCTAACCCTAACCAATACCCTACGCAGTACCCTCACCCGTACCCTCACCCGTACCCTAAGCCGTACCCTAACCCCAACCCTAACCCTAACTCTAACCCTAACCCCTACCCTACGCCGTACCCTCACCCGTACCCTATCCCATACGCTAAGCCGTACCCTAACCCTAACACTAACACTAACCCTAACCCTAACCCTAACCCATACCCTAGGCCGTACCCTCACCCGTAACCTAACCCGTACCCAAAGCCGTACCCTAACCCTAACCCTAACCTATACACTACGCCGTACCCTCACCCGTACCCTAACCCGTACCCTAAGCCGTACCCTAACTCTAACCCTAACCCTAACCCTAACCCTTACCCATACCCTGCGCCGTACCCTAACCCATACAATAACCTGTATCCTAAGCCTTAACCTAACCCTAACCAATGACCTACACAGTACCCTCACCCGTACCCTAAGCCATACCCTAACCCTAACCCTAACACTAACCCTAACCCTAAACCCTACCCTATGCCGTACCCTCACCCATACCCTATCCCATACCCTAAGCCGTACCCTAACCGTAACACTAACCCTAACCCTAACCCTAACCCTAAACTACCCTTGACTGCTTTTGCCTCCATTAGATTTCCTAAGCACTAGTGTTTTAAGGAACAGGTTAAAAAGAAAATCCTAATGTGATTTTTTTATAATGTGTTTATTCTTTATCTTATCCTAGTGACGAAAATATTCTCCATGGCTGGACCCTAAATAATATTCCTTTACGTGCTAAGTGGTATCTAGAGAGTGGGATAGGTTTAATAAATACCCTAATCCTAACGTGTACCCTAACCCTAACCCATACCCTAACCCTAATGCATACCCTAACTCTAACCCAAACCCTAACCCTAACACGTACGCTAATCCTCACCCGTACCCTAAACCAATCCCTAACCCTAAAACTAACCCTAACCCTAACCCTAACCCTAACCCATACGCTACGCCGTACCCTCACCCATACCCTAACCCGTATCCTAAGCCGTACCCTAACCCTAAACCTAACCCTAACCTCTACCCTACGCCGTACCCTCACCCGTACCCTAACCCGTACCCAAAGCCTTACCCTAACCCTAACCCTAACCCTCACCCATACCCAACGCCGTAACCTAACCCATATCCTAACCCGTATCCTAAGCCGTACCCTAACCCTAACCAATAACCTACGCAGTACCCTCACCAGTACCCTCACCGGTATCCTAAGCCCTCCCCTAACCCTAACCCTAACCCTAACCCTAAACTACCCTTTACTGCTTTTGCCTCCATTAGATTTCCTAAACACTAGTGTTTTAAGGAACAGGTTAAAAAGAAAACCTTATGTGATTTTTTTATAATGTGTTTATTCTTTATCTTATCCTAGTGACTAAAATCTTCTCCATGGCTGAACCCCAAATAATATTCCTTTACGTGCTAAGTGGTATCTAGAGAGTGGGATAGGTTTAATAAATACCCTAATCCTAAAGTGTACCCTAAACCTAACCCATACCCTAACCCTAACGCGTACCCTAACCCTAACCAAAACCCTAACCCGAACACGTATGCTAATCCTAACCCGTACCCTAAACCAATCCCTAACCCTAAAACTAACCCTAACCCTAACCCTAACCCTAACCCATAACCTACACCGTACCCTCACCCGTACCCTAACCCGTACCCTAACCCTAACCCTAAAACATATGCTACGCCGTACCCTCACCCGTACCCTAACCCGTATCCTAAGCCGTACCCTAACCCTAACCCTAACCCTAAACTATACCCTACGCCGTAACCTCACCCGTACCCTAACCCGTACCCTAAGCCGTACCCTAACCCTAACCCTAACCCTAACCCTAACCCTAACCCTAACCCATACCGTACGCCATACCCTAACACGTACCCTAACCCCTATCCTAAGCCGTACCCTAACCCTAACCAATACCCTACGCAGTATCCTCACCCATAGCCTCACCCGTACCCTAAGCCGTACCCTAACCCTAACCCTAACCCTAACCCTAACCCTAACCCATACCCTATGCCATACCCTCACCTGTACCCTATCCCATAACCTAAGCCGTACCATAACCCTAACACTAACCCTAACCCTAACCCATAACCAACGCCGTACCCTCACCCGTACCCTAACCCGTATCCTAAGCCGTACCCTAACCCTAACGCTAACCCTAACCCTAACCCATAACCTACGCCGTACCCTCACCCGTACCCTAACACGTACCCTAAGAAGTACCGTAACCCTAACCCTAACACTAACCCTAACCCTAACCCACACTCTACGCCGTACCCTAACCCGTACCCTAACACGTATCCTAAGCCGTACCCTAACCCTAAGCAATACCCTACGCAGTACCCTCAACCGTACCCTCACCCGTACCCTAAGCCATACCCTAACCATAGCCCTAAGCCTAACCCTAACACCTACCCTACGCCGTACCCTCACCCGTACCCTATCCCATACCCTAAGCCGTACCCTAACCCTAACACTAACCCTAACCCTAACCCTAACCCTAAACTACCCTTGATTGCTTTTGCCTCTATTAGATTTCCTAAGCACTAGTGTTTTAAGGAACAGGTTAAAAAGAAAATCCTAATGTGATTTTTTTATAATGTGTTTATTCTTTATCTTATCCTAGTGACTAAAATCTTCTCCATGGCTGGATCCCTAATAATATTCCTTTACGTGCTAAGTGGTATCTAGAGAGTGGGATAGGTTTAATAAATACCCTAATCCTAACGTGTACCCTAACTCTAACCCATACCCTAACCCTAACGCGTACCCTAACCCTAACCGAAAACCTAACCCTAACACGTACGCTAATCCTAACCCGTACCCTAAACCAATCCCTAACCCTAAAACTAACCCTAACCCTAACCCTAACCCTAAACCTTACCCTACGCCGTACCCTCACCCGTACCCTAACCCGTACCCTAAGACGTACCCTAACCCTAACCCTAACCCATACGCTACGCCGTACCCTCACCCGTACCCTAACCCGTATCCTAAGCTGTACCCTAACCCTAACCCTAACCCTAACCCATACCCTATGCCATACCCTAACCCGTACCCTAACCCGTATCCTAAGCCGTATCCTAACCCTAACCAATACCCTACGCAGTACCCTCACCCGTACCCTCACCCGTACCCTAAGCCGTACCCTAACCCCAACCCTAACCCTAAATCTAACCCTAACCCTAACCCATACCCTACGCCGTACCCTCACCCGTAACCTAACCCGTACCCAAAGCCGTACCCTAACCCTAACCCTAACCTATACACTACGCCGTACCCTCACCCGTACCCTAACCCGTACCCTAAGCCGTACCCTAACTCTAACCCTAACCCTAACCCTAACCCTTGCCCATACCCTGCGCCGTACCCTAACCCATACAATAACCTGTATCCTAAGCCTTAACCTAACCCTAACCAATGACCTACACAGTACCCTCACCCGTACCCTAAGCCATACCCTAACCCTAACCCTAACACTAACCCTAACCCTAAACCCTACCCTATGCCGTACCCTCACCCATACCCTATCCCATACCCTAAGCCGTACCCTAACCCTAACACTAACCCTAACCCTAACCCTAACCCTAAACTACCCTTGACTGCTTTTGCCTCCATTAGATTTCCTAAGCACTAGTGTTTTAAGGAACAGGTTAAAAAGAAAATCCTAATGTGATTTTTTTATAATGTGTTTATTCTTTATCTTATCCTAGTAACGAAAATCTTCTCCATGGCTGGACCCTAAATAATATTCCTTTACGTGCTAAGTGGTATCTAGAGAGTGGGATAGGTTTAATAAATACCCTAATCCTAACGTGTACCCTAACCCTAACCCTAATGCGTACCCTAACCCTAACCCAAACCCTAACCCTAACACGTACGCTAATCCTCACCCGTACCCTAAACCAATCCCTAACCCTAAAACTAACCCTAACCCTAACCCTAACCCTAACCCATACGCTACGCCGTACCCTCACCCATACCCTAACCCGTATCCTAAGCCGTACCCTAACCCTAAACCTAACCCTAACCTCTACCCTACGCCGTACCCTCACCCGTACCCTAACCCGTACCCAAAGCCTTACCCTAACCCTAACCCTAACCCTCACCCATACCCAACGCCGTAACCTAACTCATATCCTAACCCGTATCCTAAGCCGTACCCTAACCCTAACCAATAACCTACGCAGTACCCTCACCAGTACCCTCACCGGTATCCTAAGCCCTCCCCTAACCCTAACCCTAACCCTAACCCTAAACTACCCTTTACTGCTTTTGCCTCCATTAGATTTCCTAAACACTAGTGTTTTAAGGAACAGGTTAAAAAGAAAACCTTATGTGATTTTTTTATAATGTGTTTATTCTTTATCTTATCCTAGTGACTAAAATCTTCTCCATGGCTGAACCCCAAATAATATTCCTTTACGTGCTAAGTGGTATCTAGAGAGTGGGATAGGTTTAATAAATACCCTAATCCTAAAGTGTACCCTAAACCTAACCCATACCCTAACCCTAACGCGTACCCTAACCCTAACCAAAACCCTAACCCGAACACGTATGCTAATCCTAACCCGTACCCTAAACCAATCCCTAACCCTAAAACTAACCCTAACCCTAACCCTAACCCTAACCCATAACCTACACCGTACCCTCACCCGTACCCTAACCCGTACCCTAAGCCGTACCCTAACCCTAACCCTAAAACATATGCTACGCCGTACCCTCACCCGTACCCTAACCCGTATCCTAAGCCGTACCCTAACCCTAACCCTAACCCTAAACTATACCCTACGCCGTAACCTCACCCGTACCCTAACCCGTACCCTAAGCCGTACCCTAACCCTAACCCTAACCCTAACCCTAACCCTAACCCTAACCCATACCGTACGCCATACCCTAACACGTACCCTAACCCGTATCCTAAGCCGTACCCTAACCCTAACCAATACCCTACGCAGTATCCTCACCCATAGCCTCACCCGTACCCTAAGCCGTACCCTAACCCTAACCCTAACCCTAACCCTAACCCTAACCCCTACCCTATGCCATACCCTCACCTGTACCCTATCCCATAACCTAAGCCGTACCATAACCCTAACACTAACCCTAACCCTAACCCATACCCTATGCCGTACCCTCACCCGTACCCTAACCCGTATCCTAAGCCGTACCCTAACCCTAACCCTAACCCTAACCCTAACCCATAACCTACGCCGTACCCTCACCCCTACCCTAACACATACCCTAAGACGTACCGTAACCCTAACCCTAACACTAACCCTAACCTTAACCCACACTCTACGCCGTACCCTAACCCGTACCCTAACACGTATCCTAAGCCGTACCCTAACCCTAACCAATACCCTATGCAGTACCCTCACCCGTACCCTCACCCGTACCCTAAGCCATACCCTAACCCTAACCCTAACCGTAACCCTAACCCCTACCCTACGCCGTACCCTCACCCGTACCCTATCCCATACCCTAAGCCGTACCCTAACCCTAACACTAACCCTAACCCTAACCCTAACCCTAAACTACCCTTGATTGCTTTTGCCTGTATTAGATTTCCTAAACACTAGTGTTTTAAGGAACAGGTTAAAAAGAAAATCCTAATGTGATTTTTTTATAATGTGTTTATTCTTTATCTTATCCTAGTGACTAAAATCTTCTCCATGGCTGGATCCCTAATAATATTCCTTTACGTGCTAAGTGGTATCTAGAGAGTGGGATAGGTTTAATAAATACCCTAATCCTAACGTGTACCCTAACCCTAACCCATACCCTAACCCTAACGCATACCCTAACCCTAACCGAAAACCTAACCCTAACACGTACGCTAATCCTAACCCGTACCCTAAACCAATCCCTAACCCTAAAACTAACCCTAACCCTAACCCTAACCCTAAACCTTACCCTACGCCGTACCCTCACCCGTCCCCTAACCCGTACCCTAAGACGTACCCTAACCCTAACCCTAACCCATACGCTACGCCGTACCCTCACCCGTAGCCTAACCCGTATCCTAAGCCGTACCCTAACCCTAACCCTAACCCTAACCCTAACCCTAACCCATACCCTACGCCATACCCTAACCCGTACCCTAACCCGTACCCTAACCCTAACCTTAACCCTAACCCTAACTCTAACCCATACCCTACGCCATACCCTAACCCGTACCCTAACCCGTATCCTAAGCCGTATCCTAACCCTAACCAATACCCTACGCAGTACCCTCACCCGTACCCTCACCCGTACCCTAAGCCGTACCCTAACCCCAACCCTAACCCTAACTCTAACCCTAACCCCTACCCTACGCCGTACCCTCACCCGTACCCTATCCCATACGCTAAGCCGTACCCTAACCCTAACACTAACACTAACCCTAACCCTAACCCTAACCCATACCCTAGGCCGTACCCTCACCCGTAACCTAACCCGTACCCAAAGCCGTACCCTAACTCTAACCCTAACCCTAACCCTAACCCTTACCCATACCCTGCGCCGTACCCTAACCCATACAATAACCTGTATCCTAAGCCTTAACCTAACCCTAACCAATGACCTACACAGTACCCTCACCCGTACCCTAAGCCATACCCTAACCCTAACCCTAACACTAACCCTAACCCTAAACCCTACCCTATGCCGTACCCTCACCCATACCCTATCCCATACCCTAAGCCGTACCCTAACCCTAACACTAACCCTAACCCTAACCCTAACCCTAAACTACCCTTGACTGCTTTTGCCTCCATTAGATTTCCTAAGCACTAGTGTTTTAAGGAACAGGTTAAAAAGAAAATCCTAATGTGATTTTTTTATAATGTGTTTATTCTTTATCTTATCCTAGTGACGAAAATATTCTCCATGGCTGGACCCTAAATAATATTCCTTTACGTGCTAAGTGGTATCTAGAGAGTGGGATAGGTTTAATAAATACCCTAATCCTAACGTGTACCCTAACCCTAACCCATACCCTAACCCTAATGCATACCCTAACTCTAACCCAAACCCTAACCCTAACACGTACGCTAATCCTAACCCGTACCCTAAACCAATCCCTAACCCTAAAACTAACCCTAACCCTAACCCTAACCCTAACCCATACGCTACGCCGTACCCTCACCCATACCCTAACCCGTATCCTAAGCCGTACCCTAATCCTAAACCTAACCCTAACCTCTACCCTACGCCGTACCCTCCCCCGTACCCTAACCCGTACCCAAAGCCTTACCCTAACCCTAACCCTAACCCTCACCCATACCCAATGCCGTAACCTAACCCATATCCTAACCCGTATCCTAAGCCGTACCCTAACCCTAACCAATAACCTACGCAGTACCCTCACCAGTACCCTCACCCGTATCCTAAGCCCTACCCTAACCCTAACCCTAACCCTAACCCTAAAATACCCTTTACTGCTTTTGCCTCCATTAGATTTCCTAAACACTAGTGTTTTAAGGAACAGGTTAAAAAGAAAACCTTATGTGATTTTTTTATAATGTGTTTATTCTTTATCTTATCCTAGTGACTAAAATCTTCTCCATGGCTGAACCCCAAATAATATTCCTTTACGTGCTAAGTGGTATCTAGAGAGTGGGATAGGTTTAATAAATACCCTAATCCTAAAGTGTACCCTAAACCTAACCCATACCCTAACCCTAACGCGTACCCTAACCCTAACCAAAACCCTAACCCGAACAGGTATGCTAATCCTAACCCGTACCCTAAACCAATCCCTAACCCTAAAACTAACCCTAACCCTAACCCTAACCCATAACCTACACCGTACCCTCACCCGTACCCTAACCCGTACCCTAAGCCGTACCCTAACCCTAACCCTAACCCTAAACTATACCCTACGCCATAACCTCACCCGTACCCTAACCCGTACCCTAAGCCGTACCCTAACCCTAACCCTAACCCTAACCCTGACCCTAACCCTAACCCATACCGTACGCCATACCCTAACACGTACCCTAACCCGTATCCTAAGCCGTACCCTAACCCTAACCAATATCCTACACAGTATCCTCACCCATACCCTCACCCGTACCCTAAGCCATACCCTAACCCTAACCCTAACCCTAACCCCTACCCTATGCCATACCCTCAGCTGTACCCTATCCCATAACCTAAGCCGTACCATAACCCTAACACTAACCCTAACCCTAACCCATAACCTACGCCGTACCCTCACCCGTACCCTAACCCGTATCCTAAGCCATACCCTAACCCTAACCCTAACCCTAACCCTAACCCATAACCTACGCCGTACCCTCACCCGTACCCTAACACGTACCCTAAGACGTACCGTAACCCTAACCCTAACACTAACCCTAACCCTAACCCACACTCTACGCCGTACCCTAACCCGTACCCTAACACGTATCCTAAGCCGTACCCTAACCCTAACCAATACCCTACGCAGTACCCTCACCCGTACCCTCACCCGTACCCTAAACCATACCCTAACCATAACCCTAACCCTAAACCTAACCCCTACCCTACGCCGTACCCTCACCCGTACCCTATCCCATACCCTAAGCCGTACCCTAACCCTAACACTAACCCTAACCCTAACCCTAACCCTAAACTACCCTTGATGGCTTTTGCCTCTATTAGATTTCCTAAGCACTAGTGTTTTAAGGAACAGCTTAAAAAGAAAATCCTAATGTGATTTTTTTATAATGTGTTTATTCTTTATCTTATCCTAGTGACTAAAATCTTCTCCATGGCTGGATCCCTAATAATATTCCTTTACGTGCTAATTGGTATCTAGAGAGTGGGATAGGTTTAATAAATACCCTAATCCTAACGTGTACCCTAACCCTAACCCATACCCTAACCCTAACGCGTACCCTAACCCTAACCCAAAACCTAACCCTAACACGTACGCTAATCCTAACCCGTACCCTAAACCAAACCCTAACCCTAAAACTAACCCTAACCCTAACCCTAACCCTAACCCTAAACCTTACCCTACGCCGTACCCTCACCCGTACCCTAACCCGTAGCCTAAGACGTACACTAACCCTAAACCTTACCCTAACCTCTACCCTACGCCGTACCCTCACGCGTACCCTAACCCGTACCCTAAGCCGTACCCTAACCCTAACCCTAACCCTAACCATACGCTATGCCGCACCCTCACCCATACCCTAACCCGTATCCTAAGCCGTACCCTAACCCTAACCCTAATCCTAACCGCTACCCTACGCCATACCCTATCCCATACCCTAAGCGGTACCCTAAACCTAACACTAACCCTAAACCTAACCCTAACACCTACCCTACGCCGTACCCTCACCGTAACCTATCCCATACCCTAAGCCGTACCCTAACCCTAACACTAACCCTAACCCTAAACCTAACCCCTACCCTACGCCGTACCCTCACCCGTACCCTATCCCATACCCTAAGCCGTACCCTAACCCTAACCCTAACCCTAACCTATACACTACGCCGCCGTACCCTCACCCGTACCCTAACCCGTACCCTAAGCCGTACCCTAACCCTAACCCTAACCCTAACCCTAACCCTAACCCATACCCTACGCCGTACCCTAAACCGTACCCTAACCCGTATTCTAAGCCGTACCCTAACCATAACCAATACCCTACACAGTACCCTCACCCGTACCCTCACCCGTACCCTAAGCCATACCCTAACCCTAACCCTAACCCTAACCTATACACTACGCCATACCCTCACCCGTACCCTAACCCGTACCCTAAGCCGTACCCTAACCCTAACCCTAACCCTAAACTATACCCTACGCCGTAACCTCACCCATACCCTAACCCGTACCCTAAGCCGTACCCTAACCCTAACCCTAACCCTAACACTAACCCTAACCCATAGCGTACGCCATACCCTAACAGGTACCCTAACCCGTATCCTAAGCCATACCCTAACCCTAACCAATACCCTACGCAGTATCCTCACCCATACCCTCACCCGTACCCTAAGCCGTACCCTAACCCTAACCCTAACCCTAAACCTAACCCTAACCCCTACCCTATGCCATACCCTCACCTGTACCCTATCCCATAACCTAAGCCGTACCCTAACCCTAACCCTAACCCTAACCCTAACCCATAACCTACGCCGTACCCTCACCCGTACCCTAACACGTACCCTAAGACGTACCGTAACCCTAACCCTAACACTAACCCTAACCCTAACCCACACACTACGCCATACCCTAACCCGTACCCTAACACGTATCCTAAGCCGTACCCTAACCCTAACCAATACCCTACGCAGTACCCTCACCCGTACCCTCACCCGTACCCTAAGCCATACCCTAACCCTAACACTAACCCTAACCCTAACCCTAACCCTAAACTACCCTTGATTGCTTTTGCCTCTATTAGATTTCCTAAGCACTAGTGTTTTAAGGCATAGGTTAAACAGAAAATCCTAATGTGATTTTTTTATAATGTGTTTATTCTTTATCTTATCCTAGTGACTAAAATCTTCTCCATGGCTGGATCCCTAATAATATTCCTTTACGTGCTAAGTGGTATCTAGAGAGTGGGATAGGTTTAATAAATACCCTAATCCTAACGTGTACCCTAACCCTACCCCATACCCTAATCCTAACGCGTACCCTAACCCTAACCCATACCCTAACCCTAACGCGTACCCTAACCCTAACCCAAAGCCTAACCTTAACACATACGCTAATCCTAACCCGTACCCTAAACCAATCCCTAACCCTAAAACTAACCCTAACCCTAACCCTAACCCTAACCCATACGCTACGCCGTACCCTCACCCATACCCTAACCCGTATCCTAAGCCGTACCCTAATCCTAAACCTACCCCTAACCTCTACCCTACGCCGTACCCTCACCCGTACCCTAACCCGTACCCAAAGCCTTACCCTAACCCTAACCCTAACCCTCACCCATACCCAACGCCGTAACCTAACCCATATCCTAACCCGTATCCTAAGCCGTACCCTAACCCTAACCAATAACCTACGCAGTACCCTCACCAGTAACCTCACCCGTAACCTAAGCCCTACCCTAACCCTAACCCTAACCCTAACCCTAAACTACCCTTTACTGCTTTTGCCTCCATTAGATTTCCTAAACACTAGTGTTTTAAGGAACAGGTTAAAAAGAAAACCTTATGTGATTTTTTTATAATGTGTTTATTCTTTATCTTATCCTAGTAACGAAAATCTTCTCCATGGCTGGACCCTAAATAATATTCCTTTACGTGCTAAGTGGTATCTAGAGAGTGGGATAGGTTTAATAAATACCCTAATCCTAACGTGTACCCTAACCCTAACCCTAATGCGTACCCTAACCCTAACCCAAACCCTAACCCTAACACGTACGCTAATCCTCACCCGTACCCTAAACCAATCCCTAACCCTAAAACTAACCCTAACCGTAACCCTAACCCTAACCCATACGCTACGCCGTACCCTCACCCATACCCTAACCCGTATCCTAAGCCGTACCCTAACCCTAAACCTAACCCTAACCTCTACCCTATGCCGTACCCTCACCCGTACCCTAACCCGTACCCAAAGCCTTACCCTAACCCTAACCCTAACCCTCACCCATACCCAACGCCGTAACCTAACCCATATCCTAACCCGTATCCTAAGCCGTACCCTAACCCTAACCAATAACCTACGCAGTACCCTCACCAGTACCCTCACCGGTATCCTAAGCCCTCCCCTAACCCTAACCCTAACCCTAACCCTAAACTACCCTTTACTGCTTTTGCCTCCATTAGATTTCCTAAACACTAGTGTTTTAAGGAACAGGTTAAAAAGAAAACCTTATGTGATTTTTTTATAATGTGTTTATTCTTTATCTTATCCTAGTGACTAAAATCTTCTCCATGGCTGAACCCCAAATAATAATCCTTTACGTGCTAAGTGGTATCTAGAGAGTGGGATAGGTTTAATAAATACCCTAATCCTAAAGTGTACCCTAAACCTAACCCATACCCTAACCCTAACGCGTACCCTAACCCTAACCAAAACCCTAACCCGAACACGTATGCTAATCCTAACCCGTACCCTAAACCAATCCCTAACCCTAAAACTAACCCTAACCCTAACCCTAACCCTAACCCATAACCTACACCGTACCCTCACCCGTACCCTAACCCGTACCCTAAGCCGTACCCTAACCCTAACCCTAAAACATATGCTACGCCGTACCCTCACCCGTACCCTAACCCGTATCCTAAGCCGTACCCTAACCCTAACCCTAACCCTAAACTATACCCTACGCCGTAACCTCACCCGTACCCTAACCCGTACCCTAAGCCGTACCCTAACCCTAACCCTAACCCTAACCCTAACCCATACCGTACGCCATACCCTAACACGTACCCTAACCCGTATCCTAAGCCGTACCCTAACCCTAACCAATACCCTACGCAGTATCCTCACCCATAGCCTCACCCGTACCCTAAGCCGTACCCTAACCCTAACCCTAACCCTAACCCTAACCCTAACCCCTACCCTATGCCATACCCTCACCTGTACCCTATCCCATAACTTAAGCCGTACCATAACCCTAACACTAACCCTAACCCTAACCCATAACCTACGCCGTACCCTCACCCGTACCCTAACCCGTATCCTAAGCCGTACCCTAACCCTAACCCTAACCCTAACCCTAACCCATAACCTACGCCGTACCCTCACCCGTACCCTAACACATACCCTAAGACGTACCGTAACCCTAACCCTAACACTAACCCTAACCTTAACCCACACTCTACGCCGTACCCTAACCCGTACCCTAACACGTATCCTAAGCCGTACCCTAACCCTAACCAATACCCTACGCAGTACCCTCACCCGTACCCTCACCCGTACCCTAAGCCATACCCTAACCCTAACACTAACCCTAACCCTAAACCCTACCCTATGCCGTACCCTCACCCATACCCTATCCCATACCCTAAGCCGTACCCTAACCCTAACACTAACCCTAACCCTAACCCTAACCCTAAACTACCCTTGACTGCTTTTGCCTCCATTAGATTTCCTAAGCACTAGTGTTTTAAGGAACAGGTTAAAAAGAAAATCCTAATGTGATTTTTTTATAATGTGTTTATTCTTTATCTTATCCTAGTAACGAAAATCTTCTCCATGGCTGGACCCTAAATAATATTCCTTTACGTGCTAAGTGGTATCTAGAGAGTGGGATAGGTTTAATAAATACCCTAATCCTAACGTGTACCCTAACCCTAACCCAAACCCTAACCCTAACACGTACGCTAATCCTCACCCGTACCCTAAACCAATCCCTAACCCTAAAACTAACCCTAACCCTAACCCTAACCCTAACCCATACGCTACGCCGTACCCTCACCCATACCCTAACCCGTATCCTAAGCCGTACCCTAACCCTAAACCTAACCCTAACCTCTACCCTACGCCGCACCCTCACCCGTACCCTAACCCGTACCCAAAGCCTTACCCTAACCCTAACCCTAACCCTCACCCATACCCAACGCCGTAACCTAACCCATATCCTAACCCGTATCCTAAGCCGTACCCTAACCCTAACCAATAACCTACGCAGTACCCTCACCAGTACCCTCACCGGTATCCTAAGCCCTACCCTAACCCTAACCCTAACCCTAACCCTAAACTACCCTTTACTGCTTTTGCCTCCATTAGATTTCCTAAACACTAGTGTTTTAAGGAACAGGTTAAAAAGAAAACCTTATGTGATTTTTTTATAATGTGTTTATTCTTTATCTTATCCTAGTGACTAAAAACTTCTCCATGGCTGAACCCCAAATAATATTCCTTTACGTGCTAAGTGGTATCTAGAGAGTGGGATAGGTTTAATAAATACCCTAATCCTAAAGTGTACCCTAAACCTAACCCATACCCTAACCCTAACGCGTACCCTAACCCTAACCAAAACCCTAACCCGAACACGTATGCTAATCCTAACCCGTACCCTAAACCAATCCCTAACCCTAAAACTAACCCTAACCCTAACCCTAACCCTAACCCATAACCTACACCGTACCCTCACCCGTACCCTAACCCATACCCTAAGCCGTACCCTAACACTAACCCTAAACCATATGCTACGCCGTACCCTCATCCGTACCCTAACCCGTATCCTAAGCCGTACCCTAACCCTAACACTAACCCTAAACTATACCCTACGCCGTAACCTCACCCGTACCCTAACCCGTACCCTAAGCCGTACCCTAACCCTAACCCTAACCCTAACCCTAACCCTAACCCTAACCCATACCGTACGCCATACCCTAACACGTACCCTAACCCGTATCCTAAGCCGTACCCTAACCCTAACCAATACCCTACGCATTATCCTCACCCATAGCCTCACCCGTTCCCTAAGCCGTACCCTAACCCTAACCCTAACCCTAACCCTAACCCTAACACCTACCCTATGCCATACCCTCACCTGTACCCTATCCCATAACCTAAGCCGTACCATAACCCTAACACTAACCCTAACCCTAACCCATAACCTACGCCGTACCCTCACCCGTACCCTAACCCGTATCCTAAGCCGTACCCTAACCCTAACCCTAACCCTCACCCATACCCAACGCCGTAACCTAACCCATATCCTAACCCGTATCCTAAGCCGTACCCTAACCCTAACCAATAACCTACGCAGTACCCTCACCAGTACCCTCACCGGTATCCTAAGCCCTCCCCTAACCCTAACCCTAACCCTAACCCTAAACTACCCTTTACTGCTTTTGCCTCCATTAGATTTCCTAAACACTAGTGTTTTAAGGAACAGGTTAAAAAGAAAACCTTATGTGATTTTTTTATAATGTGTTTATTCTTTATCTTATCCTAGTGACTAAAATCTTCTCCATGGCTGAACCCCAAATAATAATCCTTTACGTGCTAAGTGGTATCTAGAGAGTGGGATAGGTTTAATAAATACCCTAATCCTAAAGTGTACCCTAAACCTAACCCATACCCTAACCCTAACGCGTACCCTAACCCTAACCAAAACCCTAACCCGAACACGTATGCTAATCCTAACCCGTACCCTAAACCAATCCCTAACCCTAAAACTAACCCTAACCCTAACCCTAACCCTAACCCATAACCTACACCGTACCCTCACCCGTACCCTAACCCGTACCCTAAGCCGTACCCTAACCCTAACCCTAAAACATATGCTACGCCGTACCCTCACCCGTACCCTAACCCGTATCCTAAGCCGTACCCTAACCCTAACCCTAACCCTAAACTATACCCTACGCCGTAACCTCACCCGTACCCTAACCCGTACCCTAAGCCGTACCCTAACCCTAACCCTAACCCTAACCCTAACCCATACCGTACGCCATACCCTAACACGTACCCTAACCCGTATCCTAAGCCGTACCCTAACCCTAACCAATACCCTACGCAGTATCCTCACCCATAGCCTCACCCGTACCCTAAGCCGTACCCTAACCCTAACCCTAACCCTAACCCTAACCCTAACCCCTACCCTATGCCATACCCTCACCTGTACCCTATCCCATAACTTAAGCCGTACCATAACCCTAACACTAACCCTAACCCTAACCCATAACCTACGCCGTACCCTCACCCGTACCCTAACCCGTATCCTAAGCCGTACCCTAACCCTAACCCTAACCCTAACCCTAACCCATAACCTACGCCGTACCCTCACCCGTACCCTAACACATACCCTAAGACGTACCGTAACCCTAACCCTAACACTAACCCTAACCTTAACCCACACTCTACGCCGTACCCTAACCCGTACCCTAACACGTATCCTAAGCCGTACCCTAACCCTAACCAATACCCTACGCAGTACCCTCACCCGTACCCTCACCCGTACCCTAAGCCATACCCTAACCCTAACACTAACCCTAACCCTAAACCCTACCCTATGCCGTACCCTCACCCATACCCTATCCCATACCCTAAGCCGTACCCTAACCCTAACACTAACCCTAACCCTAACCCTAACCCTAAACTACCCTTGACTGCTTTTGCCTCCATTAGATTTCCTAAGCACTAGTGTTTTAAGGAACAGGTTAAAAAGAAAATCCTAATGTGATTTTTTTATAATGTGTTTATTCTTTATCTTATCCTAGTAACGAAAATCTTCTCCATGGCTGGACCCTAAATAATATTCCTTTACGTGCTAAGTGGTATCTAGAGAGTGGGATAGGTTTAATAAATACCCTAATCCTAACGTGTACCCTAACCCTAACCCAAACCCTAACCCTAACACGTACGCTAATCCTCACCCGTACCCTAAACCAATCCCTAACCCTAAAACTAACCCTAACCCTAACCCTAACCCTAACCCATACGCTACGCCGTACCCTCACCCATACCCTAACCCGTATCCTAAGCCGTACCCTAACCCTAAACCTAACCCTAACCTCTACCCTACGCCGCACCCTCACCCGTACCCTAACCCGTACCCAAAGCCTTACCCTAACCCTAACCCTAACCCTCACCCATACCCAACGCCGTAACCTAACCCATATCCTAACCCGTATCCTAAGCCGTACCCTAACCCTAACCAATAACCTACGCAGTACCCTCACCAGTACCCTCACCGGTATCCTAAGCCCTACCCTAACCCTAACCCTAACCCTAACCCTAAACTACCCTTTACTGCTTTTGCCTCCATTAGATTTCCTAAACACTAGTGTTTTAAGGAACAGGTTAAAAAGAAAACCTTATGTGATTTTTTTATAATGTGTTTATTCTTTATCTTATCCTAGTGACTAAAAACTTCTCCATGGCTGAACCCCAAATAATATTCCTTTACGTGCTAAGTGGTATCTAGAGAGTGGGATAGGTTTAATAAATACCCTAATCCTAAAGTGTACCCTAAACCTAACCCATACCCTAACCCTAACGCGTACCCTAACCCTAACCAAAACCCTAACCCGAACACGTATGCTAATCCTAACCCGTACCCTAAACCAATCCCTAACCCTAAAACTAACCCTAACCCTAACCCTAACCCTAACCCATAACCTACACCGTACCCTCACCCGTACCCTAACCCATACCCTAAGCCGTACCCTAACCCTAACCCTAAACCATATGCTACGCCGTACCCTCATCCGTACCCTAACCCGTATCCTAAGCCGTACCCTAACCCTAACACTAACCCTAAACTATACCCTACGCCGTAACCTCACCCGTACCCTAACCCGTACCCTAAGCCGTACCCTAACCCTAACCCTAACCCTAACCCTAACCCTAACCCTAACCCATACCGTACGCCATACCCTAACACGTACCCTAACCCGTATCCTAAGCCGTACCCTAACCCTAACCAATACCCTACGCATTATCCTCACCCATAGCCTCACCCGTGCCCTAAGCCGTACCCTAACCCTAACCCTAACCCTAACCCTAACCCTAACACCTACCCTATGCCATACCCTCACCTGTACCCTATCCCATAACCTAAGCCGTACCATAACCCTAACACTAACCCTAACCCTAACCCATAACCTACGCCGTACCCTCACCCGTACCCTAACCCGTATCCTAAGCCGTACCCTAACCCTAACCCTAACCCTAACCCTAACCCATAACCTACGCCGTACCCTCACCCGTACCCTAACACGTACCCTAAGAAGTACCGTAACCCTAACCCTAACACTAACCCTAACCCTAACCCACACTCTACGCCGTACCCTAACCCGTACCCTAACACGTATCCTAAGCCGTACCCTAACCCTAAGCAATACCCTACGCAGTACCCTCACCCGTACCCTCACCCGTACCCTATCCCATACCCTAAGCCGTACCCTAACCCTAACACTAACCCTAACCCTAACCCTAACCCTAAACTACCCTTGATTGCTTTTGCCTCTATTAGATTTCCTAAGCACTAGTGTTTTAAGGAACAGGTTAAAAAGAAAATCCTAATGTGATTTTTTTATAATGTGTTTATTCTTTATCTTATCCTAGTGACTAAAATCTTCTCCATGGCTGGATCCCTAATAATATTCCTTTACGTGCTAAGTGGTATCTAGAGAGTGGGATAGGTTTAATAAATACCCTAATCCTAACGTGTACCCTAACCCTAACCCATACCCTAACCCTAACGCGTACCCTAACCCTAACCGAAAACCTAACCCTAACACGTACGCTAATCCTAACCCGTACCCTAAACCAATCCCTAACCCTAAAACTAACCCTAACCCTAACCCTAACCCTAAACCTTACCCTACGCCGTACCCTCACCCGTACCCTAACCCGTACCCTAAGACGTACCCTAACCCTATCCCTAACCCATACGCTATGCCGTACCCTCAGCCGTACCCTAACCCGTATCCTAAGCCATACCCTAACCCTAACCCTAACCCTAACCCTAACCCTAACCCATACCCTATGCCATACCCTAACCCGTACCCTAACCCGTATCCTAAGCCGTATCCTAACCCTAACCAATACCCTACGCAGTACCCTCACCCGTACCCTCACCCGTACCCTAAGCCGTACCCTAACCCCAACCCTAACCCTAACTCTAACCCTAACCCCTACCCTACGCCGTACCCTCACCCGTACCCTATCCCATACGCTAAGCCGTACCCTAACCCTAACACTAACACTAACCCTAACCCTAACCCTAACCCATACCCTACGCCGTACCCTCACCCGTAACCTAACCCGTACCCAAAGCCGTACCCTAACCCTAACCCTAACCTATACACTACGCCGTACCCTCACCCGTACCCTAACCCGTACCCTAAGCCGTACCCTAATTCTAACCCTAACCCTAACCCTAACCCTTACCCATACCCTGCGCCGTACCCTAACCCATACAATAACCTGTATCCTAAGCCTTAACCTAACCCTAACCAATGACCTACACAGTACCCTCACCCGTACCCTAAGCCATACCCTAACCCTAACCCTAACACTAACCCTAACCCTAAACCCTACCCTATGCCGTACCCTCACCCATACCCTATCCCATACCCTAAGCCGTACCCTAACCCTAACACTAACCCTAACCCTAACCCTAACCCTAAACTACCCTTGACTGCTTTTGCCTCCATTAGATTTCCTAAGCACTAGTGTTTTAAGGAACAGGTTAAAAAGAAAATCCTAATGTGATTTTTTTATAATGTGTTTATTCTTTATCTTATCCTAGTAACGAAAATCTTCTCCATGGCTGGACCCTAAATAATATTCCTTTACGTGCTAAGTGGTATCTAGAGAGTGGGATAGGTTTAATAAATACCCTAATCCTAACGTGTACCCTAACCCTAACCCTAATGCGTACCCTAACCCTAACCCAAACCCTAACCCTAACACGTACGCTAATCCTCACCCGTACCCTAAACCAATCCCTAACCCTAAAACTAACCCTAACCCTAACCCTAACCCTAACCCATACGCTACGCCGTACCCTCACCCATACCCTAACCCGTATCCTAAGCCGTACCCTAACCCTAAACCTAACCCTAACCTCTACCCTACGCCGTACCCTCACCCGTACCCTAACCCGTACGCAAAGCCTTACCCTAACCCTAACCCTAACCCTCACCCATACCCAACGCCGTAACCTAACCCATATCCTAACCCGTATCCTTAGCCGTACCCTAACCCTAACCAATAACCTACGCAGTACCCTCACCAGTACCCTCACCGGTATCCTAAGGCCTCCCCTAACCCTAACCCTAACCCTAACCCTAAACTACCCTTTACTGCTTTTGCCTCCATTAGATTTCCTAAACACTAGTGTTTTAAGGAACAGGTTAAAAAGAAAACCTTATGTGATTTTTTTATAATGTGTTTATTCTTTATCTTATCCTAGTGACTAAAATCTTCTCCATGGCTGAACCCCAAATAATATTCCTTTACGTGCTAAGTGGTATCTAGAGAGTGGGATAGGTTTAATAAATACCCTAATCCTAAAGTGTACCCTAAACCTAACCCATACCCTAACCCTAACGCGTACCCTAACCCTAACCAAAACCCTAACCCGAACACGTATGCTAATCCTAACCCGTACCCTAAACCAATCCCTAACCCTAAAACTAACCCTAACCCTAACCCTAACCCTAACCCATAACCTACACCGTACCCTCACCCGTACCCTAACCCGTACCCTAAGCCGTACCCTAACCCTAACCCTAAAACATATGCTACGCCGTACCCTCACCCGTACCCTAACCCGTATCCTAAGCCGTACCCTAACCCTAACCCTAACCCTAAACTATACCCTACGCCGTAACCTCACCCGTACCCTAACCCGTACCCTAAGCCGTACCCTAACCCTAACCCTAACCCTAACCCTAACCCTAACCCTAACCCATACCGTACGCCATACCCTAACACGTACCCTAAACCGTATCCTAAGCCGTACCCTAACCCTAACCAATACCCTACGCAGTATCCTCACCCATAGCCTCACCCGTACCCTAAGCCATACCCTAACCCTAACCCTAACACTAACCCTAACCCTAAACCCTACCCTATGCCGTACCCTCACCCATACCCTATCCCATACCCTAAGCCGTACCCTAACCCTAACACTAACCCTAACCCTAACCCTAACCCTAAACTACCCTTGACTGCTTTTGCCTCCATTAGATTTCCTAAGCACTAGTGTTTTAAGGAACAGGTTAAAAAGAAAATCCTAATGTGATTTTTTTATAATGTGTTTATTCTTTATCTTATCCTAGTAACGAAAATCTTCTCCATGGCTGGACCCTAAATAATATTCCTTTACGTGCTAAGTGGTATCTAGAGAGTGGGATAGGTTTAATAAATACCCTAATCCTAACGTGTACCCTAACCCTAACCCATACCCTAACCCTAACGCGTACCCTAACCCTAACCGAAAACCTAACCCTAACAGGTACGCTAATCCTAACCCGTACCCTAAACCAATCCCTAACCCTAAAACTAACCCTAACCCTAACCCTAACCCTAAACCTTACCCTACGCCGTACCCTCACCCGTACCCTAACCCGTACCCTAAGACGTACCCTAACCCTAACCCTAACCCATACGCTACGCCGTACCCTCACCCGTACCCTAACCCGTATCCTAAGCCGTACCCTAACCCTAACCGTAACCCTAACCCTAACCCTAACCCATACCCTACGCCATACCCTAACCCGTACCCTAACCCGTATCCTAAGCCGTATCCTAACCCTAACCAATACCCTACGCAGTACCCTCACCCGTACCCTCACCCGTACCCTAAGCCGTACCCTAACCCCAACCCTAACCCTAACTCTAACCCTAACCCCTACCCTACGCCGTACCCTCACCCGTACCCTATCCCATACGCTAAGCCGTACCCTAACCCTAACACTAACACTAACCCTAACCCTAACCCTAACCCATACCCTACGCCGTACCCTCACCCGTAACCTAACCCGTACCCAAAGCCGTACCCTAACACTAACCCTAACCTATACACTACGCCGTACCCTCACCCGTACCCTAACCCGTACCCTAAGCCGTACCCTAACTCTAACCCTAACCCTAACCCTAACCCTTACCCATACCCTGCGCCGTACCCTAACCCATACAATAACCTGTATCCTAAGCCTTAACCTAACCCTAACCAATGACCTACACAGTACCCTCACCCGTACCCTAAGCCATACCCTAACCCTAACCCTAACACTAACCCTAACCCTAAACCCTACCCTATGCCGTACCCTCACCCATACCCTATCCCATACCCTAAGCCGTACCCTAACCCTAACACTAACCCTAACCCTAACCCTAAACTACCCTTGACTGCTTTTGCCTCCATTAGATTTCCTAAGCACTAGTGTTTTAAGGAACAGGTTAAAAAGAAAATCCTAATGTGATTTTTTTATAATGTGTTTATTCTTTATCTTATCCTAGTAACGAAAATCTTCTCCATGGCTGGACCCTAAATAATATTCCTTTACGTGCTAAGTGGTATCTAGAGAGTGGGATAGGTTTAATAAATACCCTAATCCTAACGTGTACCCTAACCCTAACCCTAATGCGTACCCTAACCCTAACCCAAACCCTAACCCTAACACGTACGCTAATCCTCACCCGTACCCTAAACCAATCCCTAACCCTAAAACTAACCCTAACCCTAACCCTAACCCTAACCCATACGCTACGCCGTACCCTCACCCATACCCTAACCCGTATCCTAAGCCGTACCCTAACCCTAAACCTAACCCTAACCTCTACCCTATGCCGTACCCTCACCCGTACCCTAACCCGTACCCAAAGCCTTACCCTAACCCTAACCCTAACCCTCACCCATACCCAACGCCGTAACCTAACCCATATCCTAACCCGTATCCTAAGCCGTACCCTAACCCTAACCAATAACCTACGCAGTACCCTCACCAGTACCCTCACCGGTATCCTAAGCCCTCCCCTAACCCTAACCCTAACCCTAACCCTAAACTACCCTTTACTGCTTTTGCCTCCATTAGATTTCCTAAACACTAGTGTTTTAAGGAACAGGTTAAAAAGAAAACCTTATGTGATTTTTTTATAATGTGTTTATTCTTTATCTTATCCTAGTGACTAAAATCTTCTCCATGGCTGAACCCCAAATAATAATCCTTTACGTGCTAAGTGGTATCTAGAGAGTGGGATAGGTTTAATAAATACCCTAATCCTAAAGTGTACCCTAAACCTAACCCATACCCTAATCCTAACGCGTACCCTAACCCTAACCAAAACCCTAACCCGAACACGTATGCTAATCCTAACCCGTACCCTAAACCAATCCCTAACCCTAAAACTAACCCTAACCCTAACCCTAACCCTAACCCATAACCTACACCGTACCCTCACCCGTACCCTAACCCGTACCCTAAGCCGTACCCTAACCCTAACCCTAAAACATATGCTACGCCGTACCCTCACCCGTACCCTAACCCGTATCCTAAGCCGTACCCTAACCCTAACCCTAACCCTAAACTATACCCTACGCCGTAACCTCACCCGTACCCTAACCCGTACCCTAAGCCGTACCCTAACCCTAACCCTAACCCTAACCCTAACCCATACCGTACGCCATACCCTAACATGTACCCTAACCCGTATCCTAAGCCGTACCCTAACCCTAACCAATACCCTACGCAGTATCCTCACCCATAGCCTCACCCGTACCCTAAGCCGTACCCTAACCCTAACCCTAACCCTAACCCTAACCCTAACCCCTACCCTATGCCATACCCTCACCTGTACCCTATCCCATAACTTAAGCCGTACCATAACCCTAACACTAACCCTAACCCTAACCCATAACCTACGCCGTACCCTCACCCGTACCCTAACCCGTATCCTAAGCCGTACCCTAACCCTAACCCTAACCCTAACCCTAACCCATAACCTACGCCGTACCCTCACCCGTACCCTAACACATACCCTAAGACGTACCGTAACCCTAACCCTAACACTAACCCTAACCTTAACCCACACTCTACGCCGTACCCTAACCCGTACCCTAACACGTATCCTAAGCCGTACCCTAACCCTAACCAATACCCTACGCAGTACCCTCACCCGTACCCTCACCCGTACCCTAAGCCATACCCTAACCCTAACACTAACCCTAACCCTAAACCCTACCCTATGCCGTACCCTCACCCATACCCTATCCCATACCCTAAGCCGTACCCTAACCCTAACACTAACCCTAACCCTAACCCTAACCCTAAACTACCCTTGACTGCTTTTGCCTCCATTAGATTTCCTAAGCACTAGTGTTTTAAGGAACAGGTTAAAAAGAAAATCCTAATGTGATTTTTTTATAATGTGTTTATTCTTTATCTTATCCTAGTAACGAAAATCTTCTCCATGGCTGGACCCTAAATAATATTCCTTTACGTGCTAAGTGGTATCTAGAGAGTGGGATAGGTTTAATAAATACCCTAATCCTAACGTGTACCCTAACCCTAACCCAAACCCTAACCCTAACACGTACGCTAATCCTCACCCGTACCCTAAACCAATCCCTAACCCTAAAACTAACCCTAACCCTAACCCTAACCCTAACCCATACGCTACGCCGTACCCTCACCCATACCCTAACCCGTATCCTAAGCCGTACCCTAACCCTAAACCTAACCCTAACCTCTACCCTACGCCGCACCCTCACCCGTACCCTAACCCGTACCCAAAGCCTTACCCTAACCCTAACCCTAACCCTCACCCATACCCAACGCCGTAACCTAACCCATATCCTAACCCGTATCCTAAGCCGTACCCTAACCCTAACCAATAACCTACGCAGTACCCTCACCAGTACCCTCACCGGTATCCTAAGCCCTACCCTAACCCTAACCCTAACCCTAACCCTAAACTACCCTTTACTGCTTTTGCCTCCATTAGATTTCCTAAACACTAGTGTTTTAAGGAACAGGTTAAAAAGAAAACCTTATGTGATTTTTTTATAATGTGTTTATTCTTTATCTTATCCTAGTGACTAAAATCTTCTCCATGGCTGAACCCCAAATAATATTCCTTTACGTGCTAAGTGGTATCTAGAGAGTGGGATAGGTTTAATAAATACCCTAATCCTAAAGTGTACCCTAAACCTAACCCATACCCTAACCCTAACGCGTACCCTAACCCTAACCAAAACCCTAACCCGAACACGTATGCTAATCCTAACCCGTACCCTAAACCAATCCCTAACCCTAAAACTAACCCTAACCCTAACCCTAACCCTAACCCATAACCTACACCGTACCCTCACCCGTACCCTAACCCGTACCCTAAGCCGTACCCTAACCCTAACCCTAAACCATATGCTACGCCGTACCCTCACCCGTACCCTAACCCGTATCCTAAGCCGTACCCTAACCCTAACACTAACCCTAAACTATACCCTACGCCGTAACCTCACCCGTACCCTAACCCGTACCCTAAGCCGTACCCTAACCCTAACCCTAACCCTAACCCTAACCCTAACCCTAACCCATACCGTACGCCATACCCTAACACGTACCCTAACCCGTATCCTAAGCCGTACCCTAACCCTAACCAATACCCTACGCATTATCCTCACCCATAGCCTCACCCGTGCCCTAAGCCGTACCCTAACC
Source organism: Eubalaena glacialis (assembly GCF_028564815.1). Taxonomy (NCBI): domain Eukaryota; kingdom Metazoa; phylum Chordata; class Mammalia; order Artiodactyla; family Balaenidae; genus Eubalaena; species Eubalaena glacialis. The sequence continues at coordinate 1,203,733 of NW_026871495.1, forward strand.
CTAACCCTAACCCTAACCCTAACCCTAACACCTACCCTATGCCATACCCTCACCTGTACCCTATCCCATAACCTAAGCCGTACCATAACCCTAACACTAACCCTAACCCTAACCCATAACCTACGCCGTACCCTCACCCGTACCCTAACCCGTATCCTAAGCCGTACCCTAACCCTAACCCTAACCCTAACCCTAACCCATAACCTACGCCGTACCCTCACCCGTACCCTAACACGTACCCTAAGAAGTACCGTAACCCTAACCCTAACACTAACCCTAACCCTAACCCACACTCTACGCCGTACCCTAACCCGTACCCTAACACGTATCCTAAGCCGTACCCTAACCCTAAGCAATACCCTACGCAGTACCCTCACCCGTACCCTCACCCGTACCCTATCCCATACCCTAAGCCGTACCCTAACCCTAACACTAACCCTAACCCTAACCCTAACCCTAAACTACCCTTGATTGCTTTTGCCTCTATTAGATTTCCTAAGCACTAGTGTTTTAAGGAACAGGTTAAAAAGAAAATCCTAATGTGATTTTTTTATAATGTGTTTATTCTTTATCTTATCCTAGTGACTAAAATCTTCTCCATGGCTGGATCCCTAATAATATTCCTTTACGTGCTAAGTGGTATCTAGAGAGTGGGATAGGTTTAATAAATACCCTAATCCTAACGTGTACCCTAACCCTAACCCATACCCTAACCCTAACGCGTACCCTAACCCTAACCGAAAACCTAACCCTAACACGTACGCTAATCCTAACCCGTACCCTAAACCAATCCCTAACCCTAAAACTAACCCTAACCCTAACCCTAACCCTAAACCTTACCCTACGCCGTACCCTCACCCGTACCCTAACCCGTACCCTAAGACGTACCCTAACCCTAACCCTAACCCATACGCTATGCCGTACCCTCAGCCGTACCCTAACCCGTATCCTAAGCCATACCCTAACCCTAACCCTAACCCTAACCCTAACCCTAACCCATACCCTATGCCATACCCTAACCCGTACCCTAACCCGTATCCTAAGCCGTATCCTAACCCTAACCAATACCCTACGCAGTACCCTCACCCGTACCCTCACCCGTACCCTAAGCCGTACCCTAACCCCAACCCTAACCCTAACTCTAACCCTAACCCCTACCCTACGCCGTACCCTCACCCGTACCCTATCCCATACGCTAAGCCGTACCCTAACCCTAACACTAACACTAACCCTAACCCTAACCCTAACCCATACCCTACGCCGTACCCTCACCCGTAACCTAACCCGTACCCAAAGCCGTACCCTAACCCTAACCCTAACCTATACACTACGCCGTACCCTCACCCGTACCCTCACCCGTACCCTAAGCCGTACCCTAACTCTAACCCTAACCCTAACCCTAACCCTTACCCATACCCTGCGCCGTACCCTAACCCATACAATAACCTGTATCCTAAGCCTTAACCTAACCCTAACCAATGACCTACACAGTACCCTCACCCGTACCCTAAGCCATACCCTAACCCTAACCCTAACACTAACCCTAACCCTAAACCCTACCCTATGCCGTACCCTCACCCATACCCTATCCCATACCCTAAGCCGTACCCTAACCCTAACACTAACCCTAACCCTAACCCTAACCCTAAACTACCCTTGACTGCTTTTGCCTCCATTAGATTTCCTAAGCACTAGTGTTTTAAGGAACAGGTTAAAAAGAAAATCCTAATGTGATTTTTTTATAATGTGTTTATTCTTTATCTTATCCTAGTAACGAAAATCTTCTCCATGGCTGGACCCTAAATAATATTCCTTTACGTGCTAAGTGGTATCTAGAGAGTGGGATAGGTTTAATAAATACCCTAATCCTAACGTGTACCCTAACCCTAACCCTAATGCGTACCCTAACCCTAACCCAAACCCTAACCCTAACACGTACGCTAATCCTCACCCGTACCCTAAACCAATCCCTAACCCTAAAACTAACCCTAACCCTAACCCTAACCCTAACCCATACGCTACGCCGTACCCTCACCCATACCCTAACCCGTATCCTAAGCCGTACCCTAACCCTAAACCTAACCCTAACCTCTACCCTACGCCGTACCCTCACCCGTACCCTAACCCGTACCCAAAGCCTTACCCTAACCCTAACCCTAACCCTCACCCATACCCAACGCCGTAACCTAACCCATATCCTAACCCGTATCCTAAGCCGTACCCTAACCCTAACCAATAACCTACGCAGTACCCTCACCAGTACCCTCACCGGTATCCTAAGCCCTCCCCTAACCCTAACCCTAACCCTAACCCTAAACTACCCTTTACTGCTTTTGCCTCCATTAGATTTCCTAAACACTAGTGTTTTAAGGAACAGGTTAAAAAGAAAACCTTATGTGATTTTTTTATAATGTGTTTATTCTTTATCTTATCCTAGTGACTAAAATCTTCTCCATGGCTGAACCCCAAATAATAATCCTTTACGTGCTAAGTGGTATCTAGAGAGTGGGATAGGTTTAATAAATACCCTAATCCTAAAGTGTACCCTAAACCTAACCCATACCCTAACCCTAACGCGTACCCTAACCCTAACCAAAACCCTAACCCGAACACGTATGCTAATCCTAACCCGTACCCTAAACCAATCCCTAACCCTAAAACTAACCCTAACCCTAACCCTAACCCATAACCTACACCGTACCCTCACCCGTACCCTAACCCGTACCCTAAGCCGTACCCTAACCCTAACCCTAAAACATATGCTACGCCGTACCCTCACCCGTACCCTAACCCGTATCCTAAGCCGTACCCTAACCCTAACCCTAACCCTAAACTATACCCTACGCCGTAACCTCACCCGTACCCTAACCCGTACCCTAAGCCGTACCCTAACCCTAACCCTAACCCTAACCCTAACCCATACCGTACGCCATACCCTAACACGTACCCTAACCCGTATCCTAAGCCGTACCCTAACCCTAACCAATACCTTACGCAGTATCCTCACCCATAGCCTGACCCGTACCCTAAGCCGTACCCTAACCCTAACCCTAACCCTAACCCTAACCCTAACCCCTACCCTATGCCATACCCTCACCTGTACCCTATCCCATAACTTAAGCCGTACCATAACCCTAACACTAACCCTAACCCTAACCCATAACCTACGCCGTACCCTCACCCGTACCCTAACCCGTATCCTAAGCCGTACCCTAACCCTAACCCTAACCCTAACCCTAACCCATAACCTACGCCGTACCCTCACCCGTACCCTAACACATACCCTAAGACGTACCGTAACCCTAACCCTAACACTAACCCTAACCTTAACCCACACTCTACGCCGTACCCTAACCCGTACCCTAACACGTATCCTAAGCCGTACCCTAACCCTAACCAATACCCTACGCAGTACCCTCACCCGTACCCTCACCCGTACCCTAAGCCATACCCTAACCCTAACCCTAACCCTAACCCTAACCCCTACCCTACGCCGTACCCTCACCCATACCCTATCCCATACCCTAAGCCGTACCCTAACCCTAACACTAACCCTAACCCTAACCCTAACCCTAAACTACCCTTGATTGCTTTTGCCTGTATTAGATTTCCTAAACACTAGTGTTTTAAGGAACAGGTTAAAAAGAAAATCCTAATGTGATTTTTTTATAATGTGTTTATTCTTTATCTTATCCTAGTGACTAAAATCTTCTCCATGGCTGGATCCCTAATAATATTCCTTTACGCGCTAAGTGGTATCTAGAGAGTGGGATAGGTTTAATAAATACCCTAATCCTAACGTGTACCCTAACCCTAACCCATACCCTAACCCTAACGCGTACCCTAACCCTAACCGAAAACCTAACCCTAACACGTACGCTAATCCTAACCCGTACCCTAAACCAATCCCTAACCCTAAAACTAACCCTAACCCTAAACCTTACCCTACGCCGTACCCTCACCCGTACCCTAACCCGTACCCTAAGACGTACCCTAACCCTAACCCTAACCCATACGCTACGCCGTACCCTCACCCGTACCCTAACCCGTATCCTAAGCCGTACCCTAACCCTAACCCTAACCCTAACCCTAACCCATACCCTACGCCATACCCTAACCCGTACCCTAACCCGTATCCTAAGCCGTATCCTAACCCTAACCAATACCCTACGCAGTACCCTCACCCATACCCTCACCCGTACCCTAAGCCGTACCCTAACCCCAACCCTAACCCTAACTCTAACCCTAACCCCTACCCTACGCCGTACCCTCACCCGTACCCTATCCCATACGCTAAGCCGTACCCTAACCCTAACACTAACACTAACCCTAACCCTAACCCTAACCCATACCCTACGCCGTACCCTCACCCGTAACCTAACCCGTACCCAAAGCCGTACCCTAACCCTAACCCTAACCTATACACTACGCCGTACCCTCACCCGTACCCTATCCCGTACCCTAAGCCGTACCCTAACTCTAACCCTAACCCTAACCCTAACCCTTACCCATACCCTGCGCCGTACCCTAACCCATACAATAACCTGTATCCTAAGCCTTAACCTAACCCTAACCAATGACCTACACAGTACCCTCACCCGTACCCTAAGCCATACCCTAACCCTAACCCTAACACTAACCCTAACCCTAAACCCTACCCTATGCCGTACCCTCACCCATACCCTATCCCATACCCTAAGCCGTACCCTAACCCTAACACTAACCCTAACCCTAACCCTAACCCTAAACTACCCTTGACTGCTTTTGCCTCCATTAGATTTCCTAAGCACTAGTGTTTTAAGGAACAGGTTAAAAAGAAAATCCTAATGTGATTTTTTTATAATGTGTTTATTCTTTATCTTATCCTAGTAACGAAAATCTTCTCCATGGCTGGACCCTAAATAATATTCCTTTACGTGCTAAGTGGTATCTAGAGAGTGGGATAGGTTTAATAAATACCCTAATCCTAACGTGTACCCTAACCCTAACCCAAACCCTAACCCTAACACGTAGGCTAATCCTCACCCGTACCCTAAACCAATCCCTAACCCTAAAACTAACCCTAACCCTAACCCTAACCCTAACCCATACGCTACGCCGTACCCTCACCCGTACCCTAACCCGTATCCTAAGCCGTACCCTAACCCTAACCCTAACCCTAACCCTAACCCTAACCCATACCCTACGCCATACCCTAACCCGTACCCTAACCCGTATCCTAAGCCGTATCCTAACCCTAACCAATACCCTACGCAGTACCCTCACCCGTACCCTCACCCGTACCCTAAGCCGTACCCTAACCCCAACCCTAACCCTAACTCTAACCCTAACCCCTACCCTACGCCGTACCCTCACCCGTACCCTATCCCATACGCTAAGCCGTACCCTAACCCTAACACTAACACTAACCCTAACCCTAACCCTAACCCATACCCTACGCCGTACCCTCACCCGTAACCTAACCCGTACCCAAAGCCGTACCCTAACACTAACCCTAACCTATACACTACGCCGTACCCTCACCCGTACCCTAACCCGTACCCTAAGCCGTACCCTAACTCTAACCCTAACCCTAACCCTAACCCTTACCCATACCCTGCGCCGTACCCTAACCCATACAATAACCTGTATCCTAAGCCTTAACCTAACCCTAACCAATGACCTACACAGTACCCTCACCCGTACCCTAAGCCATACCCTAACCCTAACCCTAACACTAACCCTAACCCTAAACCCTACCCTATGCCGTACCCTCACCCATACCCTATCCCATACCCTAAGCCGTACCCTAACCCTAACACTAACCCTAACCCTAACCCTAAACTACCCTTGACTGCTTTTGCCTCCATTAGATTTCCTAAGCACTAGTGTTTTAAGGAACAGGTTAAAAAGAAAATCCTAATGTGATTTTTTTATAATGTGTTTATTCTTTATCTTATCCTAGTAACGAAAATCTTCTCCATGCCTGGACCCTAAATAATATTCCTTTACGTGCTAAGTGGTATCTAGAGAGTGGGATAGGTTTAATAAATACCCTAATCCTAACGTGTACCCTAACCCTAACCCTAATGCGTACCCTAACCCTAACCCAAACCCTAACCCTAACACGTACGCTAATCCTCACCCGTACCCTAAACCAATCCCTAACCCTAAAACTAACCCTAACCCTAACCCTAACCCTAACCCATACGCTACGCCGTACCCTCACCCATACCCTAACCCGTATCCTAAGCCGTACCCTAACCCTAAACCTAACCCTAACCTCTACCCTATGCCGTACCCTCACCCGTACCCTAACCCGTACCCAAAGCCTTACCCTAACCCTAACCCTAACCCTCACCCATACCCAACGCCGTAACCTAACCCATATCCTAACCCGTATCCTAAGCCGTACCCTAACCCTAACCAATAACCTACGCAGTACCCTCACCAGTACCCTCACCGGTATCCTAAGCCCTCCCCTAACCCTAACCCTAACCCTAACCCTAAACTACCCTTTACTGCTTTTGCCTCCATTAGATTTCCTAAACACTAGTGTTTTAAGGAACAGGTTAAAAAGAAAACCTTATGTGATTTTTTTATAATGTGTTTATTCTTTATCTTATCCTAGTGACTAAAATCTTCTCCATGGCTGAACCCCAAATAATATTCCTTTACGTGCTAAGTGGTATCTAGAGAGTGGGATAGGTTTAATAAATACCCTAATCCTAAAGTGTACCCTAAACCTAACCCATACCCTAACCCTAACGCGTACCCTAACCCTAACCAAAACCCTAACCCGAACACGTATGCTAATCCTGACCCGTACCCTAAACCAATCCCTAACCCTAAAACTAACCCTAACCCTAACCCTAACCCTAACCCATAACCTACACCGTACCCTCACCCGTACCCTAACCCGTACCCTAAGCCGTACCCTAACCCTAACCCTAAACCATATGCTACGCCGTACCCTCACCCGTACCCTAACCCGTATCCTAAGCCGTACCCTAACCCTAACACTAACCCTAAACTATACCCTACGCCGTAACCTCACCCGTACCCTAACCCGTACCCTAAGCCGTACCCTAACCCTAACCCTAACCCTAACCCTAACCCTAACCCTAACCCATACCGTACGCCATACCCTAACACGTACCCTAACCCGTATCCTAAGCCGTACCCTAACCCTAACCAATACCCTACGCATTATCCTCACCCATAGCCTCACCCGTGCCCTAAGCCGTACCCTAACCCTAACCCTAACCCTAACCCTAACCCTAACACCTACCCTATGCCATACCCTCACCTGTACCCTATCCCATAACCTAAGCCGTACCATAACCCTAACACTAACCCTAACCCTAACCCATAACCTACGCCGTACCCTCACCCGTACCCTAACCCGTATCCTAAGCCGTACCCTAACCCTAACCCTAACCCTAACCCTAACCCATAACCTACGCCGTACCCTCACCCGTACCCTAACACGTACCCTAAGAAGTACCGTAACCCTAACCCTAACACTAACCCTAACCCTAACCCACACTCTACGCCGTACCCTAACCCGTACCCTAACACGTATCCTAAGCCGTACCCTAACCCTAAGCAATACCCTACGCAGTACCCTCACCCGTACCCTCACCCGTACCCTATCCCATACCCTAAGCCGTACCCTAACCCTAACACTAACCCTAACCCTAACCCTAACCCTAAACTACCCTTGATTGCTTTTGCCTCTATTAGATTTCCTAAGCACTAGTGTTTTAAGGAACAGGTTAAAAAGAAAATCCTAATGTGATTTTTTTATAATGTGTTTATTCTTTATCTTATCCTAGTGACTAAAATCTTCTCCATGGCTGGATCCCTAATAATATTCCTTTACGTGCTAAGTGGTATCTAGAGAGTGGGATAGGTTTAATAAATACCCTAATCCTAACGTGTACCCTAACCCTAACCCATACCCTAACCCTAACGCGTACCCTAACCCTAACCGAAAACCTAACCCTAACACGTACGCTAATCCTAACCCGTACCCTAAACCAATCCCTAACCCTAAAACTAACCCTAACCCTAACCCTAACCCTAAAACTTACCCTACGCCGTACCCTCACCCGTACCCTAACCCGTACCCTAAGACGTACCCTAACCCTAACCCTAACCCATACGCTATGCCGTACCCTCAGCCGTACCCTAACCCGTATCCTAAGCCATACCCTAACCCTAACCCTAACCCTAACCCTAACCCTAACCCATACCCTATGCCATACCCTAACCCGTACCCTAACCCGTATCCTAAGCCGTATCCTAACCCTAACCAATACCCTACGCAGTACCCTCACCCGTACCCTCACCCGTACCCTAAGCCGTACCCTAACCCCAACCCTAACCCTAACTCTAACCCTAACCCCTACCCTACGCCGTACCCTCACCCGTACCCTATCCCATACGCTAAGCCGTACCCTAACCCTAACACTAACACTAACCCTAACCCTAACCCTAACACATACCCTACGCCGTACCCTCACCCGTAACCTAACCCGTACCCAAAGCCGTACCCTAACCCTAACCCTAACCTATACACTACGCCGTACCCTCACCCGTACCCTAACCCGTACCCTAACCCCAACCCTAACCCTAACTCTAACCCTAACCCCTACCCTACGCCGTACCCTCACCCGTACCCTATCCCATACGCTAAGCCGTACCCTAACCCTAACACTAACACTAACCCTAACCCTAACCCTAACCCATACCCTACGCCGTACCCTCACCCGTAACCTAACCCGTACCCAAAGCCGTACCCTAACCCTAACCCTAACCTATACACTACGCCGTACCCTCACCCGTACCCTAACCCGTACCCTAAGCCGTACCCTAACTCTAACCCTAACCCTAACCCTAACCCTTACCCATACCCTGCGCCGTACCCTAACCCATACAATAACCTGTATCCTAAGCCTTAACCTAACCCTAACCAATGACCTACACAGTACCCTCACCCGTACCCTAAGCCATACCCTAACCCTAACCCTAACACTAACCCTAACCCTAAACCCTACCCTATGCCGTACCCTCACCCATACCCTATCCCATACCCTAAGCCGTACCCTAACCCTAACACTAACCCTAACCCTAACCCTAACCCTAAACTACCCTTGACTGCTTTTGCCTCCATTAGATTTCCTAAGCACTAGTGTTTTAAGGAACAGGTTAAAAAGAAAATCCTAATGTGATTTTTTTATAATGTGTTTATTCTTTATCTTATCCTAGTAACGAAAATCTTTTCCATGGCTGGACCCTAAATAATATACCTTTACGTGCTAAGTGGTATCTAGAGAGTGGGATAGGTTTAATAAATACCCTAATCCTAACGTGTACCCTAACCCTAACCCTAATGCGTACCCTAACCCTAACCCAAACCCTAACCCTAACACGTACGCTAATCCTCACCCGTACCCTAAACCAATCCCTAACCCTAAAACTAACCCTAACCCTAACCCTAACCCTAACCCATACGCTACGCCGTACCCTCACCCATACCCTAACCCGTATCCTAAGCCGTACCCTAACCCTAAACCTAACCCTAACCTCTACCCTACGCCGCACCCTCACCCGTACCCTAACCCGTACCCAAAGCCTTACCCTAACCCTAACCCTAACCCTCACCCATACCCAACGCCGTAACCTAACCCATATCCTAACCCGTATCCTAAGCCGTACCCTAACCCTAACCAATAACCTACGCAGTACCCTCACCAGTACCCTCACCGGTATCCTAAGCCCTACCCTAACCCTAACCCTAACCCTAACCCTAAACTACCCTTTACTGCTTTTGCCTCCATTAGATTTCCTAAACACTAGTGTTTTAAGGAACAGGTTAAAAAGAAAACCTTATGTGATTTTTTTATAATGTGTTTATTCTTTATCTTATCCTAGTGACTAAAATCTTCTCCATGGCTGAACCCCAAATAATATTCCTTTACGTGCTAAGTGGTATCTAGAGAGTGGGATAGGTTTAATAAATACCCTAATCCTAAAGTGTACCCTAAACCTAACCCATACCCTAACCCTAACGCGTACCCTAACCCTAACCAAAACCCTAACCCGAACACGTATGCTAATCCTGACCCGTACCCTAAACCAATCCCTAACCCTAAAACTAACCCTAACCCTAACCCTAACCCTAACCCATAACCTACACCGTACCCTCACCCGTACCCTAACCCGTACCCTAAGCCGTACCCTAACCCTAACCCTAAACCATATGCTACGCCGTACCCTCACCCGTACCCTAACCCGTATCCTAAGCCGTACCCTAACCCTAACACTAACCCTAAACTATACCCTACGCCGTAACCTCACCCGTACCCTAACCCGTACCCTAAGCCGTACCCTAACCCTAACCCTAACCCTAACCCTAACCCTAACCCTAACCCATACCGTACGCCATACCCTAACACGTACCCTAACCCGTATCCTAAGCCGTACCCTAACCCTAACCAATACCCTACGCATTATCCTCACCCATAGCCTCACCCGTGCCCTAAGCCGTACCCTAACCCTAACCCTAACCCTAACCCTAACCCTAACACCTACCCTATGCCATACCCTCACCTGTACCCTATCCCATAACCTAAGCCGTACCATAACCCTAACACTAACCCTAACCCTAACCCATAACCTACGCCGTACCCTCACCCGTACCCTAACCCGTATCCTAAGCCGTACCCTAACCCTAACCCTAACCCTAACCCTAACCCATAACCTACGCCGTACCCTCACCCGTACCCTAACACGTACCCTAAGAAGTACCGTAACCCTAACCCTAACACTAACCCTAACCCTAACCCACACTCTACGCCGTACCCTAACCCGTACCCTAACACGTATCCTAAGCCGTACCCTAACCCTAAGCAATACCCTACGCAGTACCCTCACCCGTACCCTCACCCGTACCCTATCCCATACCCTAAGCCGTACCCTAACCCTAACACTAACCCTAACCCTAACCCTAACCCTAAACTACCCTTGATTGCTTTTGCCTCTATTAGATTTCCTAAGCACTAGTGTTTTAAGGAACAGGTTAAAAAGAAAATCCTAATGTGATTTTTTTATAATGTGTTTATTCTTTATCTTATCCTAGTGACTAAAATCTTCTCCATGGCTGGATCCCTAATAATATTCCTTTACGTGCTAAGTGGTATCTAGAGAGTGGGATAGGTTTAATAAATACCCTAATCCTAACGTGTACCCTAACCCTAACCCATACCCTAACCCTAACGCGTACCCTAACCCTAACCGAAAACCTAACCCTAACACGTACGCTAATCCTAACCCGTACCCTAAACCAATCCCTAACCCTAAAACTAACCCTAACCCTAACCCTAACCCTAAACCTTACCCTACGCCGTACCCTCACCCGTACCCTAACCCGTACCCTAAGACGTACCCTAACCCTAACCCTAACCCATACGCTATGCCGTACCCTCAGCCGTACCCTAACCCGTATCCTAAGCCATACCCTAACCCTAACCCTAACCCTAACCCTAACCCTAACCCATACCCTATGCCATACCCTAACCCGTACCCTAACCCGTATCCTAAGCCGTATCCTAACCCTAACCAATACCCTACGCAGTACCCTCACCCGTACCCTCACCCGTACCCTAAGCCGTACCCTAACCCCAACCCTAACCCTAACTCTAACCCTAACCCCTACCCTACGCCGTACCCTCACCCGTACCCTATCCCATACGCTAAGCCGTACCCTAACCCTAACACTAACACTAACCCTAACCCTAACCCTAACCCATACCCTACGCCGTACCCTCACCCGTAACCTAACCCGTACCCAAAGCCGTACCCTAACCCTAACCCTAACCTATACACTACGCCGTACCCTCACCCGTACCCTAACCCGTACCCTAAGCCGTACCCTAACTCTAACCCTAACCCTAACCCTAACCCTTACCCATACCCTGCGCCGTACCCTAACCCATACAATAACCTGTATCCTAAGCCTTAACCTAACCCTAACCAATGACCTACACAGTACCCTCACCCGTACCCTAAGCCATACCCTAACCCTAACCCTAACACTAACCCTAACCCTAAACCCTACCCTATGCCGTACCCTCACCCATACCCTATCCCATACCCTAAGCCGTACCCTAACCCTAACACTAACCCTAACCCTAACCCTAACCCTAAACTACCCTTGACTGCTTTTGCCTCCATTAGATTTCCTAAGCACTAGTGTTTTAAGGAACAGGTTAAAAAGAAAATCCTAATGTGATTTTTTTATAATGTGTTTATTCTTTATCTTATCCTAGTAACGAAAATCTTCTCCATGGCTGGACCCTAAATAATATTCCTTTACGTGCTAAGTGGTATCTAGAGAGTGGGATAGGTTTAATAAATACCCTAATCCTAACGTGTACCCTAACCCTAACCCTAATGCGTACCCTAACCCTAACCCAAACCCTAACCCTAACACGTACGCTAATCCTCACCCGTACCCTAAACCAATCCCTAACCCTAAAACTAACCCTAACCCTAACCCTAACCCTAACCCATATGCTACGCCGTACCCTCACCCATACCCTAACCCGTATCCTAAGCCGTACCCTAACCCTAAACCTAACCCTAACCTCTACCCTACGCCGTACCCTCACCCGTACCCTAACCCGTACCCAAAGCCTTACCCTAACCCTAACCCTAACCCTCACCCATACCCAACGCCGTAACCTAACCCATATCCTAACCCGTATCCTAAGCCGTACCCTAACCCTAACCAATAACCTACGCAGTACCCTCACCAGTACCCTCACCGGTATCCTAAGCCCTCCCCTAACCCTAACCCTAACCCTAACCCTAACCCTAAACTACCCTTTACTGCTTTTGCCTCCATTAGATTTCCTAAACACTAGTGTTTTAAGGAACAGGTTAAAAAGAAAACCTTATGTGATTTTTTTATAATGTGTTTATTCTTTATCTTATCCTAGTGACTAAAATCTTCTCCATGGCTGAACCCCAAATAATAATCCTTTACGTGCTAAGTGGTATCTAGAGAGTGGGATAGGTTTAATAAATACCCTAATCCTAAAGTGTACCCTAAACCTAACCCATACCCTAACCCTAACGCGTACCCTAACCCTAACCAAAACCCTAACCCGAACACGTATGCTAATCCTAACCCGTACCCTAAACCAATCCCTAACCCTAAAACTAACCCTAACCCTAACCCTAACCCTAACCCATAACCTACACCGTACCCTCACCCGTACCCTAACCCGTACCCTAAGCCGTACCCTAACCCTAACCCTAAAACATATGCTACGCCGTACCCTCACCCGTACCCTAACCCGTATCCTAAGCCGTACCCTAACCCTAACCCTAACCCTAAACTATACCCTACGCCGTAACCTCACCCGTACCCTAACCCGTACCCTAAGCCGTACCCTAACCCTAACCCTAACCCTAACCCTAACCCATACCGTACGCCATACCCTAACACGTACCCTAACCCGTATCCTAAGCCGTACCCTAACCCTAACCAATACCCTACGCAGTATCCTCACACATAGCCTCACCCGTACCCTAAGCCGTACCCTAACCCTAACCCTAACCCTAACCCTAACCCTAACCCCTACCCTATGCCATACCCTCACCTGTACCCTATCCCATAACTTAAGCCGTACCATAACCCTAACACTAACCCTAACCCTAACCCATAACCTACGCCGTACCCTCACCCGTACCCTAACCCGTATCCTAAGCCGTACCCTAACCCTAACCCTAACCCTAACCCTAACCCATAACCTACGCCGTACCCTCACCCGTACCCTAACACATACCCTAAGACGTACCGTAACCCTAACCCTAACACTAACCCTAACCTTAACCCACACTCTACGCCGTACCCTAACCCGTACCCTAACACGTATCCTAAGCCGTACCCTAACCCTAACCAATACCCTACGCAGTACCCTCACCCGTACCCTCACCCGTACCCTAAGCCATACCCTAACCCTAACACTAACCCTAACCCTAAACCCTACCCTATGCCGTACCCTCACCCATACCCTATCCCATACCCTAAGCCGTACCCTAACCCTAACACTAACCCTAACCCTAACCCTAACCCTAAACTACCCTTGACTGCTTTTGCCTCCATTAGATTTCCTAAGCACTAGTGTTTTAAGGAACAGGTTAAAAAGAAAATCCTAATGTGATTTTTTTATAATGTGTTTATTCTTTATCTTATCCTAGTAATGAAAATCTTCTCCATGGCTGGACCCTAAATAATATTCCTTTACGTGCTAAGTGGTATCTAGAGAGTGGGATAGGTTTAATAAATACCCTAATCCTAACGTGTACCCTAACCCTAACCCAAACCCTAACCCTAACACGTACGCTAATCCTCACCCGTACCCTAAACCAATCCCTAACCCTAAAACTAACCCTAACCCTAACCCTAACCCTAACCCATACGCTACGCCGTACCCTCACCCATACCCTAACCCGTATCCTAAGCCGTACCCTAACCCTAAACCTAACCCTAACCTCTACCCTACGCCGCACTCTCACCCGTACCCTAACCCGTACCCAAAGCCTTACCCTAACCCTAACCCTAACCCTCACCCATACCCAACGCCGTAACCTAACCCATATCCTAACCCGTATCCTAAGCCGTACCCTAACCCTAACCAATAACCTACGCAGTACCCTCACCAGTACCCTCACCGGTATCCTAAGCCCTACCCTAACCCTAACCCTAACCCTAACCCTAAACTACCCTTTACTGCTTTTGCCTCCATTAGATTTCCTAAACACTAGTGTTTTAAGGAACAGGTTAAAAAGAAAACCTTATGTGATTTTTTTATAATGTGTTTATTCTTTATCTTATCCTAGTGACTAAAATCTTCTCCATGGCTGAACCCCACATAATATTCCTTTACGTGCTAAGTGGTATCTAGAGAGTGGGATAGGTTTAATAAATACCCTAATCCTAAAGTGTACCCTAAACCTAACCCATACCCTAACCCTAACGCGTACCCTAACCCTAACCAAAACCCTAACCCGAACACGTATGCTAATCCTAACCCGTACCCTAAACCAATCCCTAACCCTAAAACTAACCCTAACCCTAACCCTAACCCTAACCCATAACCTACACCGTACCCTCACCCGTACCCTAACCCGTACCCTAAGCCGTACCCTAACCCTAACCCTAAACCATATGCTACGCCGTACCCTCACCCGTACCCTAACCCGTATCCTAAGCCGTACCCTAACCCTAACACTAACCCTAAACTATACCCTACGCCGTAACCTCACCCGTACCCTAACCCGTACCCTAAGCCGTACCCTAACCCTAACCCTAACCCTAACCCTAACCCTAACCCTAACCCATACCGTACGCCATACCCTAACACGTACCCTAACCCGTATCCTAAGCCGTACCCTAACCCTAACCAATACCCTACGCATTATCCTCACCCATAGCCTCACCCGTGCCCTAAGCCGTACCCTAACCCTAACCCTAACCCTAACCCTAACACCTACCCTATGCCATACCCTCACCTGTACCCTATCCCATAACCTAAGCCGTACCATAACCCTAACACTAACCCTAACCCTAACCCATAACCTACGCCGTACCCTCACCCGTACCCTAACCCGTATCCTAAGCCGTACCCTAACCCTAACCCTAACCCTAACCCTAACCCATAACCTACGCCGTACCCTCACCCGTACCCTAACACGTACCCTAAGAAGTACCGTAACCCTAACCCTAACACTAACCCTAACCCTAACCCACACTCTACGCCGTACCCTAACCCGTACCCTAACACGTATCCTAAGCCGTACCCTAACCCTAAGCAATACCCTACGCAGTACCCTCACCCGTACCCTCACCCGTACCCTATCCCATACCCTAAGCCGTACCCTAACCCTAACACTAACCCTAACCCTAACCCTAACCCTAAACTACCCTTGACTGCTTTTGCCTCTATTAGATTTCCTAAGCACTAGTGTTTTAAGGAACAGGTTAAAAAGAAAATCCTAATGTGATTTTTTTATAATGTGTTTATTCTTTATCTTATCCTAGTAACGAAAATCTTCTCCATGGCTGGACCCTAAATAATATTCCTTTACGTGCTAAGTGGTATCTAGAGAGTGGGATAGGTTTAATAAATACCCTAATCCTAACGTGTACCCTAACCCTAACCCATACCCTAACCCTAACGCGTACCCTAACCCTAACCGAAAACCTAACCCTAACAGGTACGCTAATCCTAACCCGTACCCTAAACCAATCCCTAAACCTAAAACTAACCCTAACCCTAACCCTAACCCTAAACCTTACCCTACGCCGTACCCTCACCCGTACCCTAACCCGTACCCTAAGACGTACCCTAACCCTAACCCTAACCCATACGCTACGCCGTACCCTCACCCGTACCCTAACCCGTATCCTAAGCCGTACCCTAACCCTAACCCTAACCCTAACCCTAACCCTAACCCATACCCTACGCCATACCCTAACCCGTACCCTAACCCGTATCCTAAGCCGTATCCTAACCCTAACCAATACCCTACGCAGTACCCTCACCCGTACCCTCACCCGTACCCTAAGCCGTACCCTAACCCCAACCCTAACCCTAACTCTAACCCTAACCCCTACCCTACGCCGTACCCTCACCCGTACCCTATCCCATACGCTAAGCCGTACCCTAACCCTAACACTAACACTAACCCTAACCCTAACCCTAACCCATACCCTACGCCGTACCCTCACCCGTAACCTAACCCGTACCCAAAGCCGTACCCTAACACTAACCCTAACCTATACACTACGCCGTACCCTCACCCGTACCCTAACCCGTACCCTAAGCCGTACCCTAACTCTAACCCTAACCCTAACCCTAACCCTTACCCATACCCTGCGCCGTACCCTAACCCATACAATAACCTGTATCCTAAGCCTTAACCTAACCCTAACCAATGACCTACACAGTACCCTCACCCGTACCCTAAGCCATACCCTAACCCTAACCCTAACACTAACCCTAACCCTAAACCCTACCCTATGCCGTACCCTCACCCATACCCTATCCCATACCCTAAGCCGTACCCTAACCCTAACACTAACCCTAACCCTAACCCTAAACTACCCTTGACTGCTTTTGCCTCCATTAGATTTCCTAAGCACTAGTGTTTTAAGGAACAGGTTAAAAAGAAAATCCTAATGTGATTTTTTTATAATGTGTTTATTCTTTATCTTATCCTAGTAACGAAAATCTTCTCCATGGCTGGACCCTAAATAATATTCCTTTACGTGCTAAGTGGTATCTAGAGAGTGGGATAGGTTTAATAAATACCCTAATCCTAACGTGTACCCTAACCCTAACCCTAATGCGTACCCTAACCCTAACCCAAACCCTAACCCTAACACGTACGCTAATCCTCACCCGTACCCTAAACCAATCCCTAACCCTAAAACTAACCCTAACCCTAACCCTAACCCTAACCCATACGCTACGCCGTACCCTCACCCATACCCTAACCCGTATCCTAAGCCGTACCCTAACCCTAAACCTAACCCTAACCTCTACCCTATGCCGTACCCTCACCCGTACCCTAACCCGTACCCAAAGCCTTACCCTAACCCTAACCCTAACCCTCACCCATACCCAACGCCGTAACCTAACCCATATCCTAACCCGTATCCTAAGCCGTACCCTAACCCTAACCAATAACCTACGCAGTACCCTCACCAGTACCCTCACCGGTATCCTAAGCCCTCCCCTAACCCTAACCCTAACCCTAACCCTAAACTACCCTTTACTGCTTTTGCCTCCATTAGATTTCCTAAACACTAGTGTTTTAAGGAACAGGTTAAAAAGAAAACCTTATGTGATTTTTTTATAATGTGTTTATTCTTTATCTTATCCTAGTGACTAAAATCTTCTCCATGGCTGAACCCCAAATAATAATCCTTTACGTGCTAAGTGGTATCTAGAGAGTGGGATAGGTTTAATAAATACCCTAATCCTAAAGTGTACCCTAAACCTAACCCATACCCTAACCCTAACGCGTACCCTAACCCTAACCAAAACCCTAACCCGAACACGTATGCTAATCCTAACCCGTACCCTAAACCAATCCCTAACCCTAAAACTAACCCTAACCCTAACCCTAACCCTAACCCATAACCTACACCGTACCCTCACCTGTACCCTAACCCGTACCCTAAGCCGTACCCTAACCCTAACCCTAAAACATATGCTACGCCGTACCCTCACCCGTACCCTAACCCGTATCCTAAGCCGTACCCTAACCCTAACCCTAACCCTAAACTATACCCTACGCCGTAACCTCACCCGTACCCTAACCCGTACCCTAAGCCGTACCCTAACCCTAACCCTAACCCTAACCCTAACCCATACCGTACGCCATACCCTAACACGTACCCTAACCCGTATCCTAAGCCGTACCCTAACCCTAACCAATACCTTACGCAGTATCCTCACCCATAGCCTGACCCGTACCCTAAGCCGTACCCTAACCCTAACCCTAACCCTAACCCTAACCCTAACCCCTACCCTATGCCATACCCTCACCTGTACCCTATCCCATAACTTAAGCCGTACCATAACCCTAACACTAACCCTAACCCTAACCCATAACCTACGCCGTACCCTCACCCGTACCCTAACCCGTATCCTAAGCCGTACCCTAACCCTAACCCTAACCCTAACCCTAACCCATAACCTACGCCGTACCCTCACCCGTACCCTAACACATACCCTAAGACGTACCGTAACCCTAACCCTAACACTAACCCTAACCTTAACCCACACTCTACGCCGTACCCTAACCCGTACCCTAACACGTATCCTAAGCCGTACCCTAACCCTAACCAATACCCTACGCAGTACCCTCACCCGTACCCTCACCCGTACCCTAAGCCATACCCTAACCCTAACCCTAACCCTAACCCTAACCCCTACCCTACGCCGTACCCTCACCCATACCCTATCCCATACCCTAAGCCGTACCCTAACCCTAACACTAACCCTAACCCTAACCCTAACCCTAAACTACCCTTGATTGCTTTTGCCTGTATTAGATTTCCTAAACACTAGTGTTTTAAGGAACAGGTTAAAAAGAAAATCCTAATGTGATTTTTTTATAATGTGTTTATTCTTTATCTTATCCTAGTGACTAAAATCTTCTCCATGGCTGGATCCCTAATAATATTCCTTTACGCGCTAAGTGGTATCTAGAGAGTGGGATAGGTTTAATAAATACCCTAATCCTAACGTGTACCCTAACCCTAACCCATACCCTAACCCTAACGCGTACCCTAACCCTAACCGAAAACCTAACCCTAACACGTACGCTAATCCTAACCCGTACCCTAAACCAATCCCTAACCCTAAAACTAACCCTAACCCTAAACCTTACCCTACGCCGTACCCTCACCCGTACCCTAACCCGTACCCTAAGACGTACCCTAACCCTAACCCTAACCCATACGCTACGCCGTACCCTCACCCGTACCCTAACCCGTATCCTAAGCCGTACCCTAACCCTAACCCTAACCCTAACCCTAACCCATACCCTACGCCATACCCTAACCCGTACCCTAACCCGTATCCTAAGCCGTATCCTAACCCTAACCAATACCCTACGCAGTACCCTCACCCATACCCTCACCCGTACCCTAAGCCGTACCCTAACCCCAACCCTAACCCTAACTCTAACCCTAACCCCTACCCTACGCCGTACCCTCACCCGTACCCTATCCCATACGCTAAGCCGTACCCTAACCCTAACACTAACACTAACCCTAACCCTAACCCTAACCCATACCCTACGCCGTACCCTCACCCGTAACCTAACCCGTACCCAAAGCCGTACCCTAACCCTAACCCTAACCTATACACTACGCCGTACCCTCACCCGTACCCTATCCCGTACCCTAAGCCGTACCCTAACTCTAACCCTAACCCTAACCCTAACCCTTACCCATACCCTGCGCCGTACCCTAACCCATACAATAACCTGTATCCTAAGCCTTAACCTAACCCTAACCAATGACCTACACAGTACCCTCACCCGTACCCTAAGCCATACCCTAACCCTAACCCTAACACTAACCCTAACCCTAAACCCTACCCTATGCCGTACCCTCACCCATACCCTATCCCATACCCTAAGCCGTACCCTAACCCTAACACTAACCCTAACCCTAACCCTAACCCTAAACTACCCTTGACTGCTTTTGCCTCCATTAGATTTCCTAAGCACTAGTGTTTTAAGGAACAGGTTAAAAAGAAAATCCTAATGTGATTTTTTTATAATGTGTTTATTCTTTATCTTATCCTAGTAACGAAAATCTTCTCCATGGCTGGACCCTAAATAATATTCCTTTACGTGCTAAGTGGTATCTAGAGAGTGGGATAGGTTTAATAAATACCCTAATCCTAACGTGTACCCTAACCCTAACCCAAACCCTAACCCTAACACGTAGGCTAATCCTCACCCGTACCCTAAACCAATCCCTAACCCTAAAACTAACCCTAACCCTAACCCTAACCCTAACCCATACGCTACGCCGTACCCTCACCCGTACCCTAACCCGTATCCTAAGCCGTACCCTAACCCTAACCCTAACCCTAACCCTAACCCTAACCCATACCCTACGCCATACCCTAACCCGTACCCTAACCCGTATCCTAAGCCGTATCCTAACCCTAACCAATACCCTACGCAGTACCCTCACCCGTACCCTCACCCGTACCCTAAGCCGTACCCTAACCCCAACCCTAACCCTAACTCTAACCCTAACCCCTACCCTACGCCGTACCCTCACCCGTACCCTATCCCATACGCTAAGCCGTACCCTAACCCTAACACTAACACTAACCCTAACCCTAACCCTAACCCATACCCTACGCCGTACCCTCACCCGTAACCTAACCCGTACCCAAAGCCGTACCCTAACACTAACCCTAACCTATACACTACGCCGTACCCTCACCCGTACCCTAACCCGTACCCTAAGCCGTACCCTAACTCTAACCCTAACCCTAACCCTAACCCTTACCCATACCCTGCGCCGTACCCTAACCCATACAATACCCTGTATCCTAAGCCTTAACCTAACCCTAACCAATGACCTACACAGTACCCTCACCCGTACCCTAAGCCATACCCTAACCCTAACCCTAACACTAACCCTAACCCTAAACCCTACCCTATGCCGTACCCTCACCCATACCCTATCCCATACCCTAAGCCGTACCCTAACCCTAACACTAACCCTAACCCTAACCCTAAACTACCCTTGACTGCTTTTGCCTCCATTAGATTTCCTAAGCACTAGTGTTTTAAGGAACAGGTTAAAAAGAAAATCCTAATGTGATTTTTTTATAATGTGTTTATTCTTTATCTTATCCTAGTAACGAAAATCTTCTCCATGCCTGGACCCTAAATAATATTCCTTTACGTGCTAAGTGGTATCTAGAGAGTGGGATAGGTTTAATAAATACCCTAATCCTAACGTGTACCCTAACCCTAACCCTAATGCGTACCCTAACCCTAACCCAAACCCTAACCCTAACACGTACGCTAATCCTCACCCGTACCCTAAACCAATCCCTAACCCTAAAACTAACCCTAACCCTAACCCTAACCCTAACCCATACGCTACGCCGTACCCTCACCCATACCCTAACCCGTATCCTAAGCCGTACCCTAACCCTAAACCTAACCATAACCTCTACCCTATGCCGTACCCTCACCCGTACCCTAACCCGTACCCAAAGCCTTACCCTAACCCTAACCCTAACCCTCACCCATACCCAACGCCGTAACCTAACCCATATCCTAACCCGTATCCTAAGCCGTACCCTAACCCTAACCAATAACCTACGCAGTACCCTCACCAGTACCCTCACCGGTATCCTAAGCCCTCCCCTAACCCTAACCCTAACCCTAACCCTAAACTACCCTTTACTGCTTTTGCCTCCATTAGATTTCCTAAACACTAGTGTTTTAAGGAACAGGTTAAAAAGAAAACCTTATGTGATTTTTTTATAATGTGTTTATTCTTTATCTTATCCTAGTGACTAAAATCTTCTCCATGGCTGAACCCCAAATAATAATCCTTTACGTGCTAAGTGGTATCTAGAGAGTGGGATAGGTTTAATAAATACCCTAATCCTAAAGTGTACCCTAAACCTAACCCATACCCTAATCCTAACGCGTACCCTAACCCTAACCAAAACCCTAACCCGAACACGTATGCTAATCCTAACCCGTACCCTAAACCAATCCCTAACCCTAAAACTAACCCTAACCCTAACCCTAGCCCTAACCCATAACCTACACCGTACCCTCACCCGTACCCTAACCCGTACCCTAAGCCGTACCCTAACCCTAACCCTAAAACATATGCTACGCCGTACCCTCACCCGTACCCTAACCCGTATCCTAAGCCGTACCCTAACCCTAACCCTAACCCTAAACTATACCCTACGCCGTAACCTCACCCGTACCCTAACCCCTACCCTAAGCCGTACCCTAACCTAACCCTAACCCTAACCCTAACCCATACCGTACGCCATACCCTAACACGTACCCTAACCCGTATCCTAAGCCGTACCCTAACCCTAACCAATACCCTACGCAGTATCCTCACCCATAGCCTCACCCGTACCCTAAGCCGTACCCTAACCCTAACCCTAACCCTAACCCTAACCCTAACCCCTACCCTATGCCATACCCTCACCTGTACCCTATCCCATAACTTAAGCCGTACCATAACCCTAACACTAACCCTAACCCTAACCCATAACCTACGCCGTACCCTCACCCGTACCCTAACCCGTATCCTAAGCCGTACCCTAACCCTAACCCTAACCCTAACCCTAAACCATAACCTACGCCGTACCCTCACCCGTACCCTAACACATACCCTAAGACGTACCGTAACCCTAACCCTAACACTAACCCTAACCTTAACCCACACTCTACGCCGTACCCTAACCCGTACCCTAACACGTATCCTAAGCCGTACCCTAACCCTAACCAATACCCTACGCAGTACCCTCACCCGTACCCTCACCCGTACCCTAAGCCATACCCTAACCCTAACCCTAACCCTAACCCTAACCCCTACCCTACGCCGTACCCTCACCCATACCCTATCCCATACCCTAAGCCGTACCCTAACCCTAACACTAACCCTAACCCTAACCCTAACCCTAAACTACCCTTGATTGCTTTTGCCTGTATTAGATTTCCTAAACACTAGTGTTTTAAGGAACAGGTTAAAAAGAAAATCCTAATGTGATTTTTTTATAATGTGTTTATTCTTTATCTTATCCTAGTGACTAAAATCTTCTCCATGGCTGGATCCCTAATAATATTCCTTTACGCGCTAAGTGGTATCTAGAGAGTGGGATAGGTTTAATAAATACCCTAATCCTAACGTGTACCCTAACCCTAACCCATACCCTAACCCTAACGCGTACCCTAACCCTAACCGAAAACCTAACCCTAACACGTACGCTAATCCTA
This sequence comes from Eubalaena glacialis, assembly GCF_028564815.1. Taxonomy (NCBI): domain Eukaryota; kingdom Metazoa; phylum Chordata; class Mammalia; order Artiodactyla; family Balaenidae; genus Eubalaena; species Eubalaena glacialis. The sequence goes on from NW_026871495.1 coordinate 1,227,313, forward strand.
ACCCGTACCCTAAACCAATCCCTAACCCTAAAACTAACCCTAACCCTAAACCTTACCCTACGCCGTACCCTCACCCGTACCCTAACCCGTACCCTAAGACGTACCCTAACCCTAACCCTAACCCATACGCTACGCCGTACCCTCACCCGTACCCTAACCCGTATCCTAAGCCGTACCCTAAACCTAACCCTAACCCTAACCCTAACCCATACCCTACGCCATACCCTAACCCGTACCCTAACCCGTATCCTAAGCCGTATCCTAACCCTAACCAATACCCTACGCAGTACCCTCACCCATACCCTCACCCGTACCCTAAGCCGTACCCTAACCCCAACCCTAACCCTAACTCTAACCCTAACCCCTACCCTACGCCGTACCCTCACCCGTACCCTATCCCATACGCTAAGCCGTACCCTAACCCTAACACTAACACTAACCCTAACCCTAACCCTAACCCATACCCTACGCCGTACCCTCACCCGTAACCTAACCCGTACCCAAAGCCGTACCCTAACCCTAACCCTAACCTATACACTACGCCGTACCCTCACCCGTACCCTAACCCGTACCCTAAGCCGTACCCTAACTCTAACCCTAACCCTAACCCTAACCCTTACCCATACCCTGCGCCGTACCCTAACCCATACAATAACCTGTATCCTAAGCCTTAACCTAACCCTAACCAATGACCTACACAGTACCCTCACCCGTACCCTAAGCCATACCCTAACCCTAACCCTAACACTAACCCTAACCCTAAACCCTACCCTATGCCGTACCCTCACCCATACCCTATCCCATACCCTAAGCCGTACCCTAACCCTAACACTAACCCTAACCCTAACCCTAACCCTAAACTACCCTTGACTGCTTTTGCCTCCATTAGATTTCCTAAGCACTAGTGTTTTAAGGAACAGGTTAAAAAGAAAATCCTAATGTGATTTTTTTATAATGTGTTTATTCTTTATCTTATCCTAGTAACGAAAATCTTCTCCATGGCTGGACCCTAAATAATATTCCTTTACGTGCTAAGTGGTATCTAGAGAGTGGGATAGGTTTAATAAATACCCTAATCCTAACGTGTACCCTAACCCTAACCCAAACCCTAACCCTAACACGTACGCTAATCCTCACCCGTACCCTAAACCAATCCCTAACCCTAAAACTAACCCTAACCCTAACCCTAACCCTAACCCATACGCTACGCCGTACCCTCACCCATACCCTAACCCGTATCCTAAGCCGTACCCTAACCCTAAACCTAACCCTAACCTCTACCCTACGCCGCACCCTCACCCGTACCCTAACCCGTACCCAAAGCCTTACCCTAACCCTAACCCTAACCCTCACCCATACCCAACGCCGTAACCTAACCCATATCCTAACCCGTATCCTAAGCCGTACCCTAACCCTAACCAATAACCTACGCAGTACCCTCACCAGTACCCTCACCGGTATCCTAAGCCCTACCCTAACCCTAACCCTAACCCTAACCCTAAACTACCCTTTACTGCTTTTGCCTCCATTAGATTTCCTAAACACTAGTGTTTTAAGGAACAGGTTAAAAAGAAAACCTTATGTGATTTTTTTATAATGTGTTTATTCTTTATCTTATCCTAGTGACTAAAATCTTCTCCATGGCTGAACCCCAAATAATATTCCTTTACGTGCTAAGTGGTATCTAGAGAGTGGGATAGGTTTAATAAATACCCTAATCCTAAAGTGTACCCTAAACCTAACCCATACCCTAACCCTAACGCGTACCCTAACTCTAACCAAAACCCTAACCCGAACACGTATGCTAATCCTGACCCGTACCCTAAACCAATCCCTAACCCTAAAACTAACCCTAACCCTAACCCTAACCCTAACCCATAACCTACACCGTACCCTCACCCGTACCCTAACCCGTACCCTAAGCCGTACCCTAACCCTAACCCTAAACCATATGCTACGCCGTACCCTCACCCGTACCCTAACCCGTATCCTAAGCCGTACCCTAACCCTAACACTAACCCTAAACTATACCCTACGCCGTAACCTCACCCGTACCCTAACCCGTACCCTAAGCCGTACCCTAACCCTAACCCTAACCCTAACCCTAACCCTAACCCTAACCCATACCGTACGCCATACCCTAACACGTACCCTAACCCGTATCCTAAGCCGTACCCTAACCCTAACCAATACCCTACGCATTATCCTCACCCATAGCCTCACCCGTGCCCTAAGCCGTACCCTAACCCTAACCCTAACCCTAACCCTAACCCTAACACCTACCCTATGCCATACCCTCACCTGTACCCTATCCCATAACCTAAGCCGTACCATAACCCTAACACTAACCCTAACCCTAACCCATAACCTACGCCGTACCCTCACCCGTACCCTAACCCGTATCCTAAGCCGTACCCTAACCCTAACCCTAACCCTAACCCTAACCCATAACCTACGCCGTACCCTCACCCGTACCCTAACACGTACCCTAAGAAGTACCGTAACCCTAACCCTAACACTAACCCTAACCCTAACCCACACTCTACGCCGTACCCTAACCCGTACCCTAACACGTATCCTAAGCCGTACCCTAACCCTAAGCAATACCCTACGCAGTACCCTCACCCGTACCCTCACCCGTACCCTATCCCATACCCTAAGCCGTACCCTAACCCTAACACTAACCCTAACCCTAACCCTAACCCTAAACTACCCTTGATTGCTTTTGCCTCTATTAGATTTCCTAAGCACTAGTGTTTTAAGGAACAGGTTAAAAAGAAAATCCTAATGTGATTTTTTTATAATGTGTTTATTCTTTATCTTATCCTAGTGACTAAAATCTTCTCCATGGCTGGATCCCTAATAATATTCCTTTACGTGCTAAGTGGTATCTAGAGAGTGGGATAGGTTTAATAAATACCCTAATCCTAACGTGTACCCTAACCCTAACCCATACCCTAACCCTAACGCGTACCCTAACCCTAACCGAAAACCTAACCCTAACACGTACGCTAATCCTAACCCGTACCCTAAACCAATCCCTAACCCTAAAACTAACCCTAACCCTAACCCTAACCCTAAACCTTACCCTACGCCGTACCCTCACCCGTACCCTAACCCGTACCCTAAGACGTACCCTAACCCTAACCCTAACCCATACGCTATGCCGTACCCTCAGCCGTACCCTAACCCGTATCCTAAGCCATACCCTAACCCTAACCCTAACCCTAACCCTAACCCTAACCCATACCCTATGCCATACCCTAACCCGTACCCTAACCCGTATCCTAAGCCGTATCCTAACCCTAACCAATACCCTACGCAGTACCCTCACCCGTACCCTCACCCGTACCCTAAGCCGTACCCTAACCCCAACCCTAACCCTAACTCTAACCCTAACCCCTACCCTACGCCGTACCCTCACCCGTACCCTATCCCATACGCTAAGCCGTACCCTAACCCTAACACTAACACTAACCCTAACCCTAACCCTAACCCATACCCTACGCCGTACCCTCACCCGTAACCTAACCCGTACCCAAAGCCGTACCCTAACCCTAACCCTAACCTATACACTACGCCGTACCCTCACCCGTACCCTAACCCGTACCCTAAGCCGTACCCTAACTCTAACCCTAACCCTAACCCTAACCCTTACCCATACCCTGCGCCGTACCCTAACCCATACAATAACCTGTATCCTAAGCCTTAACCTAACCCTAACCAATGACCTACACAGTACCCTCACCCGTACCCTAAGCCATACCCTAACCCTAACCCTAACACTAACCCTAACCCTAAACCCTACCCTATGCCGTACCCTCACCCATACCCTATCCCATACCCTAAGCCGTACCCTAACCCTAACACTAACCCTAACCCTAACCCTAACCCTAAACTACCCTTGACTGCTTTTGCCTCCATTAGATTTCCTAAGCACTAGTGTTTTAAGGAACAGGTTAAAAAGAAAATCCTAATGTGATTTTTTTATAATGTGTTTATTCTTTATCTTATCCTAGTAACGAAAATCTTCTCCATGGCTGGACCCTAAATAATATACCTTTACGTGCTAAGTGGTATCTAGAGAGTGGGATAGGTTTAATAAATACCCTAATCCTAACGTGTACCCTAACCCTAACCCTAATGCGTACCCTAACCCTAACCCAAACCCTAACCCTAACACGTACGCTAATCCTCACCCGTACCCTAAACCAATCCCTAACCCTAAAACTAACCCTAACCCTAACCCTAACCCTAACCCATACGCTACGCCGTACCCTCACCCATACCCTAACCCGTATCCTAAGCCGTACCCTAACCCTAAACCTAACCCTAACCTCTACCCTACGCCGCACCCTCACCCGTACCCTAACCCGTACCCAAAGCCTTACCCTAACCCTAACCCTAACCCTCACCCATACCCAACGCCGTAACCTAACCCATATCCTAACCCGTATCCTAAGCCGTACCCTAACCCTAACCAATAACCTACGCAGTACCCTCACCAGTACCCTCACCGGTATCCTAAGCCCTACCCTAACCCTAACCCTAACCCTAACCCTAAACTACCCTTTACTGCTTTTGCCTCCATTAGATTTCCTAAACACTAGTGTTTTAAGGAACAGGTTAAAAAGAAAACCTTATGTGATTTTTTTATAATGTGTTTATTCTTTATCTTATCCTAGTGACTAAAATCTTCTCCATGGCTGAACCCCAAATAATATTCCTTTACGTGCTAAGTGGTATCTAGAGAGTGGGATAGGTTTAATAAATACCCTAATCCTAAAGTGTACCCTAAACCTAACCCATACCCTAACCCTAACGCGTACCCTAACCCTAACCAAAACCCTAACCCGAACACGTATGCTAATCCTGACCCGTACCCTAAACCAATCCCTAACCCTAAAACTAACCCTAACCCTAACCCTAACCCTAACCCATAACCTACACCGTACCCTCACCCGTACCCTAACCCGTACCCTAAGCCGTACCCTAACCCTAACCCTAAACCATATGCTACGCCGTACCCTCACCCGTACCCTAACCCGTATCCTAAGCCGTACCCTAACCCTAACACTAACCCTAAACTATACCCTACGCCGTAACCTCACCCGTACCCTAACCCGTACCCTAAGCCGTACCCTAACCCTAACCCTAACCCTAACCCTAACCCTAACCCTAACCCATACCGTACGCCATACCCTAACACGTACCCTAACCCGTATCCTAAGCCGTACCCTAACCCTAACCAATACCCTACGCATTATCCTCACCCATAGCCTCACCCGTGCCCTAAGCCGTACCCTAACCCTAACCCTAACCCTAACCCTAACCCTAACACCTACCCTATGCCATACCCTCACCTGTACCCTATCCCATAACCTAAGCCGTACCATAACCCTAACACTAACCTTAACCCTAACCCATAACCTACGCCGTACCCTCACCCGTACCCTAACCCGTATCCTAAGCCGTACCCTAACCCTAACCCTAACCCTAACCCTAACCCATAACCTACGCCGTACCCTCACCCGTACCCTAACACGTACCCTAAGAAGTACCGTAACCCTAACCCTAACACTAACCCTAACCCTAACCCACACTCTACGCCGTACCCTAACCCGTACCCTAACACGTATCCTAAGCCGTACCCTAACCCTAAGCAATACCCTACGCAGTACCCTCACCCGTACCCTCACCCGTACCCTATCCCATACCCTAAGCCGTACCCTAACCCTAACACTAACCCTAACCCTAACCCTAACCCTAAACTACCCTTGATTGCTTTTGCCTCTATTAGATTTCCTAAGCACTAGTGTTTTAAGGAACAGGTTAAAAAGAAAATCCTAATGTGATTTTTTTATAATGTGTTTATTCTTTATCTTATCCTAGTGACTAAAATCTTCTCCATGGCTGGATCCCTAATAATATTCCTTTACGTGCTAAGTGGTATCTAGAGAGTGGGATAGGTTTAATAAATACCCTAATCCTAACGTGTACCCTAACCCTAACCCATACCCTAACCCTAACGCGTACCCTAACCCTAACCGAAAACCTAACCCTAACACGTACGCTAATCCTAACCCGTACCCTAAACCAATCCCTAACCCTAAAACTAACCCTAACCCTAACCCTAACCCTAAACCTTACCCTACGCCGTACCCTCACCCGTACCCTAACCCGTACCCTAAGACGTACCCTAACCCTAACCCTAACCCATACGCTATGCCGTACCCTCAGCCGTACCCTAACCCGTATCCTAAGCCATACCCTAACCCTAACCCTAACCCTAACCCATACCCTATGCCATACCCTAACCCGTACCCTAACCCGTATCCTAAGCCGTATCCTAACCCTAACCAATACCCTACGCAGTACCCTCACCCGTACCCTCACCCGTACCCTAAGCCGTACCCTAACCCCAACCCTAACCCTAACTCTAACCCTAACCCCTACCCTACGCCGTACCCTCACCCGTACCCTATCCCATACGCTAAGCCGTACCCTAACCCTAACACTAACACTAACCCTAACCCTAACCCTAACCCATACCCTACGCCGTACCCTCACCCGTAACCTAACCCGTACCCAAAGCCGTACCCTAACCCTAACCCTAACCTATACACTACGCCGTACCCTCACCCGTACCCTAACCCGTACCCTAAGCCGTACCCTAACTCTAACCCTAACCCTAACCCTAACCCTTACCCATACCCTGCGCCGTACCCTAACCCATACAATAACCTGTATCCTAAGCCTTAACCTAACCCTAACCAATGACCTACACAGTACCCTCACCCGTACCCTAAGCCATACCCTAACCCTAACCCTAACACTAACCCTAACCCTAAACCCTACCCTATGCCGTACCCTCACCCATACCCTATCCCATACCCTAAGCCGTACCCTAACCCTAACACTAACCCTAACCCTAACCCTAACCCTAAACTACCCTTGACTGCTTTTGCCTCCATTAGATTTCCTAAGCACTAGTGTTTTAAGGAACAGGTTAAAAAGAAAATCCTAATGTGATTTTTTTATAATGTGTTTATTCTTTATCTTATCCTAGTAACGAAAATCTTCTCCATGGCTGGACCCTAAATAATATTCCTTTACGTGCTAAGTGGTATCTAGAGAGTGGGATAGGTTTAATAAATACCCTAATCCTAACGTGTACCCTAACCCTAACCCTAATGCGTACCCTAACCCTAACCCAAACCCTAACCCTAACACGTACGCTAATCCTCACCCGTACCCTAAACCAATCCCTAACCCTAAAACTAACCCTAACCCTAACCCTAACCCTAACCCATACGCTACGCCGTACCCTCACCCATACCCTAACCCGTATCCTAAGCCGTACCCTAACCCTAAACCTAACCCTAACCTCTACCCTACGCCGTACCCTCACCCGTACCCTAACCCGTACCCAAAGCCTTACCCTAACCCTAACCCTAACCCTCACCCATACCCAACGCCGTAACCTAACCCATATCCTAACCCGTATCCTAAGCCGTACCCTAACCCTAACCAATAACCTACGCAGTACCCTCACCAGTACCCTCACCGGTATCCTAAGCCCTCCCCTAACCCTAACCCTAACCCTAACCCTAAACTACCCTTTACTGCTTTTGCCTCCATTAGATTTCCTAAACACTAGTGTTTTAAGGAACAGGTTAAAAAGAAAACCTTATGTGATTTTTTTATAATGTGTTTATTCTTTATCTTATCCTAGTGACTAAAATCTTCTCCATGGCTGAACCCCAAATAATATTCCTTTACGTGCTAAGTGGTATCTAGAGAGTGGGATAGGTTTAATAAATACCCTAATCCTAAAGTGTACCCTAAACCTAACCCATACCCTAACCCTAACGCGTACCCTAACCCTAACCAAAACCCTAACCCGAACACGTATGCTAATCCTAACCCGTACCCTAAACCAATCCCTAACCCTAAAACTAACCCTAACCCTAACCCTAACCCTAACCCATAACCTACACCGTACCCTCACCCGTACCCTAACCCGTACCCTAAGCCGTACCCTAACCCTAACCCTAAAACATATGCTACGCCGTACCCTCACCCGTACCCTAACCCGTATCCTAAGCCGTACCCTAACCCTAACCCTAACCCTAAACTATACCCTACGCCGTAACCTCACCCGTACCCTAAGCCGTACCCTAAGCCGTACCCTAACCCTAACCCTAACCCTAACCCTAACCCTAACCCTAACCCATACCGTACGCCATACCCTAACACGTACCCTAACCCGTATCCTAAGCCGTACCCTAACCCTAACCAATACCCTACGCAGTATCCTCACCCATAGCCTCACCCGTACCCTAAGCCATACCCTAACCCTAACCCTAACACTAACCCTAACCCTAAACCCTACCCTATGCCGTACCCTCACCCATACCCTATCCCATACCCTAAGCCGTACCCTAACCCTAACACTAACCCTAACCCTAACCCTAACCCTAAACTACCCTTGACTGCTTTTGCCTCCATTAGATTTCCTAAGCACTAGTGTTTTAAGGAACAGGTTAAAAAGAAAATCCTAATGTGATTTTTTTATAATGTGTTTATTCTTTATCTTATCCTAGTAACGAAAATCTTCTCCATGGCTGGACCCTAAATAATATTCCTTTACGTGCTAAGTGGTATCTAGAGAGTGGGATAGGTTTAATAAATACCCTAATCCTAACGTGTACCCTAACCCTAACCCAAACCCTAACCCTAACACGTACGCTAATCCTCACCCGTACCCTAAACCAATCCCTAACCCTAAAACTAACCCTAACCCTAACCCTAACCCTAACCCATACGCTACGCCGTACCCTCACCCATACCCTAACCCGTATCCTAAGCCGTACCCTAACCCTAAACCTAACCCTAACCTCTACCCTATGCCGTACCCTCACCCGTACCCTAACCCGTACCCAAAGCCTTACCGTAACCCTAACCCTAACCCTCACCCATACCCAACGCCGTAACCTAACCCATATCCTAACCCGTATCCTAAGCCGTACCCTAACCCTAACCAATAACCTACGCAGTACCCTCACCAGTACCCTCACCGGTATCCTAAGCCCTCCCCTAACCCTAACCCTAACCCTAACCCTAAACTACCCTTTACTGCTTTTGCCTCCATTAGATTTCCTAAACACTAGTGTTTTAAGGAACAGGTTAAAAAGAAAACCTTATGTGATTTTTTTATAATGTGTTTATTCTTTATCTTATCCTAGTGACTAAAATCTTCTCCATGGCTGAACCCCAAATAATATTCCTTTACGTGCTAAGTGGTATCTAGAGAGTGGGATAGGTTTAATAAATACCCTAATCCTAAAGTGTACCCTAAACCTAACCCATACCCTAATCCTAACGCGTACCCTAACCCTAACCAAAACCCTAACCCGAACACGTATGCTAATCCTAACCCGTACCCTAAACCAATCCCTAACCCTAAAACTAACCCTAACCCTAACCCTAACCCTAACCCATAACCTACACCGTACCCTCACCCGTACCCTAACCCGTACCCTAAGCCGTACCCTAACCCTAACCCTAAAACATATGCTACGCCGTACCCTCACCCGTACCCTAACCCGTATCCTAAGCCGTACCCTAACCCTAACCCTAACCCTAAACTATACCCTACGCCGTAACCTCACCCGTACCCTAACCCCTACCCTAAGCCGTACCCTAACCCTAACCCTAACCCTAACCCTAACCCATACCGTACGCCATACCCTAACACGTACCCTAACCCGTATCCTAAGCCGTACCCTAACCCTAACCAATACCCTACGCAGTATCCTCACCCATAGCCTCACCCGTACCCTAAGCCGTACCCTAACCCTAACCCTAACCCTAACCCTAACCCTAACCCCTACCCTATGCCATACCCTCACCTGTACCCTATCCCATAACTTAAGCCGTACCATAACCCTAACACTAACCCTAACCCTAACCCATAACCTACGCCGTACCCTCACCCGTACCCTAACCCGTATCCTAAGCCGTACCCTAACCCTAACCCTAACCCTAACCCTAACCCATAACCTACGCCGTACCCTCACCCGTACCCTAACACATACCCTAAGACGTACCGTAACCCTAACCCTAACACTAACCCTAACCTTAACCCACACTCTACGCCGTACCCTAACCCGTACCCTAACACGTATCCTAAGCCGTACCCTAACCCTAACCAATACCCTACGCAGTACCCTCACCCGTACCCTCACCCGTACCCTAAGCCATACCCTAACCCTAACCCTAACCCTAACCCTAACCCCTACCCTACGCCGTACCCTCACCCATACCCTATCCCATTCCCTAAGCCGTACCCTAACCCTAACACTAACCCTAACCCTAACCCTAACCCTAAACTACCCTTGATTGCTTTTGCCTGTATTAGATTTCCTAAACACTAGTGTTTTAAGGAACAGGTTAAAAAGAAAATCCTAATGTGATTTTTTTATAATGTGTTTATTCTTTATCTTATCCTAGTGACTAAAATCTTCTCCATGGCTGGATCCCTAATAATATTCCTTTACGCGCTAAGTGGTATCTAGAGAGTGGGATAGGTTTAATAAATACCCTAATCCTAACGTGTACCCTAACCCTAACCCATACCCTAACCCTAACGCGTACCCTAACCCTAACCGAAAACCTAACCCTAACACGTACGCTAATCCTAACCCGTACCCTAAACCAATCCCTAACCCTAAAACTAACCCTAACCCTAAACCTTACCCTACGCCGTACCCTCACCCGTACCCTAACCCGTACCCTAAGACGTACCCTAACCCTAACCCTAACCCATACGCTACGCCGTACCCTCACCCGTACCCTAACCCGTATCCTAAGCCGTACCCTAACCCTAACCCTAACCCTAACCCTAACCCATACCCTACGCCATACCCTAACCCGTACCCTAACCCGTATCCTAAGCCGTATCCTAACCCTAACCAATACCCTACGCAGTACCCTCACCCATACCCTCACCCGTACCCTAAGCCGTACCCTAACCCCAACCCTAACCCTAACTCTAACCCTAACCCCTACCCTACGCCGTACCCTCACCCGTACCCTATCCCATACGCTAAGCCGTACCCTAACCCTAACACTAACACTAACCCTAACCCTAACCCTAACCCATACCCTACGCCGTACCCTCACCCGTAACCTAACCCGTACCCAAAGCCGTACCCTAACCCTAACCCTAACCTATACACTACGCCGTACCCTCACCCGTACCCTAACCCGTACCCTAAGCCGTACCCTAACTCTAACCCTAACCCTAACCCTAACCCTTACCCATACCCTGCGCCGTACCCTAACCCATACAATAACCTGTATCCTAAGCCTTAACCTAACCCTAACCAATGACCTACACAGTACCCTCACCCGTACCCTAAGCCATACCCTAACCCTAACCCTAACACTAACCCTAACCCTAAACCCTACCCTATGCCGTACCCTCACCCATACCCTATCCCATACCCTAAGCCGTACCATAACCCTAACACTAACCCTAACCCTAACCCTAACCCTAAACTACCCTTGACTGCTTTTGCCTCCATTAGATTTCCTAAGCACTAGTGTTTTAAGGAACAGGTTAAAAAGAAAATCCTAATGTGATTTTTTTATAATGTGTTTATTCTTTATCTTATCCTAGTAACGAAAATCTTCTCCATGGCTGGACCCTAAATAATATTCCTTTACGTGCTAAGTGGTATCTAGAGAGTGGGATAGGTTTAATAAATACCCTAATCCTAACGTGTACCCTAACCCTAACCCTAATGCGTACCCTAACCCTAACCCAAACCCTAACCCTAACACGTACGCTAATCCTCACCCGTACCCTAAACCAATCCCTAACCCTAAAACTAACCCTAACCCTAACCCTAACCCTAACCCATACGCTACGCCGTACCCTCACCCATACCCTAACCCGTATCCTAAGCCGTACCCTAACCCTAAACCTAACCCTAACCTCTACCCTATGCCGTACCCTCACCCGTACCCTAACCCGTACCCAAAGCCTTACCCTAACCCTAACCCTAACCCTCACCCATACCCAACGCCGTAACCTAACCCATATCCTAACCCGTATCCTAAGCCCTCCCCTAACCCTAACCCTAACCCTAACCCTAAACTACCCTTTACTGCTTTTGCCTCCATTAGATTTCCTAAACACTAGTGTTTTAAGGAACAGGTTAAAAAGAAAACCTTATGTGATTTTTTTATAATGTGTTTATTCTTTATCTTATCCTAGTGACTAAAATCTTCTCCATGGCTGAACCCCAAATAATAATCCTTTACGTGCTAAGTGGTATCTAGAGAGTGGGATAGGTTTAATAAATACCCTAATCCTAAAGTGTACCCTAAACCTAACCCATACCCTAACCCTAACGCGTACCCTAACCCTAACCAAAACCCTAACCCGAACACGTATGCTAATCCTAACCCGTACCCTAAACCAATCCCTAACCCTAAAACTAACCCTAACCCTAACCCTAACCCTAACCCATAACCTACACCGTACCCTCACCTGTACCCTAACCCGTACCCTAAGCCGTACCCTAACCCTAACCCTAAAACATATGCTACGCCGTACCCTCACCCGTACCCTAACCCGTATCCTAAGCCGTACCCTAACCCTAACCCTAACCCTAAACTATACCCTACGCCGTAACCTCACCCGTACCCTAACCCGTACCCTAAGCCGTACCCTAACCCTAACCCTAACCCTAACCCTAACCCATACCGTACGCCATACCCTAACACGTACCCTAACCCGTATCCTAAGCCGTACCCTAACCCTAACCAATACCTTACGCAGTATCCTCACCCATAGCCTGACCCGTACCCTAAGCCGTACCCTAACCCTAACCCTAACCCTAACCCTAACCCTAACCCCTACCCTATGCCATACCCTCACCTGTACCCTATCCCATAACTTAAGCCGTACCATAACCCTAACACTAACCCTAACCCTAACCCATAACCTACGCCGTACCCTCACCCGTACCCTAACCCGTATCCTAAGCCGTACCCTAACCCTAACCCTAACCCTAACCCTAACCCATAACCTACGCCGTACCCTCACCCGTACCCTAACACATACCCTAAGACGTACCGTAACCCTAACCCTAACACTAACCCTAACCTTAACCCACACTCTACGCCGTACCCTAACCCGTACCCTAACACGTATCCTAAGCCGTACCCTAACCCTAACCAATACCCTACGCAGTACCCTCACCCGTACCCTCACCCGTACCCTAAGCCATACCCTAACCCTAACCCTAACCCTAACCCTAACCCCTACCCTACGCCGTACCCTCACCCATACCCTATCCCATACCCTAAGCCGTACCCTAACCCTAACACTAACCCTAACCCTAACCCTAACCCTAAACTACCCTTGATTGCTTTTGCCTGTATTAGATTTCCTAAACACTAGTGTTTTAAGGAACAGGTTAAAAAGAAAATCCTAATGTGATTTTTTTATAATGTGTTTATTCTTTATCTTATCCTAGTGACTAAAATCTTCTCCATGGCTGGATCCCTAATAATATTCCTTTACGCGCTAAGTGGTATCTAGAGAGTGGGATAGGTTTAATAAATACCCTAATCCTAACGTGTACCCTAACCCTAACCCATACCCTAACCCTAACGCGTACCCTAACCCTAACCGAAAACCTAACCCTAACACGTACGCTAATCCTAACCCGTACCCTAAACCAATCCCTAACCCTAAAACTAACCCTAACCCTAAACCTTACCCTACGCCGTACCCTCACCCGTACCCTAACCCGTACCCTAAGACGTACCCTAACCCTAACCCTAACCCATACGCTACGCCGTACCCTCACCCGTACCCTAACCCGTATCCTAAGCCGTACCCTAACCCTAACCCTAACCCTAACCCTAACCCATACCCTACGCCATACCCTAACCCGTACCCTAACCCGTATCCTAAGCCGTATCCTAACCCTAACCAATACCCTACGCAGTACCCTCACCCATACCCTCACCCGTACCCTAAGCCGTACCCTAACCCCAACCCTAACCCTAACTCTAACCCTAACCCCTACCCTACGCCGTACCCTCACCCGTACCCTATCCCATACGCTAAGCCGTACCCTAACCCTAACACTAACACTAACCCTAACCCTAACCCTAACCCATACCCTACGCCGTACCCTCACCCGTAACCTAACCCGTACCCAAAGCCGTACCCTAACCCTAACCCTAACCTATACACTACGCCGTACCCTCACCCGTACCCTATCCCGTACCCTAAGCCGTACCCTAACTCTAACCCTAACCCTAACCCTAACCCTTACCCATACCCTGCGCCGTACCCTAACCCATACAATAACCTGTATCCTAAGCCTTAACCTAACCCTAACCAATGACCTACACAGTACCCTCACCCGTACCCTAAGCCATACCCTAACCCTAACCCTAACACTAACCCTAACCCTAAACCCTACCCTATGCCGTACCCTCACCCATACCCTATCCCATACCCTAAGCCGTACCCTAACCCTAACACTAACCCTAACCCTAACCCTAACCCTAAACTACCCTTGACTGCTTTTGCCTCCATTAGATTTCCTAAGCACTAGTGTTTTAAGGAACAGGTTAAAAAGAAAATCCTAATGTGATTTTTTTATAATGTGTTTATTCTTTATCTTATCCTAGTAACGAAAATCTTCTCCATGGCTGGACCCTAAATAATATTCCTTTACGTGCTAAGTGGTATCTAGAGAGTGGGATAGGTTTAATAAATACCCTAATCCTAACGTGTACCCTAACCCTAACCCAAACCCTAACCCTAACACGTAGGCTAATCCTCACCCGTACCCTAAACCAATCCCTAACCCTAAAACTAACCCTAACCCTAACCCTAACCCTAACCCATACGCTACGCCGTACCCTCACCCGTACCCTAACCCGTATCCTAAGCCGTACCCTAACCCTAACCCTAACCCTAACCCTAACCCTAACCCATACCCTACGCCATACCCTAACCCGTACCCTAACCCGTATCCTAAGCCGTATCCTAACCCTAACCAATACCCTACGCAGTACCCTCACCCGTACCCTCACCCGTACCCTAAGCCGTACCCTAACCCCAACCCTAACCCTAACTCTAACCCTAACCCCTACCCTACGCCGTACCCTCACCCGTACCCTATCCCATACGCTAAGCCGTACCCTAACCCTAACACTAACACTAACCCTAACCCTAACCCTAACCCATACCCTACGCCGTACCCTCACCCGTAACCTAACCCGTACCCAAAGCCGTACCCTAACACTAACCCTAACCTATACACTACGCCGTACCCTCACCCGTACCCTAACCCGTACCCTAAGCCGTACCCTAACTCTAACCCTAACCCTAACCCTAACCCTTACCCATACCCTGCGCCGTACCCTAACCCATACAATACCCTGTATCCTAAGCCTTAACCTAACCCTAACCAATGACCTACACAGTACCCTCACCCGTACCCTAAGCCATACCCTAACCCTAACCCTAACACTAACCCTAACCCTAAACCCTACCCTATGCCGTACCCTCACCCATACCCTATCCCATACCCTAAGCCGTACCCTAACCCTAACACTAACCCTAACCCTAACCCTAAACTACCCTTGACTGCTTTTGCCTCCATTAGATTTCCTAAGCACTAGTGTTTTAAGGAACAGGTTAAAAAGAAAATCCTAATGTGATTTTTTTATAATGTGTTTATTCTTTATCTTATCCTAGTAACGAAAATCTTCTCCATGCCTGGACCCTAAATAATATTCCTTTACGTGCTAAGTGGTATCTAGAGAGTGGGATAGGTTTAATAAATACCCTAATCCTAACGTGTACCCTAACCCTAACCCTAATGCGTACCCTAACCCTAACCCAAACCCTAACCCTAACACGTACGCTAATCCTCACCCGTACCCTAAACCAATCCCTAACCCTAAAACTAACCCTAACCCTAACCCTAACCCTAACCCATACGCTACGCCGTACCCTCACCCATACCCTAACCCGTATCCTAAGCCGTACCCTAACCCTAAACCTAACCATAACCTCTACCCTATGCCGTACCCTCACCCGTACCCTAACCCGTACCCAAAGCCTTACCCTAACCCTAACCCTAACCCTCACCCATACCCAACGCCGTAACCTAACCCATATCCTAACCCGTATCCTAAGCCGTACCCTAACCCTAACCAATAACCTACGCAGTACCCTCACCAGTACCCTCACCGGTATCCTAAGCCCTCCCCTAACCCTAACCCTAACCCTAACCCTAAACTACCCTTTACTGCTTTTGCCTCCATTAGATTTCCTAAACACTAGTGTTTTAAGGAACAGGTTAAAAAGAAAACCTTATGTGATTTTTTTATAATGTGTTTATTCTTTATCTTATCCTAGTGACTAAAATCTTCTCCATGGCTGAACCCCAAATAATAATCCTTTACGTGCTAAGTGGTATCTAGAGAGTGGGATAGGTTTAATAAATACCCTAATCCTAAAGTGTACCCTAAACCTAACCCATACCCTAATCCTAACGCGTACCCTAACCCTAACCAAAACCCTAACCCGAACACGTATGCTAATCCTAACCCGTACCCTAAACCAATCCCTAACCCTAAAACTAACCCTAACCCTAACCCTAGCCCTAACCCATAACCTACACCGTACCCTCACCCGTACCCTAACCCGTACCCTAAGCCGTACCCTAACCCTAACCCTAAAACATATGCTACGCCGTACCCTCACCCGTACCCTAACCCGTATCCTAAGCCGTACCCTAACCCTAACCCTAACCCTAAACTATACCCTACGCCGTAACCTCACCCGTACCCTAACCCCTACCCTAAGCCGTACCCTAACCTAACCCTAACCCTAACCCTAACCCATACCGTACGCCATACCCTAACACGTACCCTAACCCGTATCCTAAGCCGTACCCTAACCCTAACCAATACCCTACGCAGTATCCTCACCCATAGCCTCACCCGTACCCTAAGCCGTACCCTAACCCTAACCCTAACCCTAACCCTAACCCTAACCCCTACCCTATGCCATACCCTCACCTGTACCCTATCCCATAACTTAAGCCGTACCATAACCCTAACACTAACCCTAACCCTAACCCATAACCTACGCCGTACCCTCACCCGTACCCTAACCCGTATCCTAAGCCGTACCCTAACCCTAACCCTAACCCTAACCCTAACCCATAACCTACGCCGTACCCTCACCCGTACCCTAACACATACCCTAAGACGTACCGTAACCCTAACCCTAACACTAACCCTAACCTTAACCCACACTCTACGCCGTACCCTAACCCGTACCCTAACACGTATCCTAAGCCGTACCCTAACCCTAACCAATACCCTACGCAGTACCCTCACCCGTACCCTCACCCGTACCCTAAGCCATACCCTAACCCTAACCCTAACCCTAACCCTAACCCCTACCCTACGCCGTACCCTCACCCATACCCTATCCCATACCCTAAGCCGTACCCTAACCCTAACACTAACCCTAACCCTAACCCTAACCCTAAACTACCCTTGATTGCTTTTGCCTGTATTAGATTTCCTAAACACTAGTGTTTTAAGGAACAGGTTAAAAAGAAAATCCTAATGTGATTTTTTTATAATGTGTTTATTCTTTATCTTATCCTAGTGACTAAAATCTTCTCCATGGCTGGATCCCTAATAATATTCCTTTACGCGCTAAGTGGTATCTAGAGAGTGGGATAGGTTTAATAAATACCCTAATCCTAACGTGTACCCTAACCCTAACCCATACCCTAACCCTAACGCGTACCCTAACCCTAACCGAAAACCTAACCCTAACACGTACGCTAATCCTAACCCGTACCCTAAACCAATCCCTAACCCTAAAACTAACCCTAACCCTAAACCTTACCCTACGCCGTACCCTCACCCGTACCCTAACCCGTACCCTAAGACGTACCCTAACCCTAACCCTAACCCATACGCTACGCCGTACCCTCACCCGTACCCTAACCCGTATCCTAAGCCGTACCCTAAACCTAACCCTAACCCTAACCCTAACCCATACCCTACGCCATACCCTAACCCGTACCCTAACCCGTATCCTAAGCCGTATCCTAACCCTAACCAATACCCTACGCAGTACCCTCACCCATACCCTCACCCGTACCCTAAGCCGTACCCTAACCCCAACCCTAACCCTAACTCTAACCCTAACCCCTACCCTACGCCGTACCCTCACCCGTACCCTATCCCATACGCTAAGCCGTACCCTAACCCTAACACTAACACTAACCCTAACCCTAACCCTAACCCATACCCTACGCCGTACCCTCACCCGTAACCTAACCCGTACCCAAAGCCGTACCCTAACCCTAACCCTAACCTATACACTACGCCGTACCCTCACCCGTACCCTAACCCGTACCCTAAGCCGTACCCTAACTCTAACCCTAACCCTAACCCTAACCCTTACCCATACCCTGCGCCGTACCCTAACCCATACAATAACCTGTATCCTAAGCCTTAACCTAACCCTAACCAATGACCTACACAGTACCCTCACCCGTACCCTAAGCCATACCCTAACCCTAACCCTAACACTAACCCTAACCCTAAACCCTACCCTATGCCGTACCCTCACCCATACCCTATCCCATACCCTAAGCCGTACCCTAACCCTAACACTAACCCTAACCCTAACCCTAACCCTAAACTACCCTTGACTGCTTTTGCCTCCATTAGATTTCCTAAGCACTAGTGTTTTAAGGAACAGGTTAAAAAGAAAATCCTAATGTGATTTTTTTATAATGTGTTTATTCTTTATCTTATCCTAGTAACGAAAATCTTCTCCATGGCTGGACCCTAAATAATATTCCTTTACGTGCTAAGTGGTATCTAGAGAGTGGGATAGGTTTAATAAATACCCTAATCCTAACGTGTACCCTAACCCTAACCCAAACCCTAACCCTAACACGTACGCTAATCCTCACCCGTACCCTAAACCAATCCCTAACCCTAAAACTAACCCTAACCCTAACCCTAACCCTAACCCATACGCTACGCCGTACCCTCACCCATACCCTAACCCGTATCCTAAGCCGTACCCTAACCCTAAACCTAACCCTAACCTCTACCCTACGCCGCACCCTCACCCGTACCCTAACCCGTACCCAAAGCCTTACCCTAACCCTAACCCTAACCCTCACCCATACCCAACGCCGTAACCTAACCCATATCCTAACCCGTATCCTAAGCCGTACCCTAACCCTAACCAATAACCTACGCAGTACCCTCACCAGTACCCTCACCGGTATCCTAAGCCCTACCCTAACCCTAACCCTAACCCTAACCCTAAACTACCCTTTACTGCTTTTGCCTCCATTAGATTTCCTAAACACTAGTGTTTTAAGGAACAGGTTAAAAAGAAAACCTTATGTGATTTTTTTATAATGTGTTTATTCTTTATCTTATCCTAGTGACTAAAATCTTCTCCATGGCTGAACCCCAAATAATATTCCTTTACGTGCTAAGTGGTATCTAGAGAGTGGGATAGGTTTAATAAATACCCTAATCCTAAAGTGTACCCTAAACCTAACCCATACCCTAACCCTAACGCGTACCCTAACTCTAACCAAAACCCTAACCCGAACACGTATGCTAATCCTGACCCGTACCCTAAACCAATCCCTAACCCTAAAACTAACCCTAACCCTAACCCTAACCCTAACCCATAACCTACACCGTACCCTCACCCGTACCCTAACCCGTACCCTAAGCCGTACCCTAACCCTAACCCTAAACCATATGCTACGCCGTACCCTCACCCGTACCCTAACCCGTATCCTAAGCCGTACCCTAACCCTAACACTAACCCTAAACTATACCCTACGCCGTAACCTCACCCGTACCCTAACCCGTACCCTAAGCCGTACCCTAACCCTAACCCTAACCCTAACCCTAACCCTAACCCTAACCCATACCGTACGCCATACCCTAACACGTACCCTAACCCGTATCCTAAGCCGTACCCTAACCCTAACCAATACCCTACGCATTATCCTCACCCATAGCCTCACCCGTGCCCTAAGCCGTACCCTAACCCTAACCCTAACCCTAACCCTAACCCTAACACCTACCCTATGCCATACCCTCACCTGTACCCTATCCCATAACCTAAGCCGTACCATAACCCTAACACTAACCCTAACCCTAACCCATAACCTACGCCGTACCCTCACCCGTACCCTAACCCGTATCCTAAGCCGTACCCTAACCCTAACCCTAACCCTAACCCTAACCCATAACCTACGCCGTACCCTCACCCGTACCCTAACACGTACCCTAAGAAGTACCGTAACCCTAACCCTAACACTAACCCTAACCCTAACCCACACTCTACGCCGTACCCTAACCCGTACCCTAACACGTATCCTAAGCCGTACCCTAACCCTAAGCAATACCCTACGCAGTACCCTCACCCGTACCCTCACCCGTACCCTATCCCATACCCTAAGCCGTACCCTAACCCTAACACTAACCCTAACCCTAACCCTAACCCTAAACTACCCTTGATTGCTTTTGCCTCTATTAGATTTCCTAAGCACTAGTGTTTTAAGGAACAGGTTAAAAAGAAAATCCTAATGTGATTTTTTTATAATGTGTTTATTCTTTATCTTATCCTAGTGACTAAAATCTTCTCCATGGCTGGATCCCTAATAATATTCCTTTACGTGCTAAGTGGTATCTAGAGAGTGGGATAGGTTTAATAAATACCCTAATCCTAACGTGTACCCTAACCCTAACCCATACCCTAACCCTAACGCGTACCCTAACCCTAACCGAAAACCTAACCCTAACACGTACGCTAATCCTAACCCGTACCCTAAACCAATCCCTAACCCTAAAACTAACCCTAACCCTAACCCTAACCCTAAACCTTACCCTACGCCGTACCCTCACCCGTACCCTAACCCGTACCCTAAGACGTACCCTAACCCTAACCCTAACCCATACGCTATGCCGTACCCTCAGCCGTACCCTAACCCGTATCCTAAGCCATACCCTAACCCTAACCCTAACCCTAACCCTAACCCTAACCCATACCCTATGCCATACCCTAACCCGTACCCTAACCCGTATCCTAAGCCGTATCCTAACCCTAACCAATACCCTACGCAGTACCCTCACCCGTACCCTCACCCGTACCCTAAGCCGTACCCTAACCCCAACCCTAACCCTAACTCTAACCCTAACCCCTACCCTACGCCGTACCCTCACCCGTACCCTATCCCATACGCTAAGCCGTACCCTAACCCTAACACTAACACTAACCCTAACCCTAACCCTAACCCATACCCTACGCCGTACCCTCACCCGTAACCTAACCCGTACCCAAAGCCGTACCCTAACCCTAACCCTAACCTATACACTACGCCGTACCCTCACCCGTACCCTAACCCGTACCCTAAGCCGTACCCTAACTCTAACCCTAACCCTAACCCTAACCCTTACCCATACCCTGCGCCGTACCCTAACCCATACAATAACCTGTATCCTAAGCCTTAACCTAACCCTAACCAATGACCTACACAGTACCCTCACCCGTACCCTAAGCCATACCCTAACCCTAACCCTAACACTAACCCTAACCCTAAACCCTACCCTATGCCGTACCCTCACCCATACCCTATCCCATACCCTAAGCCGTACCCTAACCCTAACACTAACCCTAACCCTAACCCTAACCCTAAACTACCCTTGACTGCTTTTGCCTCCATTAGATTTCCTAAGCACTAGTGTTTTAAGGAACAGGTTAAAAAGAAAATCCTAATGTGATTTTTTTATAATGTGTTTATTCTTTATCTTATCCTAGTAACGAAAATCTTCTCCATGGCTGGACCCTAAATAATATACCTTTACGTGCTAAGTGGTATCTAGAGAGTGGGATAGGTTTAATAAATACCCTAATCCTAACGTGTACGCTAACCCTAACCCTAAAGCGTACCCTAACCCTAACCCAAACCCTAACCCTAACACGTACGCTAATCCTCACCCGTACCCTAAACCAATCCCTAACCCTAAAACTAACCCTAACCCTAACCCTAACCCTAACCCATACGCTACGCCGTACCCTCACCCATACCCTAACCCGTATCCTAAGCCGTACCCTAACCCTAAACCTAACCCTAACCTCTACCCTACGCCGCACCCTCACCCGTACCCTAACCCGTACCCAAAGCCTTACCCTAACCCTAACCCTAACCCTCACCCATACCCAACGCCGTAACCTAACCCATATCCTAACCCGTATCCTAAGCCGTACCCTAACCCTAACCAATAACCTACGCAGTACCCTCACCAGTACCCTCACCGGTATCCTAAGCCCTACCCTAACCCTAACCCTAACCCTAACCCTAAACTACCCTTTACTGCTTTTGCCTCCATTAGATTTCCTAAACACTAGTGTTTTAAGGAACAGGTTAAAAAGAAAACCTTATGTGATTTTTTTATAATGTGTTTATTCTTTATCTTATCCTAGTGACTAAAATCTTCTCCATGGCTGAACCCCAAATAATATTCCTTTACGTGCTAAGTGGTATCTAGAGAGTGGGATAGGTTTAATAAATACCCTAATCCTAAAGTGTACCCTAAACCTAACCCATACCCTAACCCTAACGCGTACCCTAACCCTAACCAAAACCCTAACCCGAACACGTATGCTAATCCTGACCCGTACCCTAAACCAATCCCTAACCCTAAAACTAACCCTAACCCTAACCCTAACCCTAACCCATAACCTACACCGTACCCTCACCCGTACCCTAACCCGTACCCTAAGCCGTACCCTAACCCTAACCCTAAACCATATGCTACGCCGTACCCTCACCCGTACCCTAACCCGTATCCTAAGCCGTACCCTAACCCTAACACTAACCCTAAACTATACCCTACGCCGTAACCTCACCCGTACCCTAACCCGTACCCTAAGCCGTACCCTAACCCTAACCCTAACCCTAACCCTAACCCTAACCCTAACCCATACCGTACGCCATACCCTAACACGTACCCTAACCCGTATCCTAAGCCGTACCCTAACCCTAACCAATACCCTACGCATTATCCTCACCCATAGCCTCACCCGTGCCCTAAGCCGTACCCTAACCCTAACCCTAACCCTAACCCTAACCCTAACACCTACCCTATGCCATACCCTCACCTGTACCCTATCCCATAACCTAAGCCGTACCATAACCCTAACACTAACCTTAACCCTAACCCATAACCTACGCCGTACCCTCACCCGTACCCTAACCCGTATCCTAAGCCGTACCCTAACCCTAACCCTAACCCTAACCCTAACCCATAACCTACGCCGTACCCTCACCCGTACCCTAACACGTACCCTAAGAAGTACCGTAACCCTAACCCTAACACTAACCCTAACCCTAACCCACACTCTACGCCGTACCCTAACCCGTACCCTAACACGTATCCTAAGCCGTACCCTAACCCTAAGCAATACCCTACGCAGTACCCTCACCCGTACCCTCACCCGTACCCTATCCCATACCCTAAGCCGTACCCTAACCCTAACACTAACCCTAACCCTAACCCTAACCCTAAACTACCCTTGATTGCTTTTGCCTCTATTAGATTTCCTAAGCACTAGTGTTTTAAGGAACAGGTTAAAAAGAAAATCCTAATGTGATTTTTTTATAATGTGTTTATTCTTTATCTTATCCTAGTGACTAAAATCTTCTCCATGGCTGGATCCCTAATAATATTCCTTTACGTGCTAAGTGGTATCTAGAGAGTGGGATAGGTTTAATAAATACCCTAATCCTAACGTGTACCCTAACCCTAACCCATACCCTAACCCTAACGCGTACCCTAACCCTAACCGAAAACCTAACCCTAACACGTACGCTAATCCTAACCCGTACCCTAAACCAATCCCTAACCCTAAAACTAACCCTAACCCTAACCCTAACCCTAAACCTTACCCTACGCCGTACCCTCACCCGTACCCTAACCCGTACCCTAAGACGTACCCTAACCCTAACCCTAACCCATACGCTATGCCGTACCCTCAGCCGTACCCTAACCCGTATCCTAAGCCATACCCTAACCCTAACCCTAACCCTAACCCATACCCTATGCCATACCCTAACCCGTACCCTAACCCGTATCCTAAGCCGTATCCTAACCCTAACCAATACCCTACGCAGTACCCTCACCCGTACCCTCACCCGTACCCTAAGCCGTACCCTAACCCCAACCCTAACCCTAACTCTAACCCTAACCCCTACCCTACGCCGTACCCTCACCCGTACCCTATCCCATACGCTAAGCCGTACCCTAACCCTAACACTAACACTAACCCTAACCCTAACCCTAACCCATACCCTACGCCGTACCCTCACCCGTAACCTAACCCGTACCCAAAGCCGTACCCTAACCCTAACCCTAACCTATACACTACGCCGTACCCTCACCCGTACCCTAACCCGTACCCTAAGCCGTACCCTAACTCTAACCCTAACCCTAACCCTAACCCTTACCCATACCCTGCGCCGTACCCTAACCCATACAATAACCTGTATCCTAAGCCTTAACCTAACCCTAACCAATGACCTACACAGTACCCTCACCCGTACCCTAAGCCATACCCTAACCCTAACCCTAACACTAACCCTAACCCTAAACCCTACCCTATGCCGTACCCTCACCCATACCCTATCCCATACCCTAAGCCGTACCCTAACCCTAACACTAACCCTAACCCTAACCCTAACCCTAAACTACCCTTGACTGCTTTTGCCTCCATTAGATTTCCTAAGCACTAGTGTTTTAAGGAACAGGTTAAAAAGAAAATCCTAATGTGATTTTTTTATAATGTGTTTATTCTTTATCTTATCCTAGTAACGAAAATCTTCTCCATGGCTGGACCCTAAATAATATTCCTTTACGTGCTAAGTGGTATCTAGAGAGTGGGATAGGTTTAATAAATACCCTAATCCTAACGTGTACCCTAACCCTAACCCTAATGCGTACCCTAACCCTAACCCAAACCCTAACCCTAACACGTACGCTAATCCTCACCCGTACCCTAAACCAATCCCTAACCCTAAAACTAACCCTAACCCTAACCCTAACCCTAACCCATACGCTACGCCGTACCCTCACCCATACCCTAACCCGTATCCTAAGCCGTACCCTAACCCTAAACCTAACCCTAACCTCTACCCTACGCCGTACCCTCACCCGTACCCTAACCCGTACCCAAAGCCTTACCCTAACCCTAACCCTAACCCTCACCCATACCCAACGCCGTAACCTAACCCATATCCTAACCCGTATCCTAAGCCGTACCCTAACCCTAACCAATAACCTACGCAGTACCCTCACCAGTACCCTCACCGGTATCCTAAGCCCTCCCCTAACCCTAACCCTAACCCTAACCCTAAACTACCCTTTACTGCTTTTGCCTCCATTAGATTTCCTAAACACTAGTGTTTTAAGGAACAGGTTAAAAAGAAAACCTTATGTGATTTTTTTATAATGTGTTTATTCTTTATCTTATCCTAGTGACTAAAATCTTCTCCATGGCTGAACCCCAAATAATATTCCTTTACGTGCTAAGTGGTATCTAGAGAGTGGGATAGGTTTAATAAATACCCTAATCCTAAAGTGTACCCTAAACCTAACCCATACCCTAACCCTAACGCGTACCCTAACCCTAACCAAAACCCTAACCCGAACACGTATGCTAATCCTAACCCGTACCCTAAACCAATCCCTAACCCTAAAACTAACCCTAACCCTAACCCTAACCCTAACCCATAACCTACACCGTACCCTCACCCGTACCCTAACCCGTACCCTAAGCCGTACCCTAACCCTAACCCTAAAACATATGCTACGCCGTACCCTCACCCGTACCCTAACCCGTATCCTAAGCCGTACCCTAACCCTAACCCTAACCCTAAACTATACCCTACGCCGTAACCTCACCCGTACCCTAAGCCGTACCCTAAGCCGTACCCTAACCCTAACCCTAACCCTAACCCTAACCCATACCGTACGCCATACCCTAACACGTACCCTAACCCGTATCCTAAGCCGTACCCTAACCCTAACCAATACCCTACGCAGTATCCTCACCCATAGCCTCACCCGTACCCTAAGCCATACCCTAACCCTAACCCTAACACTAACCCTAACCCTAAACCCTACCCTATGCCGTACCCTCACCCATACCCTATCCCATACCCTAAGCCGTACCCTAACCCTAACACTAACCCTAACCCTAACCCTAACCCTAAACTACCCTTGACTGCTTTTGCCTCCATTAGATTTCCTAAGCACTAGTGTTTTAAGGAACAGGTTAAAAAGAAAATCCTAATGTGATTTTTTTATAATGTGTTTATTCTTTATCTTATCCTAGTAACGAAAATCTTCTCCATGGCTGGACCCTAAATAATATTCCTTTACGTGCTAAGTGGTATCTAGAGAGTGGGATAGGTTTAATAAATACCCTAATCCTAACGTGTACCCTAACCCTAACCCAAACCCTAACCCTAACACGTACGCTAATCCTCACCCGTACCCTAAACCAATCCCTAACCCTAAAACTAACCCTAACCCTAACCCTAACCCTAACCCATACGCTACGCCGTACCCTCACCCATACCCTAACCCGTATCCTAAGCCGTACCCTAACCCTAAACCTAACCCTAACCTCTACCCTATGCCGTACCCTCACCCGTACCCTAACCCGTACCCAAAGCCTTACCGTAACCCTAACCCTAACCCTCACCCATACCCAACGCCGTAACCTAACCCATATCCTAACCCGTATCCTAAGCCGTACCCTAACCCTAACCAATAACCTACGCAGTACCCTCACCAGTACCCTCACCGGTATCCTAAGCCCTCCCCTAACCCTAACCCTAACCCTAACCCTAAACTACCCTTTACTGCTTTTGCCTCCATTAGATTTCCTAAACACTAGTGTTTTAAGGAACAGGTTAAAAAGAAAACCTTATGTGATTTTTTTATAATGTGTTTATTCTTTATCTTATCCTAGTGACTAAAATCTTCTCCATGGCTGAACCCCAAATAATATTCCTTTACGTGCTAAGTGGTATCTAGAGAGTGGGATAGGTTTAATAAATACCCTAATCCTAAAGTGTACCCTAAACCTAACCCATACCCTAATCCTAACGCGTACCCTAACCCTAACCAAAACCCTAACCCGAACACGTATGCTAATCCTAACCCGTACCCTAAACCAATCCCTAACCCTAAAACTAACCCTAACCCTAACCCTAACCCTAACCCATAACCTACACCGTACCCTCACCCGTACCCTAACCCGTACCCTAAGCCGTACCCTAACCCTAACCCTAAAACATATGCTACGCCGTACCCTCACCCGTACCCTAACCCGTATCCTAAGCCGTACCCTAACCCTAACCCTAACCCTAAACTATACCCTACGCCGTAACCTCACCCGTACCCTAACCCCTACCCTAAGCCGTACCCTAACCCTAACCCTAACCCTAACCCTAACCCATACCGTACGCCATACCCTAACACGTACCCTAACCCGTATCCTAAGCCGTACCCTAACCCTAACCAATACCCTACGCAGTATCCTCACCCATAGCCTCACCCGTACCCTAAGCCGTACCCTAACCCTAACCCTAACCCTAACCCTAACCCTAACCCCTACCCTATGCCATACCCTCACCTGTACCCTATCCCATAACTTAAGCCGTACCATAACCCTAACACTAACCCTAACCCTAACCCATAACCTACGCCGTACCCTCACCCGTACCCTAACCCGTATCCTAAGCCGTACCCTAACCCTAACCCTAACCCTAACCCTAACCCATAACCTACGCCGTACCCTCACCCGTACCCTAACACATACCCTAAGACGTACCGTAACCCTAACCCTAACACTAACCCTAACCTTAACCCACACTCTACGCCGTACCCTAACCCGTACCCTAACACGTATCCTAAGCCGTACCCTAACCCTAACCAATACCCTACGCAGTACCCTCACCCGTACCCTCACCCGTACCCTAAGCCATACCCTAACCCTAACCCTAACCCTAACCCTAACCCCTACCCTACGCCGTACCCTCACCCATACCCTATCCCATTCCCTAAGCCGTACCCTAACCCTAACACTAACCCTAACCCTAACCCTAACCCTAAACTACCCTTGATTGCTTTTGCCTGTATTAGATTTCCTAAACACTAGTGTTTTAAGGAACAGGTTAAAAAGAAAATCCTAATGTGATTTTTTTATAATGTGTTTATTCTTTATCTTATCCTAGTGACTAAAATCTTCTCCATGGCTGGATCCCTAATAATATTCCTTTACGCGCTAAGTGGTATCTAGAGAGTGGGATAGGTTTAATAAATACCCTAATCCTAACGTGTACCCTAACCCTAACCCATACCCTAACCCTAACGCGTACCCTAACCCTAACCGAAAACCTAACCCTAACACGTACGCTAATCCTAACCCGTACCCTAAACCAATCCCTAACCCTAAAACTAACCCTAACCCTAAACCTTACCCTACGCCGTACCCTCACCCGTACCCTAACCCGTACCCTAAGACGAACCCTAACCCTAACCCTAACCCATACGCTACGCCGTACCCTCACCCGTACCCTAACCCGTATCCTAAGCCGTACCCTAACCCTAACCCTAACCCTAACCCTAACCCATACCCTACGCCATACCCTAACCCGTACCCTAACCCGTATCCTAAGCCGTATCCTAACCCTAACCAATACCCTACGCAGTACCCTCACCCATACCCTCACCCGTACCCTAAGCCGTACCCTAACCCCAACCCTAACCCTAACTCTAACCCTAACCCCTACCCTACGCCGTACCCTCACCCGTACCCTATCCCATACGCTAAGCCGTACCCTAACCCTAACACTAACACTAACCCTAACCCTAACCCTAACCCATACCCTACGCCGTACCCTCACCCGTAACCTAACCCGTACCCAAAGCCGTACCCTAACCCTAACCCTAACCTATACACTACGCCGTACCCTCACCCGTACCCTAACCCGTACCCTAAGCCGTACCCTAACTCTAACCCTAACCCTAACCCTAACCCTTACCCATACCCTGCGCCGTACCCTAACCCATACAATAACCTGTATCCTAAGCCTTAACCTAACCCTAACCAATGACCTACACAGTACCCTCACCCGTACCCTAAGCCATACCCTAACCCTAACCCTAACACTAACCCTAACCCTAAACCCTACCCTATGCCGTACCCTCACCCATACCCTATCCCATACCCTAAGCCGTACCCTAACCCTAACACTAACCCTAACCCTAACCCTAACCCTAAACTACCCTTGACTGCTTTTGCCTCCATTAGATTTCCTAAGCACTAGTGTTTTAAGGAACAGGTTAAAAAGAAAATCCTAATGTGATTTTTTTATAATGTGTTTATTCTTTATCTTATCCTAGTAACGAAAATCTTCTCCATGGCTGGACCCTAAATAATATACCTTTACGTGCTAAGTGGTATCTAGAGAGTGGGATAGGTTTAATAAATAC
The DNA here is from genome assembly GCF_028564815.1 of Eubalaena glacialis. Classification (NCBI taxonomy): domain Eukaryota; kingdom Metazoa; phylum Chordata; class Mammalia; order Artiodactyla; family Balaenidae; genus Eubalaena; species Eubalaena glacialis. The sequence goes on from NW_026871495.1 coordinate 1,256,998, forward strand.
CCTAATCCTAACGTGTACCCTAACCCTAACCCTAATGCGTACCCTAACCCTAACCCAAACCCTAACCCTAACACGTACGCTAATCCTCACCCGTACCCTAAACCAATCCCTAACCCTAAAACTAACCCTAACCCTAACCCTAACCCTAACCCATACGCTACGCCGTACCCTCACCCATACCCTAACCCGTATCCTAAGCCGTACCCTAACCCTAAACCTAACCCTAACCTCTACCCTACGCCGCACCCTCACCCGTACCCTAACCCGTACCCAAAGCCTTACCCTAACCCTAACCCTAACCCTCACCCATACCCAACGCCGTAACCTAACCCATATCCTAACCCGTATCCTAAGCCGTACCCTAACCCTAACCAATAACCTACGCAGTACCCTCACCAGTACCCTCACCGGTATCCTAAGCCCTACCCTAACCCTAACCCTAACCCTAACCCTAAACTACCCTTTACTGCTTTTGCCTCCATTAGATTTCCTAAACACTAGTGTTTTAAGGAACAGGTTAAAAAGAAAACCTTATGTGATTTTTTTATAATGTGTTTATTCTTTATCTTATCCTAGTGACTAAAATCTTCTCCATGGCTGAACCCCAAATAATATTCCTTTACGTGCTAAGTGGTATCTAGAGAGTGGGATAGGTTTAATAAATACCCTAATCCTAAAGTGTACCCTAAACCTAACCCATACCCTAACCCTAACGCGTACCCTAACCCTAACCAAAACCCTAACCCGAACACGTATGCTAATCCTGACCCGTACCCTAAACCAATCCCTAACCCTAAAACTAACCCTAACCCTAACCCTAACCCTAACCCATAACCTACACCGTACCCTCACCCGTACCCTAACCCGTACCCTAAGCCGTACCCTAACCCTAACCCTAAACCATATGCTACGCCGTACCCTCACCCGTACCCTAACCCGTATCCTAAGCCGTACCCTAACCCTAACACTAACCCTAAACTATACCCTACGCCGTAACCTCACCCGTACCCTAACCCGTACCCTAAGCCGTACCCTAACCCTAACCCTAACCCTAACCCTAACCCTAACCCTAACCCATACCGTACGCCATACCCTAACACGTACCCTAACCCGTATCCTAAGCCGTACCCTAACCCTAACCAATACCCTACGCATTATCCTCACCCATAGCCTCACCCGTGCCCTAAGCCGTACCCTAACCCTAACCCTAACCCTAACCCTAACCCTAACACCTACCCTATGCCATACCCTCACCTGTACCCTATCCCATAACCTAAGCCGTACCATAACCCTAACACTAACCTTAACCCTAACCCATAACCTACGCCGTACCCTCACCCGTACCCTAACCCGTATCCTAAGCCGTACCCTAACCCTAACCCTAACCCTAACCCTAACCCATAACCTACGCCGTACCCTCACCCGTACCCTAACACGTACCCTAAGAAGTACCGTAACCCTAACCCTAACACTAACCCTAACCCTAACCCACACTCTACGCCGTACCCTAACCCGTACCCTAACACGTATCCTAAGCCGTACCCTAACCCTAAGCAATACCCTACGCAGTACCCTCACCCGTACCCTCACCCGTACCCTATCCCATACCCTAAGCCGTACCCTAACCCTAACACTAACCCTAACCCTAACCCTAACCCTAAACTACCCTTGATTGCTTTTGCCTCTATTAGATTTCCTAAGCACTAGTGTTTTAAGGAACAGGTTAAAAAGAAAATCCTAATGTGATTTTTTTATAATGTGTTTATTCTTTATCTTATCCTAGTGACTAAAATCTTCTCCATGGCTGGATCCCTAATAATATTCCTTTACGTGCTAAGTGGTATCTAGAGAGTGGGATAGGTTTAATAAATACCCTAATCCTAACGTGTACCCTAACCCTAACCCATACCCTAACCCTAACGCGTACCCTAACCCTAACCGAAAACCTAACCCTAACACGTACGCTAATCCTAACCCGTACCCTAAACCAATCCCTAACCCTAAAACTAACCCTAACCCTAACCCTAACCCTAAACCTTACCCTACGCCGTACCCTCACCCGTACCCTAACCCGTACCCTAAGACGTACCCTAACCCTAACCCTAACCCATACGCTATGCCGTACCCTCAGCCGTACCCTAACCCGTATCCTAAGCCATACCCTAACCCTAACCCTAACCCTAACCCATACCCTATGCCATACCCTAACCCGTACCCTAACCCGTATCCTAAGCCGTATCCTAACCCTAACCAATACCCTACGCAGTACCCTCACCCGTACCCTCACCCGTACCCTAAGCCGTACCCTAACCCCAACCCTAACCCTAACTCTAACCCTAACCCCTACCCTACGCCGTACCCTCACCCGTACCCTATCCCATACGCTAAGCCGTACCCTAACCCTAACACTAACACTAACCCTAACCCTAACCCTAACCCATACCCTACGCCGTACCCTCACCCGTAACCTAACCCGTACCCAAAGCCGTACCCTAACCCTAACCCTAACCTATACACTACGCCGTACCCTCACCCGTACCCTAACCCGTACCCTAAGCCGTACCCTAACTCTAACCCTAACCCTAACCCTAACCCTTACCCATACCCTGCGCCGTACCCTAACCCATACAATAACCTGTATCCTAAGCCTTAACCTAACCCTAACCAATGACCTACACAGTACCCTCACCCGTACCCTAAGCCATACCCTAACCCTAACCCTAACACTAACCCTAACCCTAAACCCTACCCTATGCCGTACCCTCACCCATACCCTATCCCATACCCTAAGCCGTACCCTAACCCTAACACTAACCCTAACCCTAACCCTAACCCTAAACTACCCTTGACTGCTTTTGCCTCCATTAGATTTCCTAAGCACTAGTGTTTTAAGGAACAGGTTAAAAAGAAAATCCTAATGTGATTTTTTTATAATGTGTTTATTCTTTATCTTATCCTAGTAACGAAAATCTTCTCCATGGCTGGACCCTAAATAATATTCCTTTACGTGCTAAGTGGTATCTAGAGAGTGGGATAGGTTTAATAAATACCCTAATCCTAACGTGTACCCTAACCCTAACCCTAATGCGTACCCTAACCCTAACCCAAACCCTAACCCTAACACGTACGCTAATCCTCACCCGTACCCTAAACCAATCCCTAACCCTAAAACTAACCCTAACCCTAACCCTAACCCTAACCCATACGCTACGCCGTACCCTCACCCATACCCTAACCCGTATCCTAAGCCGTACCCTAACCCTAAACCTAACCCTAACCTCTACCCTACGCCGTACCCTCACCCGTACCCTAACCCGTACCCAAAGCCTTACCCTAACCCTAACCCTAACCCTCACCCATACCCAACGCCGTAACCTAACCCATATCCTAACCCGTATCCTAAGCCGTACCCTAACCCTAACCAATAACCTACGCAGTACCCTCACCAGTACCCTCACCGGTATCCTAAGCCCTCCCCTAACCCTAACCCTAACCCTAACCCTAAACTACCCTTTACTGCTTTTGCCTCCATTAGATTTCCTAAACACTAGTGTTTTAAGGAACAGGTTAAAAAGAAAACCTTATGTGATTTTTTTATAATGTGTTTATTCTTTATCTTATCCTAGTGACTAAAATCTTCTCCATGGCTGAACCCCAAATAATATTCCTTTACGTGCTAAGTGGTATCTAGAGAGTGGGATAGGTTTAATAAATACCCTAATCCTAAAGTGTACCCTAAACCTAACCCATACCCTAACCCTAACGCGTACCCTAACCCTAACCAAAACCCTAACCCGAACACGTATGCTAATCCTAACCCGTACCCTAAACCAATCCCTAACCCTAAAACTAACCCTAACCCTAACCCTAACCCTAACCCATAACCTACACCGTACCCTCACCCGTACCCTAACCCGTACCCTAAGCCGTACCCTAACCCTAACCCTAAAACATATGCTACGCCGTACCCTCACCCGTACCCTAACCCGTATCCTAAGCCGTACCCTAACCCTAACCCTAACCCTAAACTATACCCTACGCCGTAACCTCACCCGTACCCTAAGCCGTACCCTAAGCCGTACCCTAACCCTAACCCTAACCCTAACCCTAACCCATACCGTACGCCATACCCTAACACGTACCCTAACCCGTATCCTAAGCCGTACCCTAACCCTAACCAATACCCTACGCAGTATCCTCACCCATAGCCTCACCCGTACCCTAAGCCATACCCTAACCCTAACCCTAACACTAACCCTAACCCTAAACCCTACCCTATGCCGTACCCTCACCCATACCCTATCCCATACCCTAAGCCGTACCCTAACCCTAACACTAACCCTAACCCTAACCCTAACCCTAAACTACCCTTGACTGCTTTTGCCTCCATTAGATTTCCTAAGCACTAGTGTTTTAAGGAACAGGTTAAAAAGAAAATCCTAATGTGATTTTTTTATAATGTGTTTATTCTTTATCTTATCCTAGTAACGAAAATCTTCTCCATGGCTGGACCCTAAATAATATTCCTTTACGTGCTAAGTGGTATCTAGAGAGTGGGATAGGTTTAATAAATACCCTAATCCTAACGTGTACCCTAACCCTAACCCAAACCCTAACCCTAACACGTACGCTAATCCTCACCCGTACCCTAAACCAATCCCTAACCCTAAAACTAACCCTAACCCTAACCCTAACCCTAACCCATACGCTACGCCGTACCCTCACCCATACCCTAACCCGTATCCTAAGCCGTACCCTAACCCTAAACCTAACCCTAACCTCTACCCTATGCCGTACCCTCACCCGTACCCTAACCCGTACCCAAAGCCTTACCGTAACCCTAACCCTAACCCTCACCCATACCCAACGCCGTAACCTAACCCATATCCTAACCCGTATCCTAAGCCGTACCCTAACCCTAACCAATAACCTACGCAGTACCCTCACCAGTACCCTCACCGGTATCCTAAGCCCTCCCCTAACCCTAACCCTAACCCTAACCCTAAACTACCCTTTACTGCTTTTGCCTCCATTAGATTTCCTAAACACTAGTGTTTTAAGGAACAGGTTAAAAAGAAAACCTTATGTGATTTTTTTATAATGTGTTTATTCTTTATCTTATCCTAGTGACTAAAATCTTCTCCATGGCTGAACCCCAAATAATATTCCTTTACGTGCTAAGTGGTATCTAGAGAGTGGGATAGGTTTAATAAATACCCTAATCCTAAAGTGTACCCTAAACCTAACCCATACCCTAATCCTAACGCGTACCCTAACCCTAACCAAAACCCTAACCCGAACACGTATGCTAATCCTAACCCGTACCCTAAACCAATCCCTAACCCTAAAACTAACCCTAACCCTAACCCTAACCCTAACCCATAACCTACACCGTACCCTCACCCGTACCCTAACCCGTACCCTAAGCCGTACCCTAACCCTAACCCTAAAACATATGCTACGCCGTACCCTCACCCGTACCCTAACCCGTATCCTAAGCCGTACCCTAACCCTAACCCTAACCCTAAACTATACCCTACGCCGTAACCTCACCCGTACCCTAACCCCTACCCTAAGCCGTACCCTAACCCTAACCCTAACCCTAACCCTAACCCATACCGTACGCCATACCCTAACACGTACCCTAACCCGTATCCTAAGCCGTACCCTAACCCTAACCAATACCCTACGCAGTATCCTCACCCATAGCCTCACCCGTACCCTAAGCCGTACCCTAACCCTAACCCTAACCCTAACCCTAACCCTAACCCCTACCCTATGCCATACCCTCACCTGTACCCTATCCCATAACTTAAGCCGTACCATAACCCTAACACTAACCCTAACCCTAACCCATAACCTACGCCGTACCCTCACCCGTACCCTAACCCGTATCCTAAGCCGTACCCTAACCCTAACCCTAACCCTAACCCTAACCCATAACCTACGCCGTACCCTCACCCGTACCCTAACACATACCCTAAGACGTACCGTAACCCTAACCCTAACACTAACCCTAACCTTAACCCACACTCTACGCCGTACCCTAACCCGTACCCTAACACGTATCCTAAGCCGTACCCTAACCCTAACCAATACCCTACGCAGTACCCTCACCCGTACCCTCACCCGTACCCTAAGCCATACCCTAACCCTAACCCTAACCCTAACCCTAACCCCTACCCTACGCCGTACCCTCACCCATACCCTATCCCATTCCCTAAGCCGTACCCTAACCCTAACACTAACCCTAACCCTAACCCTAACCCTAAACTACCCTTGATTGCTTTTGCCTGTATTAGATTTCCTAAACACTAGTGTTTTAAGGAACAGGTTAAAAAGAAAATCCTAATGTGATTTTTTTATAATGTGTTTATTCTTTATCTTATCCTAGTGACTAAAATCTTCTCCATGGCTGGATCCCTAATAATATTCCTTTACGCGCTAAGTGGTATCTAGAGAGTGGGATAGGTTTAATAAATACCCTAATCCTAACGTGTACCCTAACCCTAACCCATACCCTAACCCTAACGCGTACCCTAACCCTAACCGAAAACCTAACCCTAACACGTACGCTAATCCTAACCCGTACCCTAAACCAATCCCTAACCCTAAAACTAACCCTAACCCTAAACCTTACCCTACGCCGTACCCTCACCCGTACCCTAACCCGTACCCTAAGACGTACCCTAACCCTAACCCTAACCCATACGCTACGCCGTACCCTCACCCGTACCCTAACCCGTATCCTAAGCCGTACCCTAACCCTAACCCTAACCCTAACCCTAACCCATACCCTACGCCATACCCTAACCCGTACCCTAACCCGTATCCTAAGCCGTATCCTAACCCTAACCAATACCCTACGCAGTACCCTCACCCATACCCTCACCCGTACCCTAAGCCGTACCCTAACCCCAACCCTAACCCTAACTCTAACCCTAACCCCTACCCTACGCCGTACCCTCACCCGTACCCTATCCCATACGCTAAGCCGTACCCTAACCCTAACACTAACACTAACCCTAACCCTAACCCTAACCCATACCCTACGCCGTACCCTCACCCGTAACCTAACCCGTACCCAAAGCCGTACCCTAACCCTAACCCTAACCTATACACTACGCCGTACCCTCACCCGTACCCTAACCCGTACCCTAAGCCGTACCCTAACTCTAACCCTAACCCTAACCCTAACCCTTACCCATACCCTGCGCCGTACCCTAACCCATACAATAACCTGTATCCTAAGCCTTAACCTAACCCTAACCAATGACCTACACAGTACCCTCACCCGTACCCTAAGCCATACCCTAACCCTAACCCTAACACTAACCCTAACCCTAAACCCTACCCTATGCCGTACCCTCACCCATACCCTATCCCATACCCTAAGCCGTACCCTAACCCTAACACTAACCCTAACCCTAACCCTAACCCTAAACTACCCTTGACTGCTTTTGCCTCCATTAGATTTCCTAAGCACTAGTGTTTTAAGGAACAGGTTAAAAAGAAAATCCTAATGTGATTTTTTTATAATGTGTTTATTCTTTATCTTATCCTAGTAACGAAAATCTTCTCCATGGCTGGACCCTAAATAATATTCCTTTACGTGCTAAGTGGTATCTAGAGAGTGGGATAGGTTTAATAAATACCCTAATCCTAACGTGTACCCTAACCCTAACCCAAACCCTAACCCTAACACGTACGCTAATCCTCACCCGTACCCTAAACCAATCCCTAACCCTAAAACTAACCCTAACCCTAACCCTAACCCTAACCCATACGCTACGCCGTACCCTCACCCATACCCTAACCCGTATCCTAAGCCGTACCCTAACCCTAAACCTAACCCTAACCTCTACCCTACGCCGCACCCTCACCCGTACCCTAACCCGTACCCAAAGCCTTACCCTAACCCTAACCCTAACCCTCACCCATACCCAACGCCGTAACCTAACCCATATCCTAACCCGTATCCTAAGCCGTACCCTAACCCTAACCAATAACCTACGCAGTACCCTCACCAGTACCCTCACCGGTATCCTAAGCCCTACCCTAACCCTAACCCTAACCCTAACCCTAAACTACCCTTTACTGCTTTTGCCTCCATTAGATTTCCTAAACACTAGTGTTTTAAGGAACAGGTTAAAAAGAAAACCTTATGTGATTTTTTTATAATGTGTTTATTCTTTATCTTATCCTAGTGACTAAAATCTTCTCCATGGCTGAACCCCAAATAATATTCCTTTACGTGCTAAGTGGTATCTAGAGAGTGGGATAGGTTTAATAAATACCCTAATCCTAAAGTGTACCCTAAACCTAACCCATACCCTAACCCTAACGCGTACCCTAACCCTAACCAAAACCCTAACCCGAACACGTATGCTAATCCTGACCCGTACCCTAAACCAATCCCTAACCCTAAAACTAACCCTAACCCTAACCCTAACCCTAACCCATAACCTACACCGTACCCTCACCCGTACCCTAACCCGTACCCTAAGCCGTACCCTAACCCTAACCCTAAACCATATGCTACGCCGTACCCTCACCCGTACCCTAACCCGTATCCTAAGCCGTACCCTAACCCTAACACTAACCCTAAACTATACCCTACGCCGTAACCTCACCCGTACCCTAACCCGTACCCTAAGCCGTACCCTAACCCTAACCCTAACCCTAACCCTAACCCTAACCCTAACCCATACCGTACGCCATACCCTAACACGTACCCTAACCCGTATCCTAAGCCGTACCCTAACCCTAACCAATACCCTACGCATTATCCTCACCCATAGCCTCACCCGTGCCCTAAGCCGTACCCTAACCCTAACCCTAACCCTAACCCTAACCCTAACACCTACCCTATGCCATACCCTCACCTGTACCCTATCCCATAACCTAAGCCGTACCATAACCCTAACACTAACCCTAACCCTAACCCATAACCTACGCCGTACCCTCACCCGTACCCTAACCCGTATCCTAAGCCGTACCCTAACCCTAACCCTAACCCTAACCCTAACCCATAACCTACGCCGTACCCTCACCCGTACCCTAACACGTACCCTAAGAAGTACCGTAACCCTAACCCTAACACTAACCCTAACCCTAACCCACACTCTACGCCGTACCCTAACCCGTACCCTAACACGTATCCTAAGCCGTACCCTAACCCTAAGCAATACCCTACGCAGTACCCTCACCCGTACCCTCACCCGTACCCTATCCCATACCCTAAGCCGTACCCTAACCCTAACACTAACCCTAACCCTAACCCTAACCCTAAACTACCCTTGATTGCTTTTGCCTCTATTAGATTTCCTAAGCACTAGTGTTTTAAGGAACAGGTTAAAAAGAAAATCCTAATGTGATTTTTTTATAATGTGTTTATTCTTTATCTTATCCTAGTGACTAAAATCTTCTCCATGGCTGGATCCCTAATAATATTCCTTTACGTGCTAAGTGGTATCTAGAGAGTGGGATAGGTTTAATAAATACCCTAATCCTAACGTGTACCCTAACCCTAACCCATACCCTAACCCTAACGCGTACCCTAACCCTAACCGAAAACCTAACCCTAACACGTACGCTAATCCTAACCCGTACCCTAAACCAATCCCTAACCCTAAAACTAACCCTAACCCTAACCCTAACCCTAAACCTTACCCTACGCCGTACCCTCACCCGTACCCTAACCCGTACCCTAAGACGTACCCTAACCCTAACCCTAACCCATACGCTATGCCGTACCCTCAGCCGTACCCTAACCCGTATCCTAAGCCATACCCTAACCCTAACCCTAACCCTAACCCTAACCCTAACCCATACCCTATGCCATACCCTAACCCGTACCCTAACCCGTATCCTAAGCCGTATCCTAACCCTAACCAATACCCTACGCAGTACCCTCACCCGTACCCTCACCCGTACCCTAAGCCGTACCCTAACCCCAACCCTAACCCTAACTCTAACCCTAACCCCTACCCTACGCCGTACCCTCACCCGTACCCTATCCCATACGCTAAGCCGTACCCTAACCCTAACACTAACACTAACCCTAACCCTAACCCTAACCCATACCCTACGCCGTACCCTCACCCGTAACCTAACCCGTACCCAAAGCCGTACCCTAACCCTAACCCTAACCTATACACTACGCCGTACCCTCACCCGTACCCTAACCCGTACCCTAAGCCGTACCCTAACTCTAACCCTAACCCTAACCCTAACCCTTACCCATACCCTGCGCCGTACCCTAACCCATACAATAACCTGTATCCTAAGCCTTAACCTAACCCTAACCAATGACCTACACAGTACCCTCACCCGTACCCTAAGCCATACCCTAACCCTAACCCTAACACTAACCCTAACCCTAAACCCTACCCTATGCCGTACCCTCACCCATACCCTATCCCATACCCTAAGCCGTACCCTAACCCTAACACTAACCCTAACCCTAACCCTAACCCTAAACTACCCTTGACTGCTTTTGCCTCCATTAGATTTCCTAAGCACTAGTGTTTTAAGGAACAGGTTAAAAAGAAAATCCTAATGTGATTTTTTTATAATGTGTTTATTCTTTATCTTATCCTAGTAACGAAAATCTTCTCCATGGCTGGACCCTAAATAATATTCCTTTACGTGCTAAGTGGTATCTAGAGAGTGGGATAGGTTTAATAAATACCCTAATCCTAACGTGTACCCTAACCCTAACCCTAATGCGTACCCTAACCCTAACCCAAACCCTAACCCTAACACGTACGCTAATCCTCACCCGTACCCTAAACCAATCCCTAACCCTAAAACTAACCCTAACCCTAACCCTAACCCTAACCCATACGCTACGCCGTACCCTCACCCATACCCTAACCCGTATCCTAAGCCGTACCCTAACCCTAAACCTAACCCTAACCTCTACCCTACGCCGTACCCTCACCCGTACCCTAACCCGTACCCAAAGCCTTACCCTAACCCTAACCCTAACCCTCACCCATACCCAACGCCGTAACCTAACCCATATCCTAACCCGTATCCTAAGCCGTACCCTAACCCTAACCAATAACCTACGCAGTACCCTCACCAGTACCCTCACCGGTATCCTAAGCCCTCCCCTAACCCTAACCCTAACCCTAACCCTAAACTACCCTTTACTGCTTTTGCCTCCATTAGATTTCCTAAACACTAGTGTTTTAAGGAACAGGTTAAAAAGAAAACCTTATGTGATTTTTTTATAATGTGTTTATTCTTTATCTTATCCTAGTGACTAAAATCTTCTCCATGGCTGAACCCCAAATAATATTCCTTTACGTGCTAAGTGGTATCTAGAGAGTGGGATAGGTTTAATAAATACCCTAATCCTAAAGTGTACCCTAAACCTAACCCATACCCTAACCCTAACGCGTAACCTAACCCTAACCAAAACCCTAACCCGAACACGTATGCTAATCCTAACCCGTACCCTAAACCAATCCCTAACCCTAAAACTAACCCTAACCCTAACCCTAACCCTAACCCATAACCTACACCGTACCCTCACCCGTACCCTAACCCGTACCCTAAGCCGTACCCTAACCCTAACCCTAAAACATATGCTACGCCGTACCCTCACCCGTACCCTAACCCGTATCCTAAGCCGTACCCTAACCCTAACCCTAACCCTAAACTATACCCTACGCCGTAACCTCACCCGTACCCTAAGCCGTACCCTAAGCCGTACCCTAACCCTAACCCTAACCCTAACCCTAACCCTAACCCTAACCCATACCGTACGCCATACCCTAACACGTACCCTAACCCGTATCCTAAGCCGTACCCTAACCCTAACCAATACCCTACGCAGTATCCTCACCCATAGCCTCACCCGTACCCTAAGCCATACCCTAACCCTAACCCTAACACTAACCCTAACCCTAAACCCTACCCTATGCCGTACCCTCACCCATACCCTATCCCATACCCTAAGCCGTACCCTAACCCTAACACTAACCCTAACCCTAACCCTAACCCTAAACTACCCTTGACTGCTTTTGCCTCCATTAGATTTCCTAAGCACTAGTGTTTTAAGGAACAGGTTAAAAAGAAAATCCTAATGTGATTTTTTTATAATGTGTTTATTCTTTATCTTATCCTAGTAACGAAAATCTTCTCCATGGCTGGACCCTAAATAATATTCCTTTACGTGCTAAGTGGTATCTAGAGAGTGGGATAGGTTTAATAAATACCCTAATCCTAACGTGTACCCTAACCCTAACCCAAACCCTAACCCTAACACGTACGCTAATCCTCACCCGTACCCTAAACCAATCCCTAACCCTAAAACTAACCCTAACCCTAACCCTAACCCTAACCCATACGCTACGCCGTACCCTCACCCATACCCTAACCCGTATCCTAAGCCGTACCCTAACCCTAAACCTAACCCTAACCTCTACCCTACGCCGCACCCTCACCCGTACCCTAACCCGTACCCAAAGCCTTACCCTAACCCTAACCCTAATCCTCACCCATACCCAACGCCGTAACCTAACCCATATCCTAACCCGTATCCTAAGCCGTACCCTAACCCTAACCAATAACCTACGCAGTACCCTCACCAGTACCCTCACCGGTATCCTAAGCCCTACCCTAACCCTAACCCTAACCCTAACCCTAAACTACCCTTTACTGCTTTTGCCTCCATTAGATTTCCTAAACACTAGTGTTTTAAGGAACAGGTTAAAAAGAAAACCTTATGTGATTTTTTTATAATGTGTTTATTCTTTATCTTATCCTAGTGACTAAAATCTTCTCCATGGCTGAACCCCAAATAATATTCCTTTACGTGCTAAGTGGTATCTAGAGAGTGGGATAGGTTTAATAAATACCCTAATCCTAAAGTGTACCCTAAACCTAACCCATACCCTAACCCTAACGCGTACCCTAACCCTAACCAAAACCCTAACCCGAACACGTATGCTAATCCTAACCCGTACCCTAAACCAATCCCTAACCCTAAAACTAACCCTAACCCTAACCCTAACCCTAACCCATAACCTACACCGTACCCTCACCCGTACCCTAACCCGTACCCTAAGCCGTACCCTAACCCTAACCCTAAACCATATGGTACGCCGTACCCTCACCCGTACCCTAACCCGTATCCTAAGCCGTACCCTAACCCTAACACTAACCCTAAACTATACCCTACGCCGTAACCTCACCCGTACCCTAACCCGTACCCTAAGCCGTACCCTAACCCTAACCCTAACCCTAACCCTAACCCTAACCCTAACCCATACCGTACGCCATACCCTAACACGTACCCTAACCCGTATCCTAAGCCGTACCCTAACCCTAACCAATACCCTACGCAGTATCCTCACCCATAGCCTCACCCGTGCCCTAAGCCGTACCCTAACCCTAACCCTAACCCTAACCCTAACCCTAACACCTACCCTATGCCATACCCTCACCTGTACCCTATCCCATAACCTAAGCCGTACCATAACCCTAACACTAACCCTAACCCTAACCCATAACCTACGCCGTACCCTCACCCGTACCCTAACCCGTATCCTAAGCCGTACCCTAACCCTAACCCTAACCCTAACCCTAACCCATAACCTACGCCGTACCCTCACCCGTACCCTAACACGTACCCTAAGAAGTACCGTAACCCTAACCCTAACACTAACCCTAACCCTAACCCACACTCTACGCCGTACCCTAACCCGTACCCTAACACGTATCCTAAGCCGTACCCTAACCCTAAGCAATACCCTACGCAGTACCCTCACCCGTACCCTCACCCGTACCCTATCCCATACTCTAAGCCGTACCCTAACCCATACCCTAAGCCGTACCCTAACCCTAACACTAACCCTAACCCTAACCCTAACCCTAAACTACCCTTGATTGCTTTTGCCTCTATTAGATTTCCTAAGCACTAGTGTTTTAAGGAACAGGTTAAAAAGAAAATCCTAATGTGATTTTTTTATAATGTGTTTATTCTTTATCTTATCCTAGTGACTAAAATCTTCTCCATGGCTGGATCCCTAATAATATTCCTTTACGTGCTAAGTGGTATCTAGAGAGTGGGATAGGTTTAATAAATACCCTAATCCTAACGTGTACCCTAACCCTAACCCATACCCTAACCCTAACGCGTACCCTAACCCTAACCGAAAACCTAACCCTAACACGTACGCTAATCCTAACCCGTACCCTAAACCAATCCCTAACCCTAAAACTAACCCTAACCCTAACCCTAACCCTAAACCTTACCCTACGCCGTACCCTCACCCGTACCCTAACCCGTACCCTAAGACGTACCCTAACCCTAACCCTAACCCATACGCTACGCCGTACCCTCAGCCGTACCCTAACCCGTATCCTAAGCCGTACCCTAACCCTAACCCTAACCCTAACCCTAACCCTAACCCATACCCTATGCCATACCCTAACCCGTACCCTAACCCGTATCCTAAGCCGTATCCTAACCCTAACCAATACCCTACGCAGTACCCTCACCCGTACCCTCACCCGTACCCTAAGCCGTACCCTAACCCCAACCCTAACCCTAACTCTAACCCTAACCCCTACCCTACGCCGTACCCTCACCCGTACCCTATCCCATACGCTAAGCCGTACCCTAACCCTAACACTAACACTAACCCTAACCCTAACCCTAACCCATACCCTACGCCGTACCCTCACCCGTAACCTAACCCGTACCCAAAGCCGTACCCTAACCCTAACCCTAACCTATACACTACGCCGTACCCTCACCCGTACCCTAACCCGTACCCTAAGCCGTACCCTAACTCTAACCCTAACCCTAACCCTAACCCTTACCCATACCCTGCGCCGTACCCTAACCCATACAATAACCTGTATCCTAAGCCTTAACCTAACCCTAACCAATGACCTACACAGTACCCTCACCCGTACCCTAAGCCATACCCTAACCCTAACCCTAACACTAACCCTAACCCTAAACCCTACCCTATGCCGTACCCTCACCCATACCCTATCCCATACCCTAAGCCGTACCCTAACCCTAACACTAACCCTAACCCTAACCCTAACCCTAAACTACCCTTGACTGCTTTTGCCTCCATTAGATTTCCTAAGCACTAGTGTTTTAAGGAACAGGTTAAAAAGAAAATCCTAATGTGATTTTTTTATAATGTGTTTATTCTTTATCTTATCCTAGTAACGAAAATCTTCTCCATGGCTGGACCCTAAATAATATTCCTTTACGTGCTAAGTGGTATCTAGAGAGTGGGATAGGTTTAATAAATACCCTAATCCTAACGTGTACCCTAACCCTAACCCTAATGCGTACCCTAACCCTAACCCAAACCCTAACCCTAACACGTACGCTAATCCTCACCCGTACCCTAAACCAATCCCTAACCCTAAAACTAACCCTAACCCTAACCCTAACCCTAACCCATACGCTACGCTGTACCCTCACCCATACCCTAACCCGTATCCTAAGCCGTACCCTAACCCTAAACCTAACCCTAACCTCTACCCTACGCCGTACCCTCACCCGTACCCTAACCCGTACCCAAAGCCTTACCCTAACCCTAACCCTAACCCTCACCCATACCCAACGCCGTAACCTAACCCATATCCTAACCCGTATCCTAAGCCGTACCCTAACCCTAACCAATAACCTACGCAGTACCCTCACCAGTACCCTCACCGGTATCCTAAGCCCTCCCCTAACCCTAACCCTAACCCTAACCCTAAACTACCCTTTACTGCTTTTGCCTCCATTAGATTTCCTAAACACTAGTGTTTTAAGGAACAGGTTAAAAAGAAAACCTTATGTGATTTTTTTATAATGTGTTTATTCTTTATCTTATCCTAGTGACTAAAATCTTCTCCATGGCTGAACCCCAAATAATATTCCTTTACGTGCTAAGTGGTATCTAGAGAGTGGGATAGGTTTAATAAATACCCTAATCCTAAAGTGTACCCTAAACCTAACCCATACCCTAACCCTAACGCGTACCCTAACCCTAACCAAAACCCTAACCCGAACACGTATGCTAATCCTAACCCGTACCCTAAACCAATCCCTAACCCTAAAACTAACCCTAACCCTAACCCTAACCCTAACCCATAACCTACACCGTACCCTCACCCGTACCCTAACCCGTATCCTAAGCCGTACCCTAACCCTAACCCTAACCCTAAACTATACCCTACGCCGTAACCTCACCCGTACCCTAACCCGTACCCTAAGCCGTACCCTAACCCTAACCCTAACCCTAACCCTAACCCTAACCCTAACCCATACCGTACGCCATACCCTAACACGTACCCTAACCCGTATCCTAAGCCGTACCCTAACCCTAACCAATACCCTACGCAGTATCCTCACCCATAGCCTCACCCGTACCCTAAGCCGTACCCTAACCCTAACCCTAACCCTAACCCTAACCCTAACCCTAACCCATACCCTATGCCATACCCTCACCTGTACCCTATCCCATAACCTAAGCCGTACCATAACCCTAACACTAACCCTAACCCTAACCCATAACCAACGCCGTACCCTCACCCGTACCCTAACCCGTATCCTAAGCCGTACCCTAACCCTAACGCTAACCCTAACCCTAACCCATAACCTACGCCGTACCCTCACCCGTACCCTAACACGTACCCTAAGAAGTACCGTAACCCTAACCCTAACACTAACCCTAACCCTAACCCACACTCTACGCCGTACCCTAACCCGTACCCTAACACGTATCCTAAGCCGTACCCTAACCCTAAGCAATACCCTACGCAGTATCCTCAACCGTACCCTCACCCGTACCCTAAGCCATACCCTAACCATAGCCCTAAGCCTAACCCTAACACCTACCCTACGCCGTACCCTCACCCGTACCCTATCCCATACCCTAAGCCGTACCCTAACCCTAACACTAACCCTAACCCTAACCCTAACCCTAAACTACCCTTGATTGCTTTTGCCTCTATTAGATTTCCTAAGCACTAGTGTTTTAAGGAACAGGTTAAAAAGAAAATCCTAATGTGATTTTTTTATAATGTGTTTATTCTTTATCTTATCCTAGTGACTAAAATCTTCTCCATGGCTGGATCCCTAATAATATTCCTTTACGTGCTAAGTGGTATCTAGAGAGTGGGATAGGTTTAACAAATACCCTAATCCTAACGTGTACCCTAACTCTAACCCATACCCTAACCCTAACGAGTACCCTAACCCTAACCGAAAACCTAACCCTAACACGTACGCTAATCCTAACCCGTACCCTAAACCAATCCCTAACCCTAAAACTAACCCTAACCCTAACCCTAACCCTAAACCTTACCCTACGCCGTACCCTCACCCGTACCCTAACCCGTACCCTAAGACGTACCCTAACCCTAACCCTAACCCATACGCTACGCCGTACCCTCACCCGTACCCTAACCCGTATCCTAAGCCGTACCCTAACCCTAACCCTAACCCTAACCCTAACCCTAACCCATACCCTATGCCATACCCTAACCCGTACCCTAACCCGTATCCTAAGCCGTATCCTAACCCTAACCAATACCCTACGCAGTACCCTCACCCGTACCCTCACCCGTACCCTAAGCCGTACCCTAACCCCAACCCTAACCCTAACTCTAACCCTAACCCATACCCTACGCCGTACCCTCACCCGTAACCTAACCCGTACCCAAAGCCGTACCCTAACCCTAACCCTAACCTATACACTACGCCGTACCCTCACCCGTACCCTAACCCGTACCCTAAGCCGTACCCTAACTCTAACCCTAACCCTAACCCTAACCCTTACCCATACCCTGCGCCGTACCCTAACCCATACAATAACCTGTATCCTAAGCCTTAACCTAACCCTAACCAATGACCTACACAGTACCCTCACCCGTACCCTAAGCCATACCCTAACCCTAACCCTAACACTAACCCTAACCCTAAACCCTACCCTATGCCGTACCCTCACCCATACCCTATCCCATACCCTAAGCCGTACCCTAACCCTAACACTAACCCTAACCCTAACCCTAACCCTAAACTACCCTTGACTGCTTTTGCCTCCATTAGATTTCCTAAGCACTAGTGTTTTAAGGAACAGGTTAAAAAGAAAATCCTAATGTGATTTTTTTATAATGTGTTTATTCTTTATCTTATCCTAGTAACGAAAATCTTCTCCATGGCTGGACCCTAAATAATATTCCTTTACGTGCTAAGTGGTATCTAGAGAGTGGGATAGGTTTAATAAATACCCTAATCCTAACGTGTACCCTAACCCTAACCCTAATGCGTACCCTAACCCTAACCCAAACCCTAACCCTAACACGTACGCTAATCCTCACCCGTACCCTAAACCAATCCCTAACCCTAAAACTAACCCTAACCCTAACCCTAACCCTAACCCATACGCTACGCCGTACCCTCACCCATACCCTAACCCGTATCCTAAGCCGTACCCTAACCCTAAACCTAACCCTAACCTCTACCCTACGCCGTACCCTCACCCGTACCCTAACCCGTACCCAAAGCCTTACCCTAACCCTAACCCTAACCCTCACCCATACCCAACGCCGTAACCTAACTCATATCCTAACCCGTATCCTAAGCCGTACCCTAACCCTAACCAATAACCTACGCAGTACCCTCACCAGTACCCTCACCGGTATCCTAAGCCCTCCCCTAACCCTAACCCTAACCCTAACCCTAAACTACCCTTTACTGCTTTTGCCTCCATTAGATTTCCTAAACACTAGTGTTTTAAGGAACAGGTTAAAAAGAAAACCTTATGTGATTTTTTTATAATGTGTTTATTCTTTATCTTATCCTAGTGACTAAAATCTTCTCCATGGCTGAACCCCAAATAATATTCCTTTACGTGCTAAGTGGTATCTAGAGAGTGGGATAGGTTTAATAAATACCCTAATCCTAAAGTGTACCCTAAACCTAACCCATACCCTAACCCTAACGCGTACCCTAACCCTAACCAAAACCCTAACCCGAACACGTATGCTAATCCTAACCCGTACCCTAAACCAATCCCTAACCCTAAAACTAACCCTAACCCTAACCCTAACCCTAACCCATAACCTACACCGTACCCTCACCCGTACCCTAACCCGTACCCTAAGCCGTACCCTAACCCTAACCCTAAAACATATGCTACGCCGTACCCTCACCCGTACCCTAACCCGTATCCTAAGCCGTACCCTAACCCTAACCCTAACCCGAAACTATACCCTACGCCGTAACCTCACCCGTACCCTAACCCGTACCCTAAGCCGTACCCTAACCCTAACCCTAACCCTAACCCTAACCCTAACCCTAACCCATACCGTACGCCATACCCTAACACGTACCCTAACCCGTATCCTAAGCCGTACCCTAACCCTAACCAATACCCTACGCAGTATCCTCACCCATAGCCTCACCCGTACCCTAAGCCGTACCCTAACCCTAACCCTAACCCTAACCCTAACCCTAACCCCTACCCTATGCCATACCCTCACCTGTACCCTATCCCATAACCTAAGCCGTACCATAACCCTAACACTAACCCTAACCCTAACCCATACCCTACGCCGTACCCTCACCCGTACCCTAACCCGTATCCTAAGCCGTACCCTAACCCTAACCCTAACCCTAACCCTAACCCATAACCTACGCCGTACCCTCACCCCTACCCTAACACATACCCTAAGACGTACCGTAACCCTAACCCTAACACTAACCCTAACCTTAACCCACACTCTACGCCGTACCCTAACCCGTACCCTAACACGTATCCTAAGCCGTACCCTAACCCTAACCAATACCCTATGCAGTACCCTCACCCGTACCCTCACCCGTACCCTAAGCCATACCCTAACCCTAACCCTAACCGTAACCCTAACCCCTACCCTACGCCGTACCCTCACCCGTACCCTATCCCATACCCTAAGCCGTACCCTAACCCTAACACTAACCCTAACCCTAACCCTAACCCTAAACTACCCTTGATTGCTTTTGCCTGTATTAGATTTCCTAAACACTAGTGTTTTAAGGAAAAGGTTAAAAAGAAAATCCTAATGTGATTTTTTTATAATGTGTTTATTCTTTATCTTATCCTAGTGACTAAAATCTTCTCCATGGCTGGATCCCTAATAATATTCCTTTACGTGCTAAGTGGTATCTAGAGAGTGGGATAGGTTTAATAAATACCCTAATCCTAACGTGTACCCTAACCCTAACCCATACCCTAACCCTAACGCATACCCTAACCCTAACCGAAAACCTAACCCTAACACGTACGCTAATCCTAACCCGTACCCTAAACCAATCCCTAACCCTAAAACTAACCCTAACCCTAACCCTAACCCTAAACCTTACCCTACGCCGTACCCTCACCCGTCCCCTAACCCGTACCCTAAGACGTACCCTAACCCTAACCCTAACCCATACGCTACGCCGTACCCTCACCCGTACCCTAACCCGTATCCTAAGCCGTACCCTAACCCTAACCCTAACCCTAACCCTAACCCTAACCCATACCCTACGCCATACCCTAACCCGTACCCTAACCCGTACCCTAACCCTAACCTTAACCCTAACCCTAACTCTAACCCATACCCTACGCCATACCCTAACCCGTACCCTAACCCGTATCCTAAGCCGTATCCTAACCCTAACCAATACCCTACGCAGTACCCTCACCCGTACCCTCACCCGTACCCTAAGCCGTACCCTAACCCCAACCCTAACCCTAACTCTAACCCTAACCCCTACCCTACGCCGTACCCTCACCCGTACCCTATCCCATACGCTAAGCCGTACCCTAACCCTAACACTAACACTAACCCTAACCCTAACCCTAACCCATACCCTACGCCGTACCCTCACCCGTATCCTAACCCGTACCCAAAGCCGTACCCTAACCCTAACCCTAACCTATACACTACGCCGTACCCTCACCCGTACCCTAACCCGTACCCTAAGCCGTACCCTAACTCTAACCCTAACCCTAACCCTAACCCTTACCCATACCCTGCGCCGTACCCTAACCCATACAATAACCTGTATCCTAAGCCTTAACCTAACCCTAACCAATGACCTACACAGTACCCTCACCCGTACCCTAAGCCATACCCTAACCCTAACCCTAACACTAACCCTAACCCTAAACCCTACCCTATGCCGTACCCTCACCCATACCCTATCCCATACCCTAAGCCGTACCCTAACCCTAACACTAACCCTAACCCTAACCCTAACCCTAAACTACCCTTGACTGCTTTTGCCTCCATTAGATTTCCTAAGCACTAGTGTTTTAAGGAACAGGTTAAAAAGAAAATCCTAATGTGATTTTTTTATAATGTGTTTATTCTTTATCTTATCCTAGTGACGAAAATATTCTCCATGGCTGGACCCTAAATAATATTCCTTTACGTGCTAAGTGGTATCTAGAGAGTGGGATAGGTTTAATAAATACCCTAATCCTAACGTGTACCCTAACCCTAACCCATACCCTAACCCTAATGCATACCCTAACTCTAACCCAAACCCTAACCCTAACACGTACGCTAATCCTAACCCGTACCCTAAACCAATCCCTAACCCTAAAACTAACCCTAACCCTAACCCTAACCCTAACCCATACGCTACGCCGTACCCTCACCCATACCCTAACCCGTATCCTAAGCCGTACCCTAATCCTAAACCTAACCCTAACCTCTACCCTACGCCGTACCCTCCCCCGTACCCTAACCCGTACCCAAAGCCTTACCCTAACCCTACCCCTAACCCTCACCCATACCCAATGCCGTAACCTAACCCATATCCTAACCCGTATCCTAAGCCGTACCCTAACCCTAACCAATAACCTACGCAGTACCCTCACCAGTACCCTCACCCGTATCCTAAGCCCTACCCTAACCCTAACCCTAACCCTAACCCTAAAATACCCTTTACTGCTTTTGCCTCCATTAGATTTCCTAAACACTAGTGTTTTAAGGAACAGGTTAAAAAGAAAACCTTATGTGATTTTTTTATAATGTGTTTATTCTTTATCTTATCCTAGTGACTAAAATCTTCTCCATGGCTGAACCCCAAATAATATTCCTTTACGTGCTAAGTGGTATCTAGAGAGTGGGATAGGTTTAATAAATACCCTAATCCTAAAGTGTACCCTAAACCTAACCCATACCCTAACCCTAACGCGTACCCTAACCCTAACCAAAACCCTAACCCGAACAGGTATGCTAATCCTAACCCGTACCCTAAACCAATCCCTAACCCTAAAACTAACCCTAACCCTAACCCTAACCCATAACCTACACCGTACCCTCACCCGTACCCTAACCCGTACCCTAAGCCGTACCCTAACCCTAACCCTAACCCTAAACTATACCCTACGCCGTAACCTCACCCGTACCCTAACCCGTACCCTAAGCCGTACCCTAACCCTAACCCTAACCCTAACCCTGACCCTAACCCTAACCCATACCGTACGCCATACCCTAACACGTACCCTAACCCGTATCCTAAGCCGTACCCTAACCCTAACCAATATCCTACGCAGTATCCTCACCCATACCCTCACCCGTACCCTAAGCCATACCCTAACCCTAACCCTAACCCCTACCCTATGCCATACCCTCAGCTGTACCCTATCCCATAACCTAAGCCGTACCATAACCCTAACACTAACCCTAACCCTAACCCATAACCTACGCCGTACCCTCACCCGTACCCTAACCCGTATCCTAAGCCATACCCTAACCCTAACCCTAACCCTAACCCTAACCCATAACCTACGCCGTACCCTCACCCGTACCCTAACACGTACCCTAAGACGTACCGTAACCCTAACCCTAACACTAACCCTAACCCTAACCCACACTCTATGCCGTACCCTAACCCGTACCCTAACACGTATCCTAAGCCGTACCCTAACCCTAACCAATACCCTACGCAGTACCCTCACCCGTACCCTCACCCGTACCCTAAACCATACCCTAACCATAACCCTAACCCTAAACCTAACCCCTACCCTACGCCGTACCCTCACCCGTACCCTATCCCATACCCTAAGCCGTACCCTAACCCTAACACTAACCCTAACCCTAACCCTAACCCTAAACTACCCTTGATGGCTTTTGCCTCTATTAGATTTCCTAAGCACTAGTGTTTTAAGGAACAGCTTAAAAAGAAAATCCTAATGTGATTTTTTTATAATGTGTTTATTCTTTATCTTATCCTAGTGACTAAAATCTTCTCCATGGCTGGATCCCTAATAATATTCCTTTACGTGCTAATTGGTATCTAGAGAGTGGGATAGGTTTAATAAATACCCTAATCCTAACGTGTACCCTAACCCTAACCCATACCCTAACCCTAACGCGTACCCTAACCCTAACCCAAAACCTAACCCTAACACGTACGCTAATCCTAACCCGTACCCTAAACCAAACCCTAACCCTAAAACTAACCCTAACCCTAACCCTAACCCTAAACCTTACCCTACGCCGTACCCTCACCCGTACCCTAACCCGTAGCCTAAGACGTACACTAACCCTAAACCTTACCCTAACCTCTACCCTACGCCGTACCCTCACCCGTACCCTAACCCGTACCCTAAGCCGTACCCTAACCCTAACCCTAACCCTAACCCATACGCTATGCCGCACCCTCACCCATACCCTAACCCGTATCCTAAGCCGTACCCTAACCCTAACCCTAATCCTAACCGCTACCCTACGCCATACCCTATCCCATACCCTAAGCGGTACCCTAAACCTAACACTAACCCTAAACCTAACCCTAACACCTACCCTACGCCGTACCCTCACCGTAACCTATCCCATACCCTAAGCCGTACCCTAACCCTAACACTAACCCTAACCCTAAACCTAACCCCTACCCTACGCCGTACCCTCACCCGTACCCTATCCCATACCCTAAGCCGTACCCTAACCCTAACCCTAACCCTAACCTATACACTACGCCGCCGTACCCTCACCCGTACCCTAACCCGTACCCTAAGCCGTACCCTAACCCTAACCCTAACCCTAACCCTAACCCTAACCCATACCCTACGCCGTACCCTAAACCGTACCCTAACCCGTATTCTAAGCCGTACCCTAACCATAACCAATACCCTACACAGTACCCTCACCCGTACCCTCACCCGTACCCTAAGCCATACCCTAACCCTAACCCTAACCCTAACCTATACACTACGCCATACCCTCACCCGTACCCTAACCCGTACCCTAAGCCGTACCCTAACCCTAACCGTAACCCTAAACTATACCCTACGCCGTAACCTCACCCATACCCTAACCCGTACCCTAAGCCGTACCCTAACCCTAACCCTAACCCTAAAACTAACCCTAACCCATAGCGTACGCCATACCCTAACAGGTACCCTAACCCGTATCCTAAGCCATACCCTAACCCTAACCAATACCCTACGCAGTATCCTCACCCATACCCTCACCCGTACCCTAAGCCGTACCCTAACCCTAACCCTAACCCTAAACCTAACCCTAACCCCTACCCTATGCCATACCCTCACCTGTACCCTATCCCATAACCTAAGCCGTACCCTAACCCTAACCCTAACCCTAACCCTAACCCATAACCTACGCCGTACCCTCACCCGTACCCTAACACGTACCCTAAGACGTACCGTAACCCTAACCCTAACACTAACCCTAACCCTAACCCACACACTACGCCATACCCTAACCCGTACCCTAACACGTATCCTAAGCCGTACCCTAACCCTAACCAATACCCTACGCAGTACCCTCACCCGTACCCTCACCCGTACCCTAAGCCATACCCTAACCCTAACACTAACCCTAACCCTAACCCTAACCCTAAACTACCCTTGATTGCTTTTGCCTCTATTAGATTTCCTAAGCACTAGTGTTTTAAGGAATAGGTTAAACAGAAAATCCTAATGTGATTTTTTTATAATGTGTTTATTCTTTATCTTATCCTAGTGACTAAAATCTTCTCCATGGCTGGATCCCTAATAATATTCCTTTACGTGCTAAGTGGTATCTAGAGAGTGGGATAGGTTTAATAAATACCCTAATCCTAACGTGTACCCTAACCCTACCCCATACCCTAATCCTAACGCGTACCCTAACCCTAACCCATACCCTAACCCTAACGCGTACCCTAACCCTAACCCAAAGCCTAACCCTAACACATACGCTAATCCTAACCCGTACCCTAAACCAATCCCTAACCCTAAAACTAACCCTAACCCTAACCCTAACCCTAACCCATACGCTACGCCGTACCCTCACCCATACCCTAACCCGTATCCTAAGCCGTACCCTAATCCTAAACCTACCCCTAACCTCTACCCTACGCCGTACCCTCACCCGTACCCTAACCCGTACCCAAAGCCTTACCCTAACCCTAACCCTAACCCTCACCCATACCCAACGCCGTAACCTAACCCATATCCTAACCCGTATCCTAAGCCGTACCCTAACCCTAACCAATAACCTACGCAGTACCCTCACCAGTAACCTCACCCGTAACCTAAGCCCTACCCTAACCCTAACCCTAACCCTAACCCTAAACTACCCTTTACTGCTTTTGCCTCCATTAGATTTCCTAAACACTAGTGTTTTAAGGAACAAGTTAAAAAGAAAACCTTATGTGATTTTTTTATAATGTGTTTATTCTTTATCTTATCCTAGTGACTAAAATTTTCTCCATGGCTGAACCCCAAATAATATTCCTTTACGTGCTAAGTGGTATCTAGAGAGTGGGATAGGTTTAATAAATACCCTAATCCTAACGTGTACCCTAAACCTAACCCATACCCTAACCCTAACGCGTACCCTAACCCTAACCAAAACCCTAACCCGAACAAGTATGCTAATCCTAACCCGTACCCTAAACCAATCCCTAACCC
The DNA here is from genome assembly GCF_028564815.1 of Eubalaena glacialis. Classification (NCBI taxonomy): domain Eukaryota; kingdom Metazoa; phylum Chordata; class Mammalia; order Artiodactyla; family Balaenidae; genus Eubalaena; species Eubalaena glacialis. Next base: position 1,282,926 of record NW_026871495.1, read on the forward strand.
TAAAACTAACCCTAACCCTAACCCTAACCCTAACCCTAACCCATAACCTACGCCGTACTCTCACCCGTACCCTAAACCGTATCCTAAGCCGTACCCTAACCCTAACCCTAAACCTAACCCTAACCGCTACCCTACGCCGTACCCTATCCCATACCCTAAGCGGTACCCTAAACCTAACACTAACCCTAAACCTAACCCTAACCCCTACCCTACGCCGTACCCTCACCCGTAACCTATCCCATACCCTAAGCCGTACCCTAACCCTAACACTAACCCTAACTCTAAACCTAACCCCTACCCTACGCCGTACCCTCACCCGTACCCTATCCCATACCCTAAGCCGTACCCTAACCCTAACCCTAACCCTAACCTATACACTACGCCATACCCTGACCCGTACCCTAACCCTTACCCTAAGCCGTACCCTAACCCTAACCCTAACCCTAACCTATACACTACGCCGTACCCTCACCCGTACCCTAAGCCGTATCCTAAGCCGTACCCTAACCCTAACCCTAACCCTAAACTATACCCTACGCCGTACCCTAACCCGTACCCTAACCCGTATTCTAAGCCGTAACCTAACCATAACCAATACCCTACACAGTACCCTCACCCGTACCCTCACCCGTACCCTAAGCCATACCCTAACCCTAACCCTAACCCTAACCTATACACTACACCATACCCTCACCCGTACCCTAACCCGTACCCTAAGCCGTACCCTAACCCTAACCCTAACCCTAAACCATACGCTACGCCGTACCCTCACCCGTACCCTAACCCGTATCCTAAGCCGTACCCTAACCCTAACCCTAACCCTAAACTATACCCTACGCCGTAAACTCACCCGTACCCTAACCCGTACCCTAAGCCGTACCCTAACCCTAACCCTAACCCTAACCCTAACCCTAACCCTAACCCTAACCCATACCGTACGCCATACCCTAACACGTACCCTAACCCGTATCCTAAGCCGTACCCTAACCCTAACCAATACCCTACGCAGTATCCTCACCCATTCCCTCACCCGTACCCTAAGCCGTACCCTAACCCTAACCCTAACCCTAACCCGAACCCTAACCCCTACCCTATGCCATACCCTCACCTGTACCCTATCCCATAACCTAAGCCGTACCATAACCCTAACACTAATCCTAACCCTAACCCATAACCTACGCCGTACCCTCACCCGTACCCTAACCCGTATCCTAAGCCGTACCCTAACCCTAACCCTAACCCTAACCCTAACCCATAACCTACGCCGTACCCTCACCCGTACCCTAACACGTACCCTAAGACGTACCGTAACCCTAACCCTAACACTAACCCTAACCCTAACCCACACTCTACGCGGTAACCTAACCCGTACCCTAACACGTATCCTAAGCTGTACCCTAACCCTAACCAATACCCTACGCAGTACCCTCACCCGTACCCTCACCCGTACCCTAAGCCATACCCTAACCCTAACCCTAACCCTAACCCTAACCCCTACCCTACGCCGTACCATCACCCGTACCCTATCCCATACGCTAAGCCGTACCCTAACCCTAACAGTAACACTAACCCTAACCCTAACCCATAACCTACGCCATACCCTCACCCGTACCCTAACCCGTATCCTAAGACGTACCGTAACCCTAACCAATACCCTACGCAGTATCCTTACCCATACCCTCACCCGTACCCTAAGCCGAACCCTAACCCTAAACCTAACCCTAACCCTAACCCATACCCTATGCCATACCCTCACCTGTACCCTATTCCATAACCTAAGCCGTACCCTAACCTTAACCCTAACCCTAACCGTAACCCATACGCTACGCCGTACCTTCACCCGTACCCTAACCCGTATCCTAAGCCGTACCCTAACCCTAACCCTAACCCTAACACTAACCCTAACCCTAACCCTAACCCATACCCTACGCCATACCCTAACCCGTACCCTAACCCGTATCCTAAGCCGTATCCTAAACCTAACCAATACCCTACGCAGTACCCTCACCCGTACCCTCACCCGTACCCTAAGCCGTACCCTAACCCCAACCCTAACCCTAACTCTAACCGTAACCCCTACCCTACGCCGTACCCTCACCCGTACCCTATCCCATACGCTAAGCCGTACCCTAACCCTAACACTAACACTAACCCTAACCCTAACCCTAACCCTAAACCATACCCTATGCCGTACACTCACCCATAACCTAACCCGTACCCTAAGCCGTACCCTAACCCTAACCCTAACCTATACACTATGCCGTACACTCACCCGTACCCTAACCCGTACCCTAAGCCGTACCCTAACTCTAACCCTAACCCTAACCCTAACCCTTACCCATACCCTGCGCCGTACCCTAACCCATACAATAACCTGTATCCTAAGCCTTAACCTAACCCTAACCAATGACCTACACAGTACCCTCACCCGTACCCTAAGCCATACTCTAACCCTAACCCTAACACTAACCCTAATCCTAAACCCTACCCTATGCCGTACCCTCACCCATACCCTATCCCATACCCTAAGCCGTACCCTAACCCTAACACTAACCCTAACCCTAACCCTAACCCTAAACTACCCTTGACTGCTTTTGCCTCCATTAGAATTCCTAAGCACGAGTGTTTTAAGGAACAGGTTAAAAAGAAAATCCTAATGTGATTTTTTTATAATGTGTTTATTCTTTATCTTATCCTAGTGACGAAAATCTTCTCCATGGCTGGACCCTAAATAATATTCCTTTACGTGCTAAGTGGTATCTAGAGAGTGGGATAGGTTTAAAAAATACCCTAATCCTAACGTGTACCCTAAACCTAACCCATACCCTAACCCTAACGCGTACCCTAACCCTAACCAAAACCCTAACCCGAACAAGTATGCTAATCCTAAACCTTACCCTAAACCAATCCCTAACCCTAAAACTAACCCTAACCCTAACTCTAACCCTAACCCATAACCTACGCCGTACCCTCACCCGTACCCTAACCCGTACCCTAAGCCGTACCCTAACCCTAACCCTAACCCTAACCCTAACCCTAACCCATACCCTACGCCGTACCCTAAACCGTACCCTAACCCGTATTCTAAGCCGTACCCTAACCATAACCAATACCCTAAACAGTACCCTCACCCGTACCCTAAGCCGTACCCTAACCCTAACCCTAACCCTAACCCCTACCCTACGCCGTACCCTCACCCGTACCCTATCCCATACCCTAAGCCGTACCCTAAACCTAACACTAACCCTAACCCTAACCCTAACCCTAAACTACCCTTGATTGCTTTTGCCTCTATTAGATTTCCTAAGCACTAGTGTTTTAAGGAACAGGTTAAAAAGAAAATACTAATGTGATTTTTTTATAATGTGTTTATTCTTTATCTTATCCTAGTGACTAAAATCTTCTCCATGGCTGTATCCCTAATAATATTCGTTACGTGCTAAGTGGTATCTAGAAAGTGGGATAGGTTTAATAAATACCCTAATCCTAACGTGTACCCTAACCCTAACCCATACCCTAACCCTAACGCGTACCCTAACCCTAACCCAAAAGCTAACCCTAACACGTACGCTAATCCTAACCCGTACCCTAAACCAAACCCTAACCCTAACCCTAACCCTAACCCTTACCCTACACCGTACCCTCACCCGTACCCTAACCCGTACCCTAAGACGTACCCTAACACTAACCCTAACCCATACACTACGCCGTACCCTCACCCGTACCCTAACCCGTATCCTAAGCCGTACCCTAACCCTAACCCTAACCCTAACCCTAACCCTAACCCATACCCTACGCCATACCCTAACCCGTACACTAACCCGTATCCTAAGCCATATCCTAACCCTAACCAATACCCTACGCAGTACCCTCACCCGTACCCTCACCCGTACCCTAAGCCGTACCCTAACCCCAACCCTAACCCTAACTCTAACCCTAACCCCTACCCTACGCCGTACCCTCACCCGTACCCTATCCCATACGCTAAGCCGTACCCTAACCCTAACACTAACACTAACCCTAACCCTAACCCTAACCCATACCCTACGCCGTACCCTCACCCGTAACCTAACCCGTACCCTAAGCCGTACCCTAACCCTAACCCTAACCTATACACTACGCCGTACCCTCACCCGTACCCTAACCCGTACCCTAAGCCGTACCCTAACTCTCACCCTAACTCTAACCCTAACCCTTACCCATACCCTGCACCGTACCCTAACCCATACAATAACCTGTATCCTAAGCCTTAACCTAACCCTAACCAATGACCTACACAGTACCCTCACCCGTACCCTAAGCCATACCCTAACCCTAACCCTAACACTAACCCTAACCCTAACCCCTACCCTACGCCGTACCCTCACCCGTACCCTATCCCATACCCTAAGCCGTACCCTAACCCTAACACTAACCCTAACCCTAACCCTAACCCTAAACTACCCTTGACTGCTTTTGCCTCCATTAGATTTCCTAAGCACTAGTGTTTTAAGGAACAGGTTAAAAAGAAAATCCTAATGTGATTTTTTTATAATGTGTTTATTCTTTATCTTATCCTAGTAACGAAAATCTTCTCCATGGCTGGACCCTAAATAATATTCCTTTACGTGCTAAGTGGTATCTAGAGAGTGGGATAGGTTTAATAAATACCCTAATCCTAACGTGTACCCTAACCCTAACCCTAATGCGTACCCTAACCCTAACCCAAACCCTAACCCTAACACGTACGCTAATCCTCACCCGTACCCTAAACCAATCCCTAACCCTAAAACTAACCCTAACCCTAACCCTAACCCTAACCCATACGCTACGCCGTACCCTCACCCATACCCTAACCCGTATCCTAAGCCGTACCCTAACCCTAAACCTAACCCTAACCTCTACCCTACGCCGTACCCTCACCCGTACCCTAACCCGTACGCAAAGCCTTACCCTAACCCTAACCCTAACCCTCACCCATACCCAACGCCGTAACCTAACCCATATCCTAACCCGTATCCTAAGCCGTACCCTAACCCTAACCAATAACCTACGCAGTACCCTCACCAGTACCCTCACCGGTATCCTAAGCCCTCCCCTAACCCTAACCCTAACCCTAACCCTAAACTACCCTTTACTGCTTTTGCCTCCATTAGATTTCCTAAACACTAGTGTTTTAAGGAACAGGTTAAAAAGAAAACCTTATGTGATTTTTTTATAATGTGTTTATTCTTTATCTTATCCTAGTGACTAAAATCTTCTCCATGGCTGAACCCCAAATAATATTCCTTTACGTGCTAAGTGGTATCTAGAGAGTGGGATAGGTTTAATAAATACCCTAATCCTAAAGTGTACCCTAAACCTAACCCATACCCTAACCCTAACGCGTACCCTAACCCTAACCAAAACCCTAACCCGAACACGTATGCTAATCCTAACCCGTACCCTAAACCAATCCCTAACCCTAAAACTAACCCTAACCCTAACCCTAACCCTAACCCATAACCTACACCGTACCCTCACCCGTACCCTAACCCGTACCCTAAGCCGTACCCTAACCCTAACCCTAAAACATATGCTACGCCGTACCCTCACCCGTACCCTAACCCGTATCCTAAGCCGTACACTAACCCTAACCCTAACCCTAAACTATACCCTACGCCGTAACCTCACCCGTACCCTAACCCGTACCCTAAGCCGTACCCTAACCCTAACCCTAACCCTAACCCTAACCCTAACCCTAACCCATACCGTACGCCATACCCTAACACGTACCCTAACCCGTATCCTAAGCCGTACCCTAACCCTAACCAATACCCTACGCAGTATCCTCACCCATAGCCTCACCCGTACCCTAAGCCATACCCTAACCCTAACCCTAACACTAACCCTAACCCTAAACCCTACCCTATGCCGTACCCTCACCCATACCCTATCCCATACCCTAAGCCGTACCCTAACCCTAACACTAACCCTAACCCTAACCCTAACCCTAAACTACCCTTGACTGCTTTTGCCTCCATTAGATTTCCTAAGCACTAGTGTTTTAAGGAACAGGTTAAAAAGAAAATCCTAATGTGATTTTTTTATAATGTGTTTATTCTTTATCTTATCCTAGTAACGAAAATCTTCTCCATGGCTGGACCCTAAATAATATTCCTTTACGTGCTAAGTGGTATCTAGAGAGTGGGATAGGTTTAATAAATACCCTAATCCTAACGTGTACCCTAACCCTAACCCATACCCTAACCCTAACGCGTACCCTAACCCTAACCGAAAACCTAACCCTAACAGGTACGCTAATCCTAACCCGTACCCTAAACCAATCCCTAACCCTAAAACTAACCCTAACCCTAACCCTAACCCTAAACCTTACCCTACGCCGTACCCTCACCCGTACCCTAACCCGTACCCTAAGACGTACCCTAACCCTAACCCTAACCCATACGCTACGCCGTACCCTCACCCGTACCCTAACCCGTATCCTAAGCCGTACCCTAACCCTAACCCTAACCCTAACCCTAACCCATACCCTACGCCATACCCTAACCCGTACCCTAACCCGTATCCTAAGCCGTATCCTAACCCTAACCAATACCCTACGCAGTACCCTCACCCATACCCTCACCCGTACCCTAAGCCGTACCCTAACCCCAACCCTAACCCTAACTCTAACCCTAACCCCTACCCTACGCCGTACCCTCACCCGTACCCTATCCCATACGCTAAGCCGTACCCTAACCCTAACACTAACACTAACCCTAACCCTAACCCTAACCCATACCCTACGCCGTACCCTCACCCGTAACCTAACCCGCACCCAAAGCCGTACCCTAACCCTAACCCTAACCTATACACTACGCCGTACCCTCACCCGTACCCTAACCCGTACCCTAAGCCGTACCCTAACTCTAACCCTAACCCTAACCCTAACCCTTACCCATACCCTGCGCCGTACCCTAACCCATACAATAACCTGTATCCTAAGCCTTAACCTAACCCTAACCAATGACCTACACAGTACCCTCACCCGTACCCTAAGCCATACCCTAACCCTAACCCTAACACTAACCCTAACCCTAAACCCTACCCTATGCCGTACCCTCACCCATACCCTATCCCATACCCTAAGCCGTACCCTAACCCTAACACTAACCCTAACCCTAACCCTAAACTACCCTTGATTGCTTTTGCCTCCATTAGATTTCCTAAGCACTAGTGTTTTAAGGAACAGGTTAAAAAGAAAATCCTAATGTGATTTTTTTATAATGTGTTTATTCTTTATCTTATCCTAGTAACGAAAATCTTCTCCATGGCTGGACCCTAAATAATATTCCTTTACGTGCTAAGTGGTATCTAGAGAGTGGGATAGGTTTAATAAATACCCTAATCCTAACGTGTACCCTAACCCTAACCCTAATGCGTACCCTAACCCTAACCCAAACCCTAACCCTAACACGTACGCTAATCCTCACCCGTACCCTAAACCAATCCCTAACCCTAAAACTAACCCTAACCCTAACCCTAACCCTAACCCATACGCTACGCCGTACCCTCACCCATACCCTAACCCGTATCCTAAGCCGTACCCTAACCCTAAACCTAACCCTAACCTCTACCCTATGCCGTACCCTCACCCGTACCCTAACCCGTACCCAAAGCCTTACCCTAACCCTAACCCTAACCCTCACCCATACCCAACGCCGTAACCTAACCCATATCCTAACCCGTATCCTAAGCCGTACCCTAACCCTAACCAATAACCTACGCAGTACCCTCACCAGTACCCTCACCGGTATCCTAAGCCCTCCCCTAACCCTAACCCTAACCCTAACCCTAAACTACCCTTTACTGCTTTTGCCTCCATTAGATTTCCTAAACACTAGTGTTTTAAGGAACAGGTTAAAAAGAAAACCTTATGTGATTTTTTTATAATGTGTTTATTCTTTATCTTATCCTAGTGACTAAAATCTTCTCCATGGCTGGATCCCTAATAATATTCCTTTACGTGCTAAGTGGTATCTAGAGAGTGGGATAGGTTTAATAAATACCCTAATCCTAACGTGTACCCTAACCCTACCCCATACCCTAATCCTAACGCGTACCCTAACCCTAACCCATACCCTAACCCTAACGCGTACCCTAACCCTAACCCAAAGCCTAACCCTAACACATACGCTAATCCTAACCCGTACCCTAAACCAATCCCTAACCCTAAAACTAACCCTAACCCTAACCCTAACCCTAACCCATACGCTACGCCGTACCCTCACCCATACCCTAACCCGTATCCTAAGCCGTACCCTAATCCTAAACCTACCCCTAACCTCTACCCTACGCCGTACCCTCACCCGTACCCTAACCCGTACCCAAAGCCTTACCCTAACCCTAACCCTAACCCTCACCCATACCCAACGCCGTAACCTAACCCATATCCTAACCCGTATCCTAAGCCGTACCCTAACCCTAACCAATAACCTACGCAGTACCCTCACCAGTAACCTCACCCGTAACCTAAGCCCTACCCTAACCCTAACCCTAACCCTAACCCTAAACTACCCTTTACTGCTTTTGCCTCCATTAGATTTCCTAAACACTAGTGTTTTAAGGAACAAGTTAAAAAGAAAACCTTATGTGATTTTTTTATAATGTGTTTATTCTTTATCTTATCCTAGTGACTAAAATTTTCTCCATGGCTGAACCCCAAATAATATTCCTTTACGTGCTAAGTGGTATCTAGAGAGTGGGATAGGTTTAATAAAAACCCTAATCCTAACGTGTACCCTAAACCTAACCCATACCCTAACCCTAACGCGTACCCTAACCCTAACCAAAACCCTAACCCGAACAAGTATGCTAATCCTAACCCGTACCCTAAACCAATCCCTAACCCTAAAACTAACCCTAACCCTAACCCTAACCCTAACCCTAACCCATAACCTACGCCGTACTCTCACCCGTACCCTAAACCGTATCCTAAGCCGTACCCTAACCCTAACCCTAAACCTAACCCTAACCGCTACCCTACGCCGTACCCTATCCCATACCCTAAGCGGTACCCTAAACCTAACACTAACCCTAAACCTAACCCTAACCCCTACCCTACGCCGTACCCTCACCCGTAACCTATCCCATACCCTAAGCCGTACCCTAACCCTAACACTAACCCTAACTCTAAACCTAACCCCTACCCTACGCCGTACCCTCACCCGTACCCTATCCCATACCCTAAGCCGTACCCTAACCCTAACCCTAACCCTAACCTATACACTACGCCATACCCTGACCCGTACCCTAACCCTTACCCTAAGCCGTACCCTAACCCTAACCCTAACCCTAACCTATACACTACGCCGTACCCTCACCCGTACCCTAAGCCGTATCCTAAGCCGTACCCTAACCCTAACCCTAACCCTAAACTATACCCTACGCCGTACCCTAACCCGTACCCTAACCCGTATTCTAAGCCGTAACCTAACCATAACCAATACCCTACACAGTACCCTCACCCGTACCCTCACCCGTACCCTAAGCCATACCCTAACCCTAACCCTAACCCTAACCTATACACTACACCATACCCTCACCCGTACCCTAACCCGTACCCTAAGCCGTACCCTAACCCTAACCCTAACCCTAAACCATACGCTACGCCGTACCCTCACCCGTACCCTAACCCGTATCCTAAGCCGTACCCTAACCCTAACCCTAACCCTAAACTATACCCTACGCCGTAAACTCACCCGTACCCTAACCCGTACCCTAAGCCGTACCCTAACCCTAACCCTAACCCTAACCCTAACCCTAACCCTAACCCTAACCCATACCGTACGCCATACCCTAACACGTACCCTAACCCGTATCCTAAGCCGTACCCTAACCCTAACCAATACCCTACGCAGTATCCTCACCCATTCCCTCACCCGTACCCTAAGCCGTACCCTAACCCTAACCCTAACCCTAACCCGAACCCTAACCCCTACCCTATGCCATACCCTCACCTGTACCCTATCCCATAACCTAAGCCGTACCATAACCCTAACACTAATCCTAACCCTAACCCATAACCTACGCCGTACCCTCACCCGTACCCTAACCCGTATCCTAAGCCGTACCCTAACCCTAACCCTAACCCTAACCCTAACCCATAACCTACGCCGTACCCTCACCCGTACCCTAACACGTACCCTAAGACGTACCGTAACCCTAACCCTAACACTAACCCTAACCCTAACCCACACTCTACGCGGTAACCTAACCCGTACCCTAACACGTATCCTAAGCTGTACCCTAACCCTAACCAATACCCTACGCAGTACCCTCACCCGTACCCTCACCCGTACCCTAAGCCATACCCTAACCCTAACCCTAACCCTAACCCTAACCCCTACCCTACGCCGTACCATCACCCGTACCCTATCCCATACGCTAAGCCGTACCCTAACCCTAACAGTAACACTAACCCTAACCCTAACCCATAACCTACGCCATACCCTCACCCGTACCCTAACCCGTATCCTAAGACGTACCGTAACCCTAACCAATACCCTACGCAGTATCCTTACCCATACCCTCACCCGTACCCTAAGCCGAACCCTAACCCTAAACCTAACCCTAACCCTAACCCATACCCTATGCCATACCCTCACCTGTACCCTATTCCATAACCTAAGCCGTACCCTAACCTTAACCCTAACCCTAACCGTAACCCATACGCTACGCCGTACCTTCACCCGTACCCTAACCCGTATCCTAAGCCGTACCCTAACCCTAACCCTAACCCTAACACTAACCCTAACCCTAACCCTAACCCATACCCTACGCCATACCCTAACCCGTACCCTAACCCGTATCCTAAGCCGTATCCTAAACCTAACCAATACCCTACGCAGTACCCTCACCCGTACCCTCACCCGTACCCTAAGCCGTACCCTAACCCCAACCCTAACCCTAACTCTAACCGTAACCCCTACCCTACGCCGTACCCTCACCCGTACCCTATCCCATACGCTAAGCCGTACCCTAACCCTAACACTAACACTAACCCTAACCCTAACCCTAACCCTAAACCATACCCTATGCCGTACACTCACCCATAACCTAACCCGTACCCTAAGCCGTACCCTAACCCTAACCCTAACCTATACACTATGCCGTACACTCACCCGTACCCTAACCCGTACCCTAAGCCGTACCCTAACTCTAACCCTAACCCTAACCCTAACCCTTACCCATACCCTGCGCCGTACCCTAACCCATACAATAACCTGTATCCTAAGCCTTAACCTAACCCTAACCAATGACCTACACAGTACCCTCACCCGTACCCTAAGCCATACTCTAACCCTAACCCTAACACTAACCCTAATCCTAAACCCTACCCTATGCCGTACCCTCACCCATACCCTATCCCATACCCTAAGCCGTACCCTAACCCTAACACTAACCCTAACCCTAACCCTAACCCTAAACTACCCTTGACTGCTTTTGCCTCCATTAGAATTCCTAAGCACGAGTGTTTTAAGGAACAGGTTAAAAAGAAAATCCTAATGTGATTTTTTTATAATGTGTTTATTCTTTATCTTATCCTAGTGACGAAAATCTTCTCCATGGCTGGACCCTAAATAATATTCCTTTACGTGCTAAGTGGTATCTAGAGAGTGGGATAGGTTTAAAAAATACCCTAATCCTAACGTGTACCCTAAACCTAACCCATACCCTAACCCTAACGCGTACCCTAACCCTAACCAAAACCCTAACCCGAACAAGTATGCTAATCCTAAACCTTACCCTAAACCAATCCCTAACCCTAAAACTAACCCTAACCCTAACTCTAACCCTAACCCATAACCTACGCCGTACCCTCACCCGTACCCTAACCCGTACCCTAAGCCGTACCCTAACCCTAACCCTAACCCTAACCCTAACCCTAACCCATACCCTACGCCGTACCCTAAACCGTACCCTAACCCGTATTCTAAGCCGTACCCTAACCATAACCAATACCCTAAACAGTACCCTCACCCGTACCCTAAGCCGTACCCTAACCCTAACCCTAACCCTAACCCCTACCCTACGCCGTACCCTCACCCGTACCCTATCCCATACCCTAAGCCGTACCCTAAACCTAACACTAACCCTAACCCTAACCCTAACCCTAAACTACCCTTGATTGCTTTTGCCTCTATTAGATTTCCTAAGCACTAGTGTTTTAAGGAACAGGTTAAAAAGAAAATACTAATGTGATTTTTTTATAATGTGTTTATTCTTTATCTTATCCTAGTGACTAAAATCTTCTCCATGGCTGTATCCCTAATAATATTCGTTACGTGCTAAGTGGTATCTAGAAAGTGGGATAGGTTTAATAAATACCCTAATCCTAACGTGTACCCTAACCCTAACCCATACCCTAACCCTAACGCGTACCCTAACCCTAACCCAAAAGCTAACCCTAACACGTACGCTAATCCTAACCCGTACCCTAAACCAAACCCTAACCCTAACCCTAACCCTAACCCTTACCCTACACCGTACCCTCACCCGTACCCTAACCCGTACCCTAAGACGTACCCTAACACTAACCCTAACCCATACACTACGCCGTACCCTCACCCGTACCCTAACCCGTATCCTAAGCCGTACCCTAACCCTAACCCTAACCCTAACCCTAACCCTAACCCATACCCTACGCCATACCCTAACCCGTACACTAACCCGTATCCTAAGCCATATCCTAACCCTAACCAATACCCTACGCAGTACCCTCACCCGTACCCTCACCCGTACCCTAAGCCGTACCCTAACCCCAACCCTAACCCTAACTCTAACCCTAACCCCTACCCTACGCCGTACCCTCACCCGTACCCTATCCCATACGCTAAGCCGTACCCTAACCCTAACACTAACACTAACCCTAACCCTAACCCTAACCCATACCCTACGCCGTACCCTCACCCGTAACCTAACCCGTACCCTAAGCCGTACCCTAACCCTAACCCTAACCTATACACTACGCCGTACCCTCACCCGTACCCTAACCCGTACCCTAAGCCGTACCCTAACTCTCACCCTAACTCTAACCCTAACCCTTACCCATACCCTGCACCGTACCCTAACCCATACAATAACCTGTATCCTAAGCCTTAACCTAACCCTAACCAATGACCTACACAGTACCCTCACCCGTACCCTAAGCCATACCCTAACCCTAACCCTAACACTAACCCTAACCCTAACCCCTACCCTACGCCGTACCCTCACCCGTACCCTATCCCATACCCTAAGCCGTACCCTAACCCTAACACTAACCCTAACCCTAACCCTAACCCTAAACTACCCTTGACTGCTTTTGCCTCCATTAGATTTCCTAAGCACTAGTGTTTTAAGGAACAGGTTAAAAAGAAAATCCTAATGTGATTTTTTTATAATGTGTTTATTCTTTATCTTATCCTAGTAACGAAAATCTTCTCCATGGCTGGACCCTAAATAATATTCCTTTACGTGCTAAGTGGTATCTAGAGAGTGGGATAGGTTTAATAAATACCCTAATCCTAACGTGTACCCTAACCCTAACCCTAATGCGTACCCTAACCCTAACCCAAACCCTAACCCTAACACGTACGCTAATCCTCACCCGTACCCTAAACCAATCCCTAACCCTAAAACTAACCCTAACCCTAACCCTAACCCTAACCCATACGCTACGCCGTACCCTCACCCATACCCTAACCCGTATCCTAAGCCGTACCCTAACCCTAAACCTAACCCTAACCTCTACCCTACGCCGTACCCTCACCCGTACCCTAACCCGTACGCAAAGCCTTACCCTAACCCTAACCCTAACCCTCACCCATACCCAACGCCGTAACCTAACCCATATCCTAACCCGTATCCTAAGCCGTACCCTAACCCTAACCAATAACCTACGCAGTACCCTCACCAGTACCCTCACCGGTATCCTAAGCCCTCCCCTAACCCTAACCCTAACCCTAACCCTAAACTACCCTTTACTGCTTTTGCCTCCATTAGATTTCCTAAACACTAGTGTTTTAAGGAACAGGTTAAAAAGAAAACCTTATGTGATTTTTTTATAATGTGTTTATTCTTTATCTTATCCTAGTGACTAAAATCTTCTCCATGGCTGAACCCCAAATAATATTCCTTTACGTGCTAAGTGGTATCTAGAGAGTGGGATAGGTTTAATAAATACCCTAATCCTAAAGTGTACCCTAAACCTAACCCATACCCTAACCCTAACGCGTACCCTAACCCTAACCAAAACCCTAACCCGAACACGTATGCTAATCCTAACCCGTACCCTAAACCAATCCCTAACCCTAAAACTAACCCTAACCCTAACCCTAACCCTAACCCATAACCTACACCGTACCCTCACCCGTACCCTAACCCGTACCCTAAGCCGTACCCTAACCCTAACCCTAAAACATATGCTACGCCGTACCCTCACCCGTACCCTAACCCGTATCCTAAGCCGTACACTAACCCTAACCCTAACCCTAAACTATACCCTACGCCGTAACCTCACCCGTACCCTAACCCGTACCCTAAGCCGTACCCTAACCCTAACCCTAACCCTAACCCTAACCCTAACCCTAACCCATACCGTACGCCATACCCTAACACGTACCCTAACCCGTATCCTAAGCCGTACCCTAACCCTAACCAATACCCTACGCAGTATCCTCACCCATAGCCTCACCCGTACCCTAAGCCATACCCTAACCCTAACCCTAACACTAACCCTAACCCTAAACCCTACCCTATGCCGTACCCTCACCCATACCCTATCCCATACCCTAAGCCGTACCCTAACCCTAACACTAACCCTAACCCTAACCCTAACCCTAAACTACCCTTGACTGCTTTTGCCTCCATTAGATTTCCTAAGCACTAGTGTTTTAAGGAACAGGTTAAAAAGAAAATCCTAATGTGATTTTTTTATAATGTGTTTATTCTTTATCTTATCCTAGTAACGAAAATCTTCTCCATGGCTGGACCCTAAATAATATTCCTTTACGTGCTAAGTGGTATCTAGAGAGTGGGATAGGTTTAATAAATACCCTAATCCTAACGTGTACCCTAACCCTAACCCATACCCTAACCCTAACGCGTACCCTAACCCTAACCGAAAACCTAACCCTAACAGGTACGCTAATCCTAACCCGTACCCTAAACCAATCCCTAACCCTAAAACTAACCCTAACCCTAACCCTAACCCTAAACCTTACCCTACGCCGTACCCTCACCCGTACCCTAACCCGTACCCTAAGACGTACCCTAACCCTAACCCTAACCCATACGCTACGCCGTACCCTCACCCGTACCCTAACCCGTATCCTAAGCCGTACCCTAACCCTAACCCTAACCCTAACCCTAACCCATACCCTACGCCATACCCTAACCCGTACCCTAACCCGTATCCTAAGCCGTATCCTAACCCTAACCAATACCCTACGCAGTACCCTCACCCATACCCTCACCCGTACCCTAAGCCGTACCCTAACCCCAACCCTAACCCTAACTCTAACCCTAACCCCTACCCTACGCCGTACCCTCACCCGTACCCTATCCCATACGCTAAGCCGTACCCTAACCCTAACACTAACACTAACCCTAACCCTAACCCTAACCCATACCCTACGCCGTACCCTCACCCGTAACCTAACCCGTACCCAAAGCCGTACCCTAACCCTAACCCTAACCTATACACTACGCCGTACCCTCACCCGTACCCTAACCCGTACCCTAAGCCGTACCCTAACTCTAACCCTAACCCTAACCCTAACCCTTACCCATACCCTGCGCCGTACCCTAACCCATACAATAACCTGTATCCTAAGCCTTAACCTAACCCTAACCAATGACCTACACAGTACCCTCACCCGTACCCTAAGCCATACCCTAACCCTAACCCTAACACTAACCCTAACCCTAAACCCTACCCTATGCCGTACCCTCACCCATACCCTATCCCATACCCTAAGCCGTACCCTAACCCTAACACTAACCCTAACCCTAACCCTAAACTACCCTTGATTGCTTTTGCCTCCATTAGATTTCCTAAGCACTAGTGTTTTAAGGAACAGGTTAAAAAGAAAATCCTAATGTGATTTTTTTATAATGTGTTTATTCTTTATCTTATCCTAGTAACGAAAATCTTCTCCATGGCTGGACCCTAAATAATATTCCTTTACGTGCTAAGTGGTATCTAGAGAGTGGGATAGGTTTAATAAATACCCTAATCCTAACGTGTACCCTAACCCTAACCCTAATGCGTACCCTAACCCTAACCCAAACCCTAACCCTAACACGTACGCTAATCCTCACCCGTACCCTAAACCAATCCCTAACCCTAAAACTAACCCTAACCCTAACCCTAACCCTAACCCATACGCTACGCCGTACCCTCACCCATACCCTAACCCGTATCCTAAGCCGTACCCTAACCCTAAACCTAACCCTAACCTCTACCCTATGCCGTACCCTCACCCGTACCCTAACCCGTACCCAAAGCCTTACCCTAACCCTAACCCTAACCCTCACCCATACCCAACGCCGTAACCTAACCCATATCCTAACCCGTATCCTAAGCCGTACCCTAACCCTAACCAATAACCTACGCAGTACCCTCACCAGTACCCTCACCGGTATCCTAAGCCCTCCCCTAACCCTAACCCTAACCCTAACCCTAAACTACCCTTTACTGCTTTTGCCTCCATTAGATTTCCTAAACACTAGTGTTTTAAGGAACAGGTTAAAAAGAAAACCTTATGTGATTTTTTTATAATGTGTTTATTCTTTATCTTATCCTAGTGACTAAAATCTTCTCCATGGCTGAACCCCAAATAATAATCCTTTACGTGCTAAGTGGTATCTAGAGAGTGGGATAGGTTTAATAAATACCCTAATCCTAAAGTGTACCCTAAACCTAACCCATACCCTAATCCTAACGCGTACCCTAACCCTAACCAAAACCCTAACCCGAACACGTATGCTAATCCTAACCCGTACCCTAAACCAATCCCTAACCCTAAAACTAACCCTAACCCTAACCCTAACCCTAACCCATAACCTACACCGTACCCTCACCCGTACCCTAACCCGTACCCTAAGCCGTACCCTAACCCTAACCCTAAAACATATGCTACGCCGTACCCTCACCCGTACCCTAACCCGTATCCTAAGCCGTACCCTAACCCTAACCCTAACCCTAAACTATACCCTACGCCGTAACCTCACCCGTACCCTAACCCGTACCCTAAGCCGTACCCTAACCCTAACCCTAACCCTAACCCTAACCCATACCGTACGCCATACCCTAACACGTACCCTAACCCGTATCCTAAGCCGTACCCTAACCCTAACCAATACCCTACGCAGTATCCTCACCCATCGCCTCACCCGTACCCTAAGCCGTACCCTAACCCTAACCCTAACCCTAACCCTAACCCTAACCCCTACCCTATGCCATACCCTCACCTGTACCCTATCCCATAACTTAAGCCGTACCATAACCCTAACACTAACCCTAACCCTAACCCATAACCTACGCCGTACCCTCACCCGTACCCTAACCCGTATCCTAAGCCGTACCCTAACCCTAACCCTAACCCTAACCCTAACCCATAACCTACGCCGTACCCTCACCCGTACCCTAACACATACCCTAAGACGTACCGTAACCCTAACCCTAACACTAACCCTAACCTTAACCCACACTCTACGCCGTACCCTAACCCGTACCCTAACACGTATCCTAAGCCGTACCCTAACCCTAACCAATACCCTACGCAGTACCCTCACCCGTACCCTCACCCGTACCCTAAGCCATACCCTAACCCTAACCCTAACCCTAACCCTAACCCCTACCCTACGCCGTACCCTCACCCATACCCTATCCCATACCCTAAGCCGTACCCTAACCCTAACACTAACCCTAACCCTAACCCTAACCCTAAACTACCCTTGATTGCTTTTGCCTGTATTAGATTTCCTAAACACTAGTGTTTTAAGGAACAGGTTAAAAAGAAAATCCTAATGTGATTTTTTTATAATGTGTTTATTCTTTATCTTATCCTAGTGACTAAAATCTTCTCCATGGCTGGATCCCTAATAATATTCCTTTACGCGCTAAGTGGTATCTAGAGAGTGGGATAGGTTTAATAAATACCCTAATCCTAACGTGTACCCTAACCCTAACCCATACCCTAACCCTAACGCGTACCCTAACCCTAACCGAAAACCTAACCCTAACACGTACGCTAATCCTAACCCGTACCCTAAACCAATCCCTAACCCTAACCCTAACCCTAACCCTAAACCTTACCCTACGCCGTACCCTCACCCGTACCCTAACCCGTACCCTAAGACGTACCCTAACCCTAACCCTAACCCATACGCTACGCCGTACCCTCACCCGTACACTAACCCGTATCCTAAGCCGTACCCTAACCCTAACCCTAACCCTAACCCTAACCCATACCCTACGCCATACCCTAACCCGTACCCTAACCCGTATCCTAAGCCGTATCCTAACCCTAACCAATACCCTACGCAGTACCCTCACCCATACCCTCACCCGTACCCTAAGCCGTACCCTAACCCCAACCCTAACCCTAACTCTAACCCTAACCCCTACCCTACGCCGTACCCTCACCCGTACCCTATCCCATACGCTAAGCCGTACCCTAACCCTAACACTAACACTAACCCTAACCCTAACCCTAACCCATACCCTACGCCGTACCCTCACCCGTAACCTAACCCGTACCCAAAGCCGTACCCTAACCCTAACCCTAACCTATACACTACGCCGTACCCTCACCCGTACCCTAACCCGTACCCTAAGCCGTACCCTAACTCTAACCCTAACCCTAACCCTAACCCTTACCCATACCCTGCGCCGTACCCTAACCCATACAATAACCTGTATCCTAAGCCTTAACCTAACCCTAACCAATGACCTACACAGTACCCTCACCCGTACCCTAAGCCATACCCTAACCCTAACCCTAACACTAACCCTAACCCTAAACCCTACCCTATGCCGTACCCTCACCCATACCCTATCCCATACCCTAAGCCGTACCCTAACCCTAACACTAACCCTAACCCTAACCCTAAACTACCCTTGATTGCTTTTGCCTCCATTAGATTTCCTAAGCACTAGTGTTTTAAGGAACAGGTTAAAAAGAAAATCCTAATGTGATTTTTTTATAATGTGTTTATTCTTTATCTTATCCTAGTAACGAAAATCTTCTCCATGGCTGGACGCTAAATAATATTCCTTTACGTGCTAAGTGGTATCTAGAGAGTGGGATAGGTTTAATAAATACCCTAATCCTAACGTGTACCCTAACCCTAACCCTAATGCGTACCCTAACCCTAACCCAAACCCTAACCCTAACACGTACGCTAATCCTCACCCGTACCCTAAACCAATCCCTAACCCTAAAACTAACCCTAACCCTAACCCTAACCCTAACCCATACGCTACGCCGTACCCTCACCCATACCCTAACCCGTATCCTAAGCCGTACCCTAACCCTAAACCTAACCCTAACCTCTACCCTATGCCGTACCCTCACCCGTACCCTAACCCGTACCCAAAGCCTTACCCTAACCCTAACCCTAACCCTCACCCATACCCAACGCCGTAACCTAACCCATATCCTAACCCGTATCCTAAGCCGTACCCTAACCCTAACCAATAACCTACGCAGTACCCTCACCAGTACCCTCACCGGTATCCTAAGCCCTACCCTAACCCTAACCCTAACCCTAACCCTAAACTACCCTTTACTGCTTTTGCCTCCATTAGATTTCCTAAACACTAGTGTTTTAAGGAACAGGTTAAAAAGAAAACCTTATGTGATTTTTTTATAATGTGTTTATTCTTTATCTTATCCTAGTGACTAAAATCTTCTCCATGGCTGAACCCCAAATAATAATCCTTTACGTGCTAAGTGGTATCTAGAGAGTGGGATAGGTTTAATAAATACCCTAATCCTAAAGTGTACCCTAAACCTAACCCATACCCTAATCCTAACGCGTACCCTAACCCTAACCAAAACCCTAACCCGAACACGTATGCTAATCCTAACCCGTACCCTAAACCAATCCCTAACCCTAAAACTAACCCTAACCCTAACCCTAACCCTAACCCATAACCTACACCGTACCCTCACCCGTACCCTAACCCGTACCCTAAGCCGTACCCTAACCCTAACCCTAAAACATATGCTACGCCGTACCCTCACCCGTACCCTAACCCGTATCCTAAGCCGTACCCTAACCCTAACCCTAACCCTAAACTATACCCTACGCCGTAACCTCACCCGTACCCTAACCCGTACCCTAAGCCGTACCCTAACCCTAACCCTAACCCTAACCCTAACCCATACCGTACGCCATACCCTAACACGTACCCTAACCCGTATCCTAAGCCGTACCCTAACCCTAACCAATACCCTACGCAGTATCCTCACCCATAGCCTCACCCGTACCCTAAGCCGTACCCTAACCCTAACCCTAACCCTAACCCTAACCCTAACCCCTACCCTATGCCATACCCTCACCTGTACCCTATCCCATAACTTAAGCCGTACCATAACCCTAACACTAACCCTAACCCTAACCCATAACCTACGCCGTACCCTCACCCGTACCCTAACCCGTATCCTAAGCCGTACCCTAACCCTAACCCTAACCCTAACCCTAACCCATAACCTACGCCGTACCCTCACCCGTACCCTAACACATACCCTAAGACGTACCGTAACCCTAACCCTAACACTAACCCTAACCTTAACCCACACTCTACGCCGTACCCTAACCCGTACCCTAACACGTATCCTAAGCCGTACCCTAACCCTAACCAATACCCTACGCAGTACCCTCACCCGTACCCTCACCCGTACCCTAAGCCATACCCTAACCCTAACACTAACCCTAACCCTAAACCCTACCCTATGCCGTACCCTCACCCATACCCTATCCCATACCCTAAGCCGTACCCTAACCCTAACACTAACCCTAACCCTAACCCTAACCCTAAACTACCCTTGACTGCTTTTGCCTCCATTAGATTTCCTAAGCACTAGTGTTTTAAGGAACAGGTTAAAAAGAAAATCCTAATGTGATTTTTTTATAATGTGTTTATTCTTTATCTTATCCTAGTAATGAAAATCTTCTCCATGGCTGGACCCTAAATAATATTCCTTTACGTGCTAAGTGGTATCTAGAGAGTGGGATAGGTTTAATAAATACCCTAATCCTAACGTGTACCCTAACCCTAACCCAAACCCTAACCCTAACACGTACGCTAATCCTCACCCGTACCCTAAACCAATCCCTAACCCTAAAACTAACCCTAACCCTAACCCTAACCCTAACCCATACGCTACGCCGTACCCTCACCCATACCCTAACCCGTATCCTAAGCCGTACCCTAACCCTAAACCTAACCCTAACCTCTACCCTACGCCGCACTCTCACCCGTACCCTAACCCGTACCCAAAGCCTTACCCTAACCCTAACCCTAACCCTCACCCATACCCAACGCCGTAACCTAACCCATATCCTAACCCGTATCCTAAGCCGTACCCTAACCCTAACCAATAACCTACGCAGTACCCTCACCAGTACCCTCACCGGTATCCTAAGCCCTCCCCTAACCCTAACCCTAACCCTAACCCTAAACTACCCTTTACTGCTTTTGCCTCCATTAGATTTCCTAAACACTAGTGTTTTAAGGAACAGGTTAAAAAGAAAACCTTATGTGATTTTTTTATAATGTGTTTATTCTTTATCTTATCCTAGTGACTAAAATCTTCTCCATGGCTGAACCCCAAATAATAATCCTTTACGTGCTAAGTGGTATCTAGAGAGTGGGATAGGTTTAATAAATACCCTAATCCTAAAGTGTACCCTAAACCTAACCCATACCCTAACCCTAACGCGTACCCTAACCCTAACCAAAACCCTAACCCGAACACGTATGCTAATCCTAACCCGTACCCTAAACCAATCCCTAACCCTAAAACTAACCCTAACCCTAACCCTAACCCTAACCCATAACCTACACCGTACCCTCACCCGTACCCTAACCCGTACCCTAAGCCGTACCCTAACCCTAACCCTAAACCATATGCTACGCCGTACCCTCACCCGTACCCTAACCCGTATCCTAAGCCGTACCCTAACCCTAACACTAACCCTAAACTATACCCTACGCCGTAACCTCACCCGTACCCTAACCCGTACCCTAAGCCGTACCCTAACCCTAACCCTAACCCTAACCCTAACCCTAACCCTAACCCATACCGTACGCCATACCCTAACACGTACCCTAACCCGTATCCTAAGCCGTACCCTAACCCTAACCAATACCCTACGCATTATCCTCACCCATAGCCTCACCCGTGCCCTAAGCCGTACCCTAACCCTAACCCTAACCCTAACCCTAACCCTAACACCTACCCTATGCCATACCCTCAACTGTACCCTATCCCATAACCTAAGCCGTACCATAACCCTAACACTAACCCTAACCCTAACCCATAACCTACGCCGTACGCTCACCCGTACCCTAACCCGTATCCTAAGCCGTACCCTAACCCTAACCCTAACCCTAACCCTAACCCATAACCTACGCCGTACCCTCACCCGTACCCTAACACGTACCCTAAGAAGTACCGTAACCCTAACCCTAACACTAACCCTAACCCTAACCCACACTCTACGCCGTACCCTAACCCGTACCCTAACACGTATCCTAAGCCGTACCCTAACCCTAAGCAATACCCTACGCAGTACCCTCACCCGTACCCTCACCCGTACCCTATCCCATACCCTAAGCCGTACCCTAACCCTAACACTAACCCTAACCCTAACCCTAACCCTAAACTACCCTTGACTGCTTTTGCCTCTATTAGATTTCCTAAGCACTAGTGTTTTAAGGAACAGGTTAAAAAGAAAATCCTAATGTGATTTTTTTATAATGTGTTTATTCTTTATCTTATCCTAGTAACGAAAATCTTCTCCATGGCTGGACCCTAAATAATATTCCTTTACGTGCTAAGTGGTATCTAGAGAGTGGGATAGGTTTAATAAATACCCTAATCCTAACGTGTACCCTAACCCTAACCCATACCCTAACCCTAACGCGTACCCTAACCCTAACCGAAAACCTAACCCTAACAGGTACGCTAATCCTAACCCGTACCCTAAACCAATCCCTAACCCTAAAACTAACCCTAACCCTAACCCTAACCCTAAACCTTACCCTACGCCGTACCCTCACCTGTACCCTAACCCGTACCCTAAGACGTACCCTAACCCTAACCCTAACCCATACGCTACGCCGTACCCTCACCCGTACCCTAACCCGTATCCTAAGCCGTACCCTAACCCTAACCCTAACCCTAACCCTAACCCTAACCCATACCCTACGCCATACCCTAACCCGTACCCTAACCCGTATCCTAAGCCGTATCCTAACCCTAACCAATACCCTACGCAGTACCCTCACCCGTACCCTCACCCGTACCCTAAGCCGTACCCTAACCCCAACCCTAACCCTAACTCTAACCCTAACCCCTACCCTACGCCGTACCCTCACCCGTACCCTATCCCATACGCTAAGCCGTACCCTAACCCTAACACTAACACTAACCCTAACCCTAACCCTAACCCATACCCTACGCCGTACCCTCACCCGTAACCTAACCCGTACCCAAAGCCGTACCCTAACACTAACCCTAACCTATACACTACGCCGTACCCTCACCCGTACCCTAACCCGTACCCTAAGCCGTACCCTAACTCTAACCCTAACCCTAACCCTAACCCTTACCCATACCCTGCGCCGTACCCTAACCCATACAATAACCTGTATCCTAAGCCTTAACCTAACCCTAACCAATGACCTACACAGTACCCTCACCCGTACCCTAAGCCATACCCTAACCCTAACCCTAACACTAACCCTAACCCTAAACCCTACCCTATGCCGTACCCTCACCCATACCCTATCCCATACCCTAAGCCGTACCCTAACCCTAACACTAACCCTAACCCTAACCCTAAACTACCCTTGACTGCTTTTGCCTCCATTAGATTTCCTAAGCACTAGTGTTTTAAGGAACAGGTTAAAAAGAAAATCCTAATGTGATTTTTTTATAATGTGTTTATTCTTTATCTTATCCTAGTAACGAAAATCTTCTCCATGGCTGGACCCTAAATAATATTCCTTTACGTGCTAAGTGGTATCTAGAGAGTGGGATAGGTTTAATAAATACCCTAATCCTAACGTGTACCCTAACCCTAACCCTAATGCGTACCCTAACCCTAACCCAAACCCTAACCCTAACACGTACGCTAATCCTCACCCGTACCCTAAACCAATCCCTAACCCTAAAACTAACCCTAACCCTAACCCTAACCCTAACCCATACGCTACGCCGTACCCTCACCCATACCCTAACCCGTATCCTAAGCCGTACCCTAACCCTAAACCTAACCCTAACCTCTACCCTATGCCGTACCCTCACCCGTACCCTAACCCGTACCCAAAGCCTTACCCTAACCCTAACCCTAACCCTCACCCATACCCAACGCCGTAACCTAACCCATATCCTAACCCGTATCCTAAGCCGTACCCTAACCCTAACCAATAACCTACGCAGTACCCTCACCAGTACCCTCACCGGTATCCTAAGCCCTCCCCTAACCCTAACCCTAACCCTAACCCTAAACTACCCTTTACTGCTTTTGCCTCCATTAGATTTCCTAAACACTAGTGTTTTAAGGAACAGGTTAAAAAGAAAACCTTATGTGATTTTTTTATAATGTGTTTATTCTTTATCTTATCCTAGTGACTAAAATCTTCTCCATGGCTGAACCCCAAATAATAATCCTTTACGTGCTAAGTGGTATCTAGAGAGTGGGATAGGTTTAATAAATACCCTAATCCTAAAGTGTACCCTAAACCTAACCCATACCCTAACCCTAACGCGTACCCTAACCCTAACCAAAACCCTAACCCGAACACGTATGCTAATCCTAACCCGTACCCTAAACCAATCCCTAACCCTAAAACTAACCCTAACCCTAACCCTAACCCTAACCCATAACCTACACCGTACCCTCACCCGTACCCTAACCCGTACCCTAAGCCGTACCCTAACCCTAACCCTAAAACATATGCTACGCCGTACCCTCACCCGTACCCTAACCCGTATCCTAAGCCGTACCCTAACCCTAACCCTAACCCTAAACTATACCCTACGCCGTAACCTCACCCGTACCCTAACCCGTACCCTAAGCCGTACCCTAACCCTAACCCTAACCCTAACCCTAACCCATACCGTACGCCATACCCTAACACGTACCCTAACCCGTATCCTAAGCCGTACCCTAACCCTAACCAATACCCTACGCAGTATCCTCACCCATAGCCTCACCCGTACCCTAAGCCGTACCCTAACCCTAACCCTAACCCTAACCCTAACCCTAACCCCTACCCTATGCCATACCCTCACCTGTACCCTATCCCATAACTTAAGCCGTACCATAACCCTAACACTAACCCTAACCCTAACCCATAACCTACGCCGTACCCTCACCCGTACCCTAACCCGTATCCTAAGCCGTACCCTAACCCTAACCCTAACCCTAACCCTAACCCATAACCTACGCCGTACCCTCACCCGTACCCTAACACATACCCTAAGACGTACCGTAACCCTAACCCTAACACTAACCCTAACCTTAACCCACACTCTACGCCGTACCCTAACCCGTACCCTAACACGTATCCTAAGCCGTACCCTAACCCTAACCAATACCCTACGCAGTACCCTCACCCGTACCCTCACCCGTACCCTAAGCCATACCCTAACCCTAACCCTAACCCTAACCCTAACCCCTACCCTACGCCGTACCCTCACCCATACCCTATCCCATACCCTAAGCCGTACCCTAACCCTAACACTAACCCTAACCCTAACCCTAACCCTAAACTACCCTTGATTGCTTTTGCCTGTATTAGATTTCCTAAACACTAGTGTTTTAAGGAACAGGTTAAAAAGAAAATCCTAATGTGATTTTTTTATAATGTGTTTATTCTTTATCTTATCCTAGTGACTAAAATCTTCTCCATGGCTGGATCCCTAATAATATTCCTTTAAGCGCTAAGTGGTATCTAGAGAGTGGGATAGGTTTAATAAATACCCTAATCCTAACGTGTACCCTAACCCTAACCCATACCCTAACCCTAACGCGTACCCTAACCCTAACCGAAAACCTAACCCTAACACGTACGCTAATCCTAACCCGTACCCTAAACCAATCCCTAACCCTAACCCTAACCCTAACCCTAAACCTTACCCTACGCCGTACCCTCACCCGTACCCTAACCCGTACCCTAAGACGTACCCTAACCCTAACCCTAACCCATACGCTACGCCGTACCCTCACCCGTACCCTAACCCGTATCCTAAGCCGTACCCTAACCCTAACCCTAACCCTAACCCTAACCCATACCCTACGCCATACCCTAACCCGTACCCTAACCCGTATCCTAAGCCGTATCCTAACCCTAACCAATACCCTACGCAGTACCCTCACCCATACCCTCACCCGTACCCTAAGCCGTACCCTAACCCCAACCCTAACCCTAACTCTAACCCTAACCCCTACCCTACGCCGTACCCTCACCCGTACCCTATCCCATACGCTAAGCCGTACCCTAACCCTAACACTAACACTAACCCTAACCCTAACCCTAACCCATACCCTACGCCGTACCCTCACCCGTAACCTAACCCGTACCCAAAGCCGTACCCTAACCCTAACCCTAACCTATACACTACGCCGTACCCTCACCCGTACCCTAACCCGTACCCTAAGCCGTACCCTAACTCTAACCCTAACCCTAACCCTAACCCTTACCCATACCCTGCGCCGTACCCTAACCCATACAATAACCTGTATCCTAAGCCTTAACCTAACCCTAACCAATGACCTACACAGTACCCTCACCCGTACCCTAAGCCATACCCTAACCCTAACCCTAACACTAACCCTAACCCTAAACCCTACCCTATGCCGTACCCTCACCCATACCCTATCCCATACCCTAAGCCGTACCCTAACCCTAACACTAACCCTAACCCTAACCCTAACCCTAAACTACCCTTGACTGCTTTTGCCTCCATTAGATTTCCTAAGCACTAGTGTTTTAAGGAACAGGTTAAAAAGAAAATCCTAATGTGATTTTTTTATAATGTGTTTATTCTTTATCTTATCCTAGTAACGAAAATCTTCTCCATGGCTGGACCCTAAATAATATTCCTTTACGTGCTAAGTGGTATCTAGAGAGTGGGATAGGTTTAATAAATACCCTAATCCTAACGTGTACCCTAACCCTAACCCTAATGCGTACCCTAACCCTAACCCAAACCCTAACCCTAACACGTACGCTAATCCTCACCCGTACCCTAAACCAATCCCTAACCCTAAAACTAACCCTAACCCTAACCCTAACCCGAACCCATACGCTACGCCGTACCCTCACCCATACCCTAACCCGTATCCTAAGCCGTACCCTAACCCTAAACCTAACCCTAACCTCTACCCTACGCCGTACCCTCACCCGTAACCTAACCCGTACCCAAAGCCTTACCCTAACCCTAACCCTAACCCTCACCCATACCCAACGCCGTAACCTAACCCATATCCTAACCCGTATCCTAAGCCGTACCCTAACCCTAACCAATAACCTACGCAGGACCCTCACCAGTACCCTCACCGGTATCCTAAGCCCTCCCCTAACCCTAACCCTAACCCTAACCCTAAACTACCCTTTACTGCTTTTGCCTCCATTAGATTTCCTAAACACTAGTGTTTTAAGGAACAGGTTAAAAAGAAAACCTTATGTGATTTTTTTATAATGTGTTTATTCTTTATCTTATCCTAGTGACTAAAATCTTCTCCATGGCTGAACCCCAAATAATATTCCTTTACGTGCTAAGTGGTATCTAGAGAGTGGGATAGGTTTAATAAATACCCTAATCCTAAAGTGTACCCTAAACCTAACCCATACCCTAACCCTAACGCGTACCCTAACCCTAACCAAAACCCTAACCCGAACACGTATGCTAATCCTAACCCGTACCCTAAACCAATCCCTAACCCTAAAACTAACCCTAACCCTAACCCTAACCCTAACCCATAACCTACACCGTACCCTCACCCGTACCCTAACCCGTACCCTAAGCCGTACCCTAACCCTAACCCTAAAACATATGCTACGCCGTACCCTCACCCGTACCCTAACCCGTATCCTAAGCCGTACACTAACCCTAACCCTAACCCTAAACTATACCCTACGCCGTAACCTCACCCGTACCCTAAGCCGTACCCTAAGCCGTACCCTAACCCTAACCCTAACCCTAACCCTAACCCTAACCCTAACCCATACCGTACGCCATACCCTAACACGTACCCTAACCCGTATCCTAAGCCGTACCCTAACCCTAACCAATACCCTACGCAGTATCCTCACCCATAGCCTCACCCGTACCCTAAGCCATACCCTAACCCTAACCCTAACACTAACCCTAACCCTAAACCCTACCCTATGCCGTACCCTCACCCATACCCTATCCCATACCCTAAGCCGTACCCTAACCCTAACACTAACCCTAACCCGTACCCTAACCCTAACACTAACCCTAACCCTAACCCTAACCCTAAACTACCCTTGACTGCTTTTGCCTCCATTAGATTTCCTAAGCACTAGTGTTTTAAGGAACAGGTTAAAAAGAAAATCCTAATGTGATTTTTTTATAATGTGTTTATTCTTTATCTTATCCTAGTAACGAAAATCTTCTCCATGGCTGGACCCTAAATAATATTCCTTTACGTGCTAAGTGGTATCTAGAGAGTGGGATAGGTTTAATAAATAACCTAATCCTAACGTGTACCCTAACCCTAACCCAAACCCTAACCCTAACACGTACGCTAATCCTCACCCGTACCCTAAACCAATCCCTAACCCTAAAACTAACCCTAACCCTAACCCTAACCCTAACCCATACGCTACGCCGTACCCTCACCCACACCCTAACCCGTACCCAAAGCCTTACCCTAACCCTAACCCTAACCCTCACCCATACCCAACGCCGTAACCTAACCCATATCCTAACCCGTATCCTAAGCCGTACCCTAACCCTAACCAATAACCTACGCAGTACCCTCACCAGTACCCTCACCGGTATCCTAAGCCCTACCCTAACCCTAACCCTAACCCTAACCCTAAACTACCCTTTACTGCTTTTGCCTCCATTAGATTTCCTAAACACTAGTGTTTTAAGGAACAGGTTAAAAAGAAAACCTTATGTGATTTTTTTATAATGTGTTTATTCTTTATCTTATCCTAGTGACTAAAATCTTCTCCATGGCTGAACCCCAAATAATATTCCTTTACGTGCTAAGTGGTATCTAGAGAGTGGGATAGGTTTAATAAATACCCTAATCCTAAAGTGTACCCTAAACCTAACCCATACCCTAACCCTAACGCGTACCCTAACCCTAACCAAAACCCTAACCCGAACACGTATGCTAATCCTGACCCGTACCCTAAACCAATCCCTAACCCTAAAACTAACCCTAACCCTAACCCTAACCCTAACCCATAACCTACACCGTACCCTCACCCGTACCCTAACCCGTACCCTAAGCCGTACCCTAACCCTAACCCTAAACCATATGCTACGCCGTACCCTCACCCGTACCCTAACCCGTATCCTAAGCCGTACCCTAACCCTAACACTAACCCTAAACTATACCCTACGCCGTAACCTCACCCGTACCCTAACCCGTACCCTAAGCCGTACCCTAACCCTAACCCTAACCCTAACCCTAACCCTAACCCTAACCCATACCGTACGCCATACCCTAACACGTACCCTAACCCGTATCCTAAGCCGTACCCTAACCCTAACCAATACCCTACGCATTATCCTCACCCATAGCCTCACCCGTGCCCTAAGCCGTACCCTAACCCTAACCCTAACCCTAACCCTAACCCTAACACCTACCCTATGCCATACCCTCACCTGTACCCTATCCCATAACCTAAGCCGTACCATAACCCTAACACTAACCCTA
Source organism: Eubalaena glacialis (assembly GCF_028564815.1). Lineage (NCBI taxonomy): Eukaryota > Metazoa > Chordata > Mammalia > Artiodactyla > Balaenidae > Eubalaena > Eubalaena glacialis. Next base: position 1,313,100 of record NW_026871495.1, read on the forward strand.
ACCCTAACCCATAACCTACGCCGTACCCTCACCCGTACCCTAACCCGTATCCTAAGCCGTACCCTAACCCTAACCCTAACCCTAACCCTAACCCATAACCTACGCCGTACCCTCACCCGTACCCTAACACGTACCCTAAGAAGTACCGTAACCCTAACCCTAACACTAACCCTAACCCTAACCCACACTCTACGCCGTACCCTAACCCGTACCCTAACACGTATCCTAAGCCGTACCCTAACCCTAAGCAATACCCTACGCAGTACCCTCACCCGTACCCTCACCCGTACCCTATCCCATACCCTAAGCCGTACCCTAACCCTAACACTAACCCTAACCCTAACCCTAACCCTAAACTACCCTTGATTGCTTTTGCCTCTATTAGATTTCCTAAGCACTAGTGTTTTAAGGAACAGGTTAAAAAGAAAATCCTAATGTGATTTTTTTATAATGTGTTTATTCTTTATCTTATCCTAGTGACTAAAATCTTCTCCATGGCTGGATCCCTAATAATATTCCTTTACGTGCTAAGTGGTATCTAGAGAGTGGGATAGGTTTAATAAATACCCTAATCCTAACGTGTACCCTAACCCTAACCCATACCCTAACCCTAACGCGTACCCTAACCCTAACCGAAAACCTAACCCTAACACGTACGCTAATCCTAACCCGTACCCTAAACCAATCCCTAACCCTAAAACTAACCCTAACCCTAACCCTAAACCTTACCCTACGCCGTACCCTCACCCGTACCCTAACCCGTACCCTAAGACGTACCCTAACCCTAACCCTAACCCATACGCTATGCCGTACCCTCAGCCGTACCCTAACCCGTATCCTAAGCCATACCCTAACCCTAACCCTAACCCTAACCCTAACCCTAACCCATACCCTATGCCATACCCTAACCCGTACCCTAACCCGTATCCTAAGCCGTATCCTAACCCTAACCAATACCCTACGCAGTACCCTCACCCGTACCCTCACCCGTACCCTAAGCCGTACCCTAACCCCAACCCTAACCCTAACTCTAACCCTAACCCCTACCCTACGCCGTACCCTCACCCGTACCCTATCCCATACGCTAAGCCGTACCCTAACCCTAACACTAACACTAACCCTAACCCTAACCCTAACCCATACCCTACGCCGTACCCTCACCCGTAACCTAACCCGTACCCAAAGCCGTACCCTAACCCTAACCCTAACCTATACACTACGCCGTACCCTCACCCGTACCCTAACCCGTACCCTAAGCCGTACCCTAACTCTAACCCTAACCCTAACCCTAACCCTTACCCATACCCTGCGCCGTACCCTAACCCATACAATAACCTGTATCCTAAGCCTTAACCTAATCCTAACCAATGACCTACACAGTACCCTCACCCGTACCCTAAGCCATACCCTAACCCTAACCCTAACACTAACCCTAACCCTAAACCCTACCCTATGCCGTACCCTCACCCATACCCTATCCCATACCCTAAGCCGTACCCTAACCCTAACACTAACCCTAACCCTAACCCTAACCCTAAACTACCCTTGACTGCTTTTGCCTCCATTAGATTTCCTAAGCACTAGTGTTTTAAGGAACAGGTTAAAAAGAAAATCCTAATGTGATTTTTTTATAATGTGTTTATTCTTTATCTTATCCTAGTAACGAAAATCTTCTCCATGGCTGGACCCTAAATAATATTCCTTTACGTGCTAAGTGGTATCTAGAGAGTGGGATAGGTTTAATAAATACCCTAATCCTAACGTGTACCCTAACCCTAACCCTAATGCGTACCCTAACCCTAACCCAAACCCTAACCCTAACACGTACGCTAATCCTCACCCGTACCCTAAACCAATCCCTAACCCTAAAACTAACCCTAACCCTAACCCTAACCCTAACCCATACGCTACGCCGTACCCTCACCCATACCCTAACCCGTATCCTAAGCCGTACCCTAACCCTAAACCTAACCCTAACCTCTACCCTACGCCGTACCCTCACCCGTACCCTAACCCGTACCCAAAGCCTTACCCTAACCCTAACCCTAACCCTCACCCATACCCAACGCCGTAACCTAACCCATATCCTAACCCGTATCCTAAGCCGTACCCTAACCCTAACCAATAACCTACGCAGTACCCTCACCAGTACCCTCACCGGTATCCTAAGCCCTCCCCTAACCCTAACCCTAACCCTAACCCTAAACTACCCTTTACTGCTTTTGCCTCCATTAGATTTCCTAAACACTAGTGTTTTAAGGAACAGGTTAAAAAGAAAACCTTATGTGATTTTTTTATAATGTGTTTATTCTTTATCTTATCCTAGTGACTAAAATCTTCTCCATGGCTGAACCCCAAATAATATTCCTTTACGTGCTAAGTGGTATCTAGAGAGTGGGATAGGTTTAATAAATACCCTAATCCTAAAGTGTACCCTAAACCTAACCCATACCCTAACCCTAACGCGTACCCTAACCCTAACCAAAACCCTAACCCGAACACGTATGCTAATCCTAACCCGTACCCTAAACCAATCCCTAACCCTAAAACTAACCCTAACCCTAACCCTAACCCTAACCCATAACCTACACCGTACCCTCACCCGTACCCTAACCCGTACCCTAAGCCGTACCCTAACCCTAACCCTAAAACATATGCTACGCCGTACCCTCACCCGTACCCTAACCCGTATCCTAAGCCGTACCCTAACCCTAACCCTAACCCTAAACTATACCCTACGCCGTAACCTCACCCGTACCCTAAGCCGTACCCTAAGCCGTACCCTAACCCTAACCCTAACCCTAACCCTAACCCTAACCCTAACCCATACCGTACGCCATACCCTAACACGTACCCTAACCCGTATCCTAAGCCGTACCCTAACCCTAACCAATACCCTACGCAGTATCCTCACCCATAGCCTCACCCGTACCCTAAGCCATACCCTAACCCTAACCCTAACACTAACCCTAACCCTAAACCCTACCCTATGCCGTACCCTCACCCATACCCTATCCCATACCCTAAGCCGTACCCTAACCCTAACACTAACCCTAACCCTAACCCTAACCCTAAACTACCCTTGACTGCTTTTGCCTCCATTAGATTTCCTAAGCACTAGTGTTTTAAGGAACAGGTTAAAAAGAAAATCCTAATGTGATTTTTTTATAATGTGTTTATTCTTTATCTTATCCTAGTAACGAAAATCTTCTCCATGGCTGGACCCTAAATAATATTCCTTTACGTGCTAAGTGGTATCTAGAGAGTGGGATAGGTTTAATAAATACCCTAATCCTAACGTGTACCCTAACCCTAACCCAAACCCTAACCCTAACACGTACGCTAATCCTCACCCGTACCCTAAACCAATCCCTAACCCTAAAACTAACCCTAACCCTAACCCTAACCCTAACCCATACGCTACGCCGTACCCTCACCCATACCCTAACCCGTATCCTAAGCCGTACCCTAACCCTAAACCTAACCCTAACCTCTACCCTACGCCGCACCCTCACCCGTACCCTAACCCGTACCCAAAGCCTTACCCTAACCCTAACCCTAATCCTCACCCATACCCAACGCCGTAACCTAACCCATATCCTAACCCGTATCCTAAGCCGTACCCTAACCCTAACCAATAACCTACGCAGTACCCTCACCAGTACCCTCACCGGTATCCTAAGCCCTACCCTAACCCTAACCCTAACCCTAACCCTAAACTACCCTTTACTGCTTTTGCCTCCATTAGATTTCCTAAACACTAGTGTTTTAAGGAACAGGTTAAAAAGAAAACCTTATGTGATTTTTTTATAATGTGTTTATTCTTTATCTTATCCTAGTGACTAAAATCTTCTCCATGGCTGAACCCCAAATAATATACCTTTACGTGCTAAGTGGTATCTAGAGAGTGGGATAGGTTTAATAAATACCCTAATCCTAAAGTGTACCCTAAACCTAACCCATACCCTAACCCTAACGCGTACCCTAACCCTAACCAAAACCCTAACCCGAACACGTATGCTAATCCTAACCCGTACCCTAAACCAATCCCTAACCCTAAAACTAACCCTAACCCTAACCCTAACCCTAACCCATAACCTACACCGTACCCTCACCCGTACCCTAACCCGTACCCTAAGCCGTACCCTAACCCTAACCCTAAACCATATGGTACGCCGTACCCTCACCCGTACCCTAACCCGTATCCTAAGCCGTACCCTAACCCTAACACTAACCCTAAACTATACCCTACGCCGTAACCTCACCCGTACCCTAACCCGTACCCTAAGCCGTACCCTAACCCTAACCCTAACCCTAACCCTAACCCTAACCCTAACCCATACCGTACGCCATACCCTAACACGTACCCTAACCCGTATCCTAAGCCGTACCCTAACCCTAACCAATACCCTACGCAGTATCCTCACCCATAGCCTCACCCGTGCCCTAAGCCGTACCCTAACCCTAACCCTAACCCTAACCCTAACCCTAACACCTACCCTATGCCATACCCTCACCTGTACCCTATCCCATAACCTAAGCCGTACCATAACCCTAACACTAACCCTAACCCTAACCCATAACCTACGCCGTACCCTCACCCGTACCCTAACCCGTATCCTAAGCCGTACCCTAACCCTAACCCTAACCCTAACCCTAACCCATAACCTACGCCGTACCCTCACCCGTACCCTAACACGTACCCTAAGAAGTACCGTAACCCTAACCCTAACACTAACCCTAACCCTAACCCACACTCTACGCCGTACCCTAACCCGTACCCTAACACGTATCCTAAGCCGTACCCTAACCCTAAGCAATACCCTACGCAGTACCCTCACCCGTACCCTCACCCGTACCCTATCCCATACCCTAAGCCGTACCCTAACCCATACCCTAAGCCGTACCCTAACCCTAACCCTAACCGTAACCCTAACCCCTACCCTACGCCGTACCCTCACCCGTACCCTATCCCATACCCTAAGCCGTACCCTAACCCTAACACTAACCCTAACCCTAACCCTAACCCTAAACTACCCTTGATTGCTTTTGCCTGTATTAGATTTCCTAAACACTAGTGTTTTAAGGAACAGGTTAAAAAGAAAATCCTAATGTGATTTTTTTATAATGTGTTTATTCTTTATCTTATCCTAGTGACTAAAATCTTCTCCATGGCTGGATCCCTAATAATATTCCTTTACGTGCTAAGTGGTATCTAGAGAGTGGGATAGGTTTAATAAATACCCTAATCCTAACGTGTACCCTAACCCTAACCCATACCCTAACCCTAACGCATACCCTAACCCTAACCGAAAACCTAACCCTAACACGTACGCTAATCCTAACCCGTACCCTAAACCAATCCCTAACCCTAAAACTAACCCTAACCCTAACCCTAACCCTAAACCTTACCCTACGCCGTACCCTCACCCGTCCCCTAACCCGTACCCTAAGACGTACCCTAACCCTAACCCTAACCCATACGCTACGCCGTACCCTCACCCGTACCCTAACCCGTATCCTAAGCCGTACCCTAACCCTAACCCTAACCCTAACCCTAACCCTAACCCATACCCTACGCCATACCCTAACCCGTACCCTAACCCGTACCCTAACCCTAACCTTAACCCTAACCCTAACTCTAACCCATACCCTACGCCATACCCTAACCCGTACCCTAACCCGTATCCTAAGCCGTATCCTAACCCTAACCAATACCCTACGCAGTACCCTCACCCGTACCCTCACCCGTACCCTAAGCCGTACCCTAACCCCAACCCTAACCCTAACTCTAACCCTAACCCCTACCCTACGCCGTACCCTCACCCGTACCCTATCCCATACGCTAAGCCGTACCCTAACCCTAACACTAACACTAACCCTAACCCTAACCCTAACCCATACCCTACGCCGTACCCTCACCCGTAACCTAACCCGTACCCAAAGCCGTACCCTAACCCTAACCCTAACCTATACACTACGCCGTACCCTCACCCGTACCCTAACCCGTACCCTAAGCCGTACCCTAACTCTAACCCTAACCCTAACCCTAACCCTTACCCATACCCTGCGCCGTACCCTAACCCATACAATAACCTGTATCCTAAGCCTTAACCTAACCCTAACCAATGACCTACACAGTACCCTCACCCGTACCCTAAGCCATACCCTAACCCTAACCCTAACACTAACCCTAACCCTAAACCCTACCCTATGCCGTACCCTCACCCATACCCTATCCCATACCCTAAGCCGTACCCTAACCCTAACACTAACCCTAACCCTAACCCTAACCCTAAACTACCCTTGACTGCTTTTGCCTCCATTAGATTTCCTAAGCACTAGTGTTTTAAGGAACAGGTTAAAAAGAAAATCCTAATGTGATTTTTTTATAATGTGTTTATTCTTTATCTTATCCTAGTGACGAAAATATTCTCCATGGCTGGACCCTAAATAATATTCCTTTACGTGCTAAGTGGTATCTAGAGAGTGGGATAGGTTTAATAAATACCCTAATCCTAACGTGTACCCTAACCCTAACCCATACCCTAACCCTAATGCATACCCTAACTCTAACCCAAACCCTAACCCTAACACGTACGCTAATCCTAACCCGTACCCTAAACCAATCCCTAACCCTAACCCTAACCCTAATCCTAAACCTAACCCTAACCTCTACCCTACGCCGTACCCTCCCCCGTACCCTAACCCGTACCCAAAGCCTTACCCTAACCCTAACCCTAACCCTCACCCATACCCAATGCCGTAACCTAACCCATATCCTAACCCGTATCCTAAGCCGTACCCTAACCCTAACCAATAACCTACGCAGTACCCTCACCAGTACCCTCACCCGTATCCTAAGCCCTACCCTAACCCTAACCCTAACCCTAACCCTAAAATACCCTTTACTGCTTTTGCCTCCATTAGATTTCCTAAACACTAGTGTTTTAAGGAACAGGTTAAAAAGAAAACCTTATGTGATTTTTTTATAATGTGTTTATTCTTTATCTTATCCTAGTGACTAAAATCTTCTCCATGGCTGAACCCCAAATAATATTCCTTTACGTGCTAAGTGGTATCTAGAGAGTGGGATAGGTTTAATAAATACCCTAATCCTAAAGTGTACCCTAAACCTAACCCATACCCTAACCCTAACGCGTACCCTAACCCTAACCAAAACCCTAACCCGAACAGGTATGCTAATCCTAACCCGTACCCTAAACCAATCCCTAACCCTAAAACTAACCCTAACCCTAACCCTAACCCATAACCTACACCGTACCCTCACCCGTACCCTAACCCGTACCCTAAGCCGTACCCTAACCCTAACCCTAACCCTAAACTATACCCTACGCCGTAACCTCACCCGTACCCTAACCCGTACCCTAAGCCGTACCCTAACCCTAACCCTAACCCTAACCCTGACCCTAACCCTAACCCATACCGTACGCCATACCCTAACACGTACCCTAACCCGTATCCTAAGCCGTACCCTAACCCTAACCAATATCCTACGCAGTATCCTCACCCATACCCTCACCCGTACCCTAAGCCATACCCTAACCCTAACCCTAACCCTAACCCCTACCCTATGCCATACCCTCAGCTGTACCCTATCCCATAACCTAAGCCGTACCATAACCCTAACACTAACCCTAACCCTACCCCATAACCTACGCCGTACCCTCACCCGTACCCTAACCCGTATCCTAAGCCATACCCTAACCCTAACCCTAACCCTAACCCTAACCCATAACCTACGCCGTACCCTCACCCGTACCCTAACACGTACCCTAAGACGTACCGTAACCCTAACCCTAACACTAACCCTAACCCTAACCCACACTCTACGCCGTACCCTATCCCGTACCCTAACACGTATCCTAAGCCGTACCCTAACCCTAACCAATACCCTACGCAGTACCCTCACCCGTACCCTCACCCGTACCCTAAACCATACCCTAACCATAACCCTAACCCTTAACCTAACCCCTACCCTACGCCGTACCCTCACCCGTACCCTATCCCATACCCTAAGCCGTACCCTAACCCTAACACTAACCCTAACCCTAACCCTAACCCTAAACTACCCTTGATGGCTTTTGCCTCTATTAGATTTCCTAAGCACTAGTGTTTTAAGGAACAGCTTAAAAAGAAAATCCTAATGTGATTTTTTTATAATGTGTTTATTCTTTATCTTATCCTAGTGACTAAAATCTTCTCCATGGCTGGATCCCTAATAATATTCCTTTACGTGCTAATTGGTATCTAGAGAGTGGGATAGGTTTAATAAATACCCTAATCCTAACGTGTACCCTAACCCTAACCCATACCCTAACCCTAACGCGTACCCTAACCCTAACCCAAAACCTAACCCTAACACGTACGCTAATCCTAACCCGTACCCTAAACCAAACCCTAACCCTAAAACTAACCCTAACCCTAACCCTAACCCTAAACCTTACCCTACGCCGTACCCTCACCCGTACCCTAACCCGTAGCCTAAGACGTACACTAACCCTAAACCTTACCCTAACCTCTACCCTACGCCGTACCCTCACCCGTACCCTAACCCGTACCCTAAGCCGTACCCTAACCCTAACCCTAACCCTAACCCATACGCTATGCCGCACCCTCACCCATACCCTAACCCGTATCCTAAGCCGTACCCTAACCCTAACCCTAATCCTAACCGCTACCCTACGCCATACCCTATCCCATACCCTAAGCGGTACCCTAAACCTAACACTAACCCTAAACCTAACCCTAACACCTACCCTACGCCGTACCCTCACCGTAACCTATCCCATACCCTAAGCCGTACCCTAACCCTAACACTAACCCTAACCCTAAACCTAACCCCTACCCTACGCCGTACCCTCACCCGTACCCTATCCCATACCCTAAGCCGTACCCTAACCCTAACCCTAACCCTAACCTATACACTACGCCGCCGTACCCTCACCCGTACCCTAACCCGTACCCTAAGCCGTACCCTAACCCTAACCCTAACCCTAACCCTAACCCTAACCCATACCCTACGCCGTACCCTAAACCGTACCCTAACCCGTATTCTAAGCCGTACCCTAACCATAACCAATACCCTACACAGTACCCTCACCCGTACCCTCACCCGTACCCTAAGCCATACCCTAACCCTAACCCTAACCCTAACCTATACACTACGCCATACCCTCACCCGTACCCTAACCCGTACCCTAAGCCGTACCCTAACCCTAACCCTAACCCTAAACTATACCCTACGCCGTAACCTCACCCATACCCTAACCCGTACCCTAAGCCGTACCCTAACCCTAACCCTAACCCTAACACTAACCCTAACCCATAGCGTACGCCATACCCTAACAGGTACCCTAACCCGTATCCTAAGCCATACCCTAACCCTAACCAATACCCTACGCAGTATCCTCACCCATACCCTCACCCGTACCCTAAGCCGTACCCTAACCCTAACCCTAACCCTAAACCTAACCCTAACCCCTACCCTATGCCATACCCTCACCTGTACCCTATCCCATAACCTAAGCCGTACCCTAACCCTAACCCTAACCCTAACCCTAACCCATAACCTACGCCGTACCCTCACCCGTACCCTAACACGTACCCTAAGACGTACCGTAACCCTAACCCTAACACTAACCCTAACCCTAACCCACACACTACGCCATACCCTAACCCGTACCCTAACACGTATCCTAAGCCGTACCCTAACCCTAACCAATACCCTACGCAGTACCCTCACCCGTACCCTCACCCGTACCCTAAGCCATACCCTAACCCTAACACTAACCCTAACCCTAACCCTAACCCTAAACTACCCTTGATTGCTTTTGCCTCTATTAGATTTCCTAAGCACTAGTGTTTTAAGGAATAGGTTAAACAGAAAATCCTAATGTGATTTTTTTATAATGTGTTTATTCTTTATCTTATCCTAGTGACTAAAATCTTCTCCATGGCTGGATCCCTAATAATATTCCTTTACGTGCTAAGTGGTATCTAGAGAGTGGGATAGGTTTAATAAATACCCTAATCCTAACGTGTACCCTAACCCTACCCCATACCCTAATCCTAACGCGTACCCTAACCCTAACCCAAAGCCTAACCCTAACACATACGCTAATCCTAACCCGTACCCTAAACCAATCCCTAACCCTAAAACTAACCCTAACCCTAACCCTAACCCTAACCCATACGCTACGCCGTACCCTCACCCATACCCTAACCCGTATCCTAAGCCGTACCCTAATCCTAAACCTACCCCTAACCTCTACCCTACGCCGTACCCTCACCCGTACCCTAACCCGTACCCAAAGCCTTACCCTAACCCTAACCCTAACCCTCACCCATACCCAACGCCGTAACCTAACCCATATCCTAACCCGTATCCTAAGCCGTACCCTAACCCTAACCAATAACCTACGCAGTACCCTCACCAGTAACCTCACCCGTAACCTAAGCCCTACCCTAACCCTAACCCTAACCCTAACCCTAAACTACCCTTTACTGCTTTTGCCTCCATTAGATTTCCTAAACACTAGTGTTTTAAGGAACAAGTTAAAAAGAAAACCTTATGTGATTTTTTTATAATGTGTTTATTCTTTATCTTATCCTAGTGACTAAAATTTTCTCCATGGCTGAACCCCAAATAATATTCCTTTACGTGCTAAGTGGTATCTAGAGAGTGGGATAGGTTTAATAAATACCCTAATCCTAACGTGTACCCTAAACCTAACCCATACCCTAACCCTAACGCGTACCCTAACCCTAACCAAAACCCTAACCCGAACAAGTATGCTAATCCTAACCCGTACCCTAAACCAATCCCTAACCCTAAAACTAACCCTAACCCTAACCCTAACCCTAACCCTAACCCATAACCTACGCCGTACTCTCACCCGTACCCTAAACCGTATCCTAAGCCGTACCCTAACCCTAACCCTAAACCTAACCCTAACCGCTACCCTACGCCGTACCCTATCCCATACCCTAAGCGGTACCCTAAACCTAACACTAACCCTAAACCTAACCCTAACCCCTACCCTACGCCGTACCCTCACCCGTAACCTATCCCATACCCTAAGCCATACCCTAACCCTAACACTAACCCTAACTCTAAACCTAACCCCTACCCTACGCCGTACCCTCACCCGTACCCTATCCCATACCCTAAGCCGTACCCTAACCCTAACCCTAACCCTAACCTATACACTACGCCATACCCTGACCCGTACCCTAACCCTTACCCTAAGCCGTACCCTAACCCTAACCCTAACCCTAACCTATACACTACGCCGTACCCTCACCCGTACCCTAAGCCGTATCCTAAGCCGTACCCTAACCCTAACCCTAACCCTAAACTATACCCTACGCCGTACCCTAACCCGTACCCTAACCCGTATTCTAAGCCGTAACCTAACCATAACCAATACCCTACACAGTACCCTCACCCGTACCCTCACCCGTACCCTAAGCCATACCCTAACCCTAACCCTAACCCTAACCTATACACTACACCATACCCTCACCCGTACCCTAACCCGTACCCTAAGCCGTACCCTAACCCTAACCCTAACCCTAAACCATACGCTACGCCGTACCCTCACCCGTACCCTAACCCGTATCCTAAGCCGTACCCTAACCCTAACCCTAACCCTAAACTATACCCTACGCCGTAACCTCACCCGTACCCTAACCCGTACCCTAAGCCGTACCCTAACCCTAACCCTAACCCTAACCCTAACCCTAACCCTAACCCATACCGTACGCCATACCCTAACACGTACCCTAACCCGTATCCTAAGCCGTACCCTAACCCTAACCAATACCCTACGCAGTATCCTCACCCATTCCCTCACCCGTACCCTAAGCCGTACCCTAACCCTAACCCTAACCCTAACCCGAACCCTAACCCCTACCCTATGCCATACCCTCACCTGTACCCTATCCCATAACCTAAGCCGTACCATAACCCTAACACTAATCCTAACCCTAACCCATAACCTACGCCGTACCCTCACCCGTACCCTAACCCGTATCCTAAGCCGTACCCTAACCCTAACCCTAACCCTAACCCTAACCCATAACCTACGCCGTACCCTCACCCGTACCCTAACACGTACCCTAAGACGTACCGTAACCCTAACCCTAACACTAACCCTAACCCTAACCCACACTCTACGCAGTAACCTAACCCGTACCCTAACACGTATCCTAAGCTGTACCCTAACCCTAACCAATACCCTACGCAGTACCCTCACCCGTACCCTCACCCGTACCCTAAGCCATACCCTAACCCTAACCCTAACCGTAACCCTAACCCCTACCCTACGCCGTACCATCACCCGTACCCTATCCCATACGCTAAGCCGTACCCTAACCCTAACAGTAACACTAACCCTAACCCTAACCCATAACCTACGCCATACCCTCACCCGTACCCTAACCCGTATCCTAAGACGTACCGTAACCCTAACCAATACCCTACGCAGTATCCTTACCCATACCCTCACCCGTACCCTAAGCCGAACCCTAACCCTAAACCTAACCCTAACCCTAACCCATACCCTATGCCATACCCTCACCTGTACCCTATTCCATAACCTAAGCCGTACCCTAACCCTAACCCTAACCCTAACCGTAACCCATACGCTACGCCGTACCTTCACCCGTACCCTAACCCGTATCCTAAGCCGTACCCTAACCCTAACCCTAACCCTAACACTAACCCTAACCCTAACCCTAACCCATACCCTACGCCATACCCTAACCCGTACCCTAACCCGTATCCTAAGCCGTATCCTAAACCTAACCAATACCCTACGCAGTACCCTCACCCGTACCCTCACCCGTACCCTAAGCCGTACCCTAACCCCAACCCTAACCCTAACTCTAACCGTAACCCCTACCCTACGCCGTACCCTCACCCGTACCCTATCCCATACGCTAAGCCGTACCCTAACCCTAACACTAACACTAACCCTAACCCTAACCCTAACCCTAAACCATACCCTATGCCGTACACTCACCCATAACCTAACCCGTACCCTAAGCCGTACCCTAACCCTAACCCTAACCTATACACTATGCCGTACACTCACCCGTACCCTAACCCGTACCCTAAGCCGTACCCTAACTCTAACCCTAACCCTAACCCTAACCCTTACCCATACCCTGCGCCGTACCCTAACCCATACAATAACCTGTATCCTAAGCCTTAACCTAACCCTAACCAATGACCTACACAGTACCCTCACCCGTACCCTAAGCCATACTCTAACCCTAACCCTAACACTAACCCTAATCCTAAACCCTACCCTATGCCGTACCCTCACCCATACCCTATCCCATACCCTAAGCCGTACCCTAACCCTAACACTAACCCTAACCCTAACCCTAACCCTAAACTACCCTTGACTGCTTTTGCCTCCATTAGAATTCCTAAGCACGAGTGTTTTAAGGAACAGGTTAAAAAGAAAATCCTAATGTGATTTTTTTATAATGTGTTTATTCTTTATCTTATCCTAGTTACGAAAATCTTCTCCATGGCTGGACCCTAAATAATATTCCTTTACGTGCTAAGTGGTATCTAGAGAGTGGGATAGGTTTAATAAATACCCTAATCCTAACGTGTACCCTAAACCTAACCCATACCCTAACCCTAACGCGTACCCTAACCCTAACCAAAACCCTAACCCGAACAAGTATGCTAATCCTAAACCTTACCCTAAACCAATCCCTAACCCTAAAACTAACCCTAACCCTAACTCTAACCCTAACCCATAACCTACGCCGTACCCTCACCCGTACACTAACCCGTACCCTAAGCCGTACCCTAACCCTAACCCTAACCCTAACCCTAACCCTAACCCATACCCTACGCCGTACCCTAAACCGTACCCTAACCCGTATTCTAAGCCGTACCCTAACCATAACCAATACCCTAAACAGTACCCTCACCCGTACCCTAAGCCGTACCCTAACCCTAACCCTAACCCTAACCCCTACCCTACACCGTACCCTCACCCGTACCCTATCCCATACCCTAAGCCGTACCCTAAACCTAACACTAACCCTAACCCTAACCCTAACCCTAAACTACCCTTGATTGCTTTTGCCTCTATTAGATTTCCTAAGCACTAGTGTTTTAAGGAACAGGTTAAAAAGAAAATACTAATGTGATTTTTTTATAATGTGTTTATTCTTTATCTTATCCTAGTGACTAAAATCTTCTCCATGGCTGTATCCCTAATAATATTCGTTACGTGCTAAGTGGTATCTAGAAAGTGGGATAGGTTTAATAAATACCCTAATCCTAACGTGTACCCTAACCCTAACCCATACCCTAACCCTAACGCGTACCCTAACCCTAACCCAAAAGCTAACCCTAAAACGTACGCTAATCCTAACCCGTACCCTAAACCAAACCCTAACCCTAACCCTAACCCTAACCCTTACCCTACACCGTACCCTCACCCGTACCCTAACCCGTACCCTAAGACGTACCCTAACACTAACCCTAACCCATACACTACGCCGTACCCTCACCCGTACCCTAACCCGTATCCTAAGCCGTACCCTAACCCTAACCCTAACCCTAACCCTAACCCTAACCCATACCCTACGCCATACCCTAACCCGTACACTAACCCGTATCCTAAGCCATATCCTAACCCTAACCAATACCCTACGCAGTACCCTCACCCGTACCCTCACCCGTACCCTAAGCCGTACCCTAACCCCAACCCTAACCCTAACTCTAACCCTAACCCCTACCCTACGCCGTACCCTCACCCGTACCCTATCCCATACGCTAAGCCGTACCCTAACCCTAACACTAACACTAACCCTAACCCTAACCCTAACCCATACCCTACGCCGTACCCTCACACGTAACCTAACCCGTACCCTAAGCCGTACCCTAACCCTAACCCTAACCTATACACTACGCCGTACCCTCACCCGTACCCTAACCCGTACCCTAAGCCGTACCCTAACTCTAACCCTAACCCTAACCCTAAACCTTACCCATACCCTGCACCGTACCCTAACCCATACAATAACCTGTATCCTAAGCCTTAACCTAACCCTAACCAATGACCTACACAGTACCCTCACCCGTACCCTAAGCCATACCCTAACCCTAACCCTAACACTAACCCTAACCCTAACCCCTACCCTACGCCGTACCCTCACCCGTACCCTATCCCATACCCTAAGCCGTACCCTAACCCTAACACTAACCCTAACCCTAACCCTAACCCTAAACTACCCTTGACTGCTTTTGCCTCCATTAGATTTCCTAAGCACTAGTGTTTTAAGGAACAGGTTAAAAAGAAAATCCTAATGTGATTTTTTTATAATGTGTTTATTCTTTATCTTATCCTAGTAACGAAAATCTTCTCCATGGCTGGACCCTAAATAATATTCCTTTACGTGCTAAATGGTATCTAGAGAGTGGGATAGGTTTAATAAATACCCTAATCCTAACGTGTACCCTAACCCTAACCCACACCCTAACCCTATTGCGTACCCTAACCCTAACCCAAACCCTAACCCTAACACGTACACTAATCCTAACCCGTACCCTAAACCAATCCCTAACCCTAAAACTAACCCTAACCCTAACCCTAACCCTAACCCATACGCTACGCCGTACCCTCACCCATACCCTAACCCGTATCCTAAGCCGTACCCTAACCCTAAACCTAACCCTAACCTCTACCCTACGCCGTACCCTCACCCGTACCCTAACCCGTACACAAAGCCTTACCCTAACCCTAACCCTAACCCTCACCCATACCCAACGCCGTAACCTAACCCATATCCTAACCCGTATCCTAAGCCGTACCCTAACCCTAACCAATAACCTACGCAGTACCCTCACCAGTACCCTCACCCGTATCCTAAGCCCTACCCTAACCCTAACCCTAACCCTAACCCTAAACTACCCTTTACTGCTTTTGCCTCCTTTAGATTTCCTAAACACTAGTGTTTTAAAGAACAGGTTAAAAAGAAAATCCTAATGTGATTTTTTTATAATGTGTTTATTCTTTATCTTATCCTAGTGACTAAAATCTTCTCCATGGCTGGACCCCAAATAATATTCCTTTACGTGCTAAGTGGTATCTAGAGAGTGGGATAGGTTTAATAAATACCCTAATCATAACGTGTACCCTAACCCTAACCCATACCCTAACCCTAACACGTACCCTAACCCTAACCCAAACCCTAACCCTAACACGTACGCTAATCCTAACCCGTACCCTAAACCAATCCCTAACCCTAAAACTAACCCTAACCCTAACCCTAACCCTAACCCATACACTACGCCGTACCCTCACCCGTACCCTAACCCGTACCCTAAGCCGTACCCTAATCCTAACCCTAACCCTAACCTATACACTACGCCGTACCCTCACCCGTACCCTAACCCGTACCCTAAGCCGTACCCTAACCCTAACCCTAACCCTAACCCTAACCCTAACCCATACCCTACGCCGTACCCTAAACCGTACCCTAACCCGTATTCTAAGCCGTACCCTAACCATAACCAACACCCTACACAGTACCCTCACCCGTACCCTCACCAGTACCCTAAGCCATACCCTAACCCTAACCCTAACCTATACACTACGCCATACCCTCACCCGTACCCTAACCCGTACCCTAAGCCGTACCCTAACCCTAACCCTAACCCTAAACTATACCCTACGCCGTAACCTCACCCGTACCCTAACCCGTACCCTAAGCCGTACCCTAACCCTAACCCTAACCCTAACCCTAACCCATAGCGTACGCCATACCCTAACACGTACCCTAACCCGTATCCTAAGCCGTACCCTAACCCTAACCAATACCCTACGCAGTATCGTCACCCATACCCTCACCCGTACCCTAAGGCGTACCCTAACCCTAACCCTAACCCTAAACCTAACCCTAACCCCTACCCTATGCCATACCCTCACCTGTACCCTATCCCATAACCTAAGCCGTACCATAACCCTAACACTAACCATAACCCTAACCCATAACCTACGCCGTACCCTCACCCATACCCTAACCCGTATCCTAAGACGTACCCTAACCCTAACCCTAACCCTAACCCTAACCCATAACCTACGCCGTACCCTCACCCGTACCCTAACACGTACCCTAAGACGTACGGTAACCCTAACCCTAACCCTAACCCTAACCCTAACCCTAACCCTAACCCGTACCCTAAGCCATACCCTAACCCTAACACTAACCCTAACCCTAACCCTAACCCTAAACTACCCTTGATTGCTTTTGCCTCTATTAGATTTCCTAAGCACTAGTGTTTTAAGGAACAGGTTAAAAAGAAAATCCTAATGTGATTTTTTTATAATGTGTTTATTCTTTATCTTATCCTAGTGACTAAAATCTTCTCCATGGCTGGATCCCTAATAATATTCCTTTACGTGCTAAGTGGTATCTAGAGAGTGGGATAGGTTTAATAAATACCCTAATCCTAACGTGTACCCTAACCCTACCCCATACCCTAACCCTAACGCGTACCCTAACGCTAACCCAAAACCTAACCCTAACACGTACGCTAATCCTAACCCGTACCCTAAACCAATCGCTAACCCTAAAACTAACCCTAACCCTAACCCTAACCTTAACCCTTACCCTACGCCGTACCCTCACCCGTACCCTAACCCGTACTGTAAGACGAACCCTAACCCTAACCCTAACCCATACGCTACGCCGTACCCTCACCCGTACTCTAACCCGTATCCTAAGCCGTACCCTAACCCTAACCCTAACCCTAACCCTAACCCTAACCCATACCCTACGCCATACCCTAATCCGTACCCTAACCCATATCCTAAGCCATATCCTAACCCTAACCAATACCCTACGCAGTACCCTCACCCGTACCCTCACCCGTACCCTAAGCCGTACCCTAACCCCAATCCTAACCCTGACTCTAACCCTAACCCCTACCCTACGCCGTACCCTCACCCGTACCCTATCCCATACGCTAAGCCGTACCCTAACCCTAACACTAACACTAACCCTAACCCTAACCCTAACCCATACCCTACGCCGTACCCTCACCCGTAACCTAACCCGTACCCTAAGCCGTACCCTAACCCTAACCCTAACCTATACACTACGCCGTACCCTCACCCGTACCCTAACACGTACCCTAAGCCGTACCCTAACTCTAACCCTAACCCTAACCCTAACCCTTACCCATACCCTGCGCCGTACCCTAACCCATACAATAACCTGTATCCTAAGCCTTAACCTAACCCTAACCAATGACCTACACAGTACCCTCACCCGTAACCTAAGCCATACCCTAACCCTAACCCTAACACTAACCCTAACCCTAAACCCTACCCTATGCCGTACCCTCACCCATACCCTATCCCATACCCTAAGCCGTACCCTAACCCTAACACTAACCCTAACCCTAACCCTAACCCTAAACTACCCTTGACTGCTTTTGCCTCCATTAGAATTCCTAAGCACGAGTGTTTTAAGGAACAGGTTAAAAAGAAAATCCTAATGTGATTTTTTTATAATGTGTTTATTCTTTATCTTATCCTAGTGACGAAAATCTTCTCCATGGCTGGACCCTAAATAATATTCCTTTACGTGCTAAGTGGTATCTAGAGAGTGGGATAGGTTTAATAAATACCCTAATCCTAACGTGTACCCTAAACCTAACCCATACCCTAACCCTAACGCGTACCCTAACCCTAACCAAAACCCTAACCCGAACAAGTATGCTAATCCTAAACCTTACCCTAAACCAATCCCTAACCCTAAAACTAACCCTAACCCTAACCCTAACCCTAACCCATAACCTACGCCGTACCCTCACCCGTACCCTAACACGTACCCTAAGACGTACCGTAACCCTAACCCTAACACTAACCCTAACCCTAACCCACACTCTACGCCGTACCCTAACCCGTACCCTAACACGTATCCTAAGCCGTACCTTAACCCTAACCAATACCCTACGCAGTACCCTCACCCGTACCCTCACCCGTACCCTAAGCCATACCCTAACCCTAACCCTAACCCTAACCCCTACCCTATGCCGTACCCTCACCCGTACCCTATCCCATACGCTAAGCCGTACCCTAACCCTAACAGTAACACTAACCCTAACCCTAACCCATAACCTACGCCGTACCCTCACCCGTACCCTAACCCGTATCCTAAGACGTACCGTAACCCTAACCAATACCCTACGCAGTATCCTCACCCATACCCTCACCCGTACCCTAAGCCGTACCCTAACCCTAACCCTAACCCTAACCCTAACCCATACCCTATGCCATACCCTCACCTGTACACTATCCCATAACCTAAGCCGTACCCTAACCCTAACCCTAACCCTAACCCATACGCTACGCCGCACCCTCACCCGTACCCTAACCCGTATCCTAAGCCGTACCCTAACCCTAACCCTAACCCTAACCACTACCCTACGCCGTACCCTATCCCATACCCTAAGCGGTACCCTAAACCTAACACTAACCCTAAACCTAACCCTAACCCCTACCCTACGCCGTACCCTCACCCGTACCCTATCCCATAACCTAAGCCGTACCCTAACCCTAACCCTAACCCTAACCTATACACTACGCCGTACCCTCACCCGTACCCTAACCCGTACCCTAAGCCGTACCCTAACCCTAACCCTAACCCGAACCCTAACCCTAACCCATACCCTACGCCGTAACCTAAACCGTACCCTAACCCGTATTCTAAGCCGTACCCTAATCATAACCAATACCCTACACAGTATCCTCAACCGTATCCTAACCCGTACCCTAAGCCGTACCCTAACCCTAACCCTAAACTATACCCTACGCCATAACCTCACCCGTACCCTAACCCGTACCCTAAGCCGTACCCTAACCCTAACCCTAACCCTAACCCCTACCCTACGCCGTACCCTCACCCGTACCCTATCCCATACCCTAAGCCGTACCCTAAACCTAACACTAACCCTAACCCTAACCCTAACCCTAAACTACCCTTGATTGCTTTTGCCTCTATTAGATTTCCTAAGCACTAGTGTTTTAAGGAACAGGTTAAAAAGAAAATACTAATGTGATTTTTTTATAATGTGTTTATTCTTTATCTTATCCTAGTGACTAAAATCTTCTCCATGGCTGTATCCCTAACAATATTCCTTTACGTGCTAAGTGGTATCTAGAGAGTGGGATAGGTTTAATAAATACCCTAATCCTAACGCGTACCCTAACCCTAACCCAAAACCTAACCCTAACACGTACGCTAATCCTAACCCGTACCCTAAACCAAACCCTAACCCTAAAACTAACCCTAACCCTAACCCTAACCCTAACCCTTACCCTACACCGTACCCTCACCCGTACCCTAACCCGTACCCTAAGACGTACCCTAACCCTAACCCTAACCCATACACTACGCCGTACCCTCACACGTACCCTAACCCGTATCCTAAGCCGTACCCTAAGCCTAACCCTAACCCTAACCCTAACCCTAACCCATACCCTACGCCATACCCTAACCCGTACCCTAACCCGTATCCTAAGCCATATCCTAACCCTAACCAATACCCTACGCAGTACCCTCACCCGTACCCTCACCCGTACCCTAAGCCTTACCCTAACCCCAACCCTAACCCTAACTCTAACCCTAACCCCTACCCTACGCCGTACCCTCACCCGTACCCTATCCCATACGCTAAGCCTTACCCTAACCCTAACACTAACACTAACCCTAACCCTAACCCTAACCCTAACCCTAACCCTAACCCTAACCCTAACCCTAACCCTAACCCTAACCCTTACCCATACCCTGCACCGTACCCTAACCCATACAATAACCTGTATCCTAAGCCTTAACCTAACCCTAACCAATGACCTACACAGTACCCTCACCCGTACCCTAAGCCATACCCTAACCCTAACACTAACACTAACCCTAACCCTAAACCCTACCCTATGCCGTACCCTCACCCGTACCCTAACCCGTACCCAAAGCCTTACCCTAACCCTAACCCTAACCCTCACCCATACCCAACGCCGTAACCTAACCCATATCCTAACCCGTATCCTAAGCCGTACCCTAACCCTAACCAATAACCTACGCAGTACCCTCACCAGTACCCTCACCCGTATCCTAAGCCCTACCCTAACTCTAACCCTAACCCTAACCCATACGCAACGCCGCACCCTCACCCGTACCCTAACCCGTATCCTAAGCCGTACCCTAACCCTAACCCTAACCCTAACCGCTACCCTACGCCGTACCCTATCCCATACCCTAAGCGGTACCCTAAACCTAACTCTAACCCTAAACCTAACCCTAACCCCTACCCTACGCCGTACCCTCACCCGTAACCTATCCCATACCCTAAGCCGTACCCTAACCCTAACACTAACCCTAACCCTAAACCTAACCCCTACCCAACGCCGTACCCTCACCCGTACCCTATCCCATACCCTAAGCCGTACCCTAACCCTAACCCTAACCCTAACCTATACACTACGCCGTACCCTCACCCGTACCCTAACCCGTACCCTAAACCGTACCCTAACCCTAACCCTAACCCTAACCCTAACCCATACCCTACACCGTACCCTAAACCGTACCCTAACCCGTATTCTAAGCCGTACCCTAACCATAACCAATACCCTACACAGTACCCTCACCCGTACCCTCACCCGTACCCTAAGCCATACCCTAACCCTAACCCTAACCCTAACCTATACACTACGCCATACCCTCACCCGTACCCTAACCCGTACCCTAAGCCGTACCCTAACCCTAACCCTAACCCTAAACTATACCCTACGCCGTAACCTCACCCGTACCCTAACCCGTACCCTAAGCCGTACCCTAACCCTAACCGTAACCCTAACCCTAACCCTAACCCTAACCCATAGCGTACGCCATACCCTAACACGTACCCTAACCCGTATCCTAAGCCGTACCCTAACCCTAACCAATACCCTACGCAGTATCCTCACCCATACCCTCACCCGTACCCTAAGGCGTACCCTAACCCTAACCCTAACCCTAAACCTAACCCTAACCCCTACCCTATGCCATACCCTCACCTGTACCCTATCCCATAACCTAAGCCGTACCATAACCCTAACACTAACCATAACCCTAACCCATAACCTACGCCGTACCCTCACCCGTACCCTAACCCGTATCCTAAGCCGTACCCTAACCCTAACCCTAACCCTAACCCTAACCCATAACCTACGCCGTACCCTCACCCGTACCCTAACACGTACCCTAAGACGTACCATAACCCTAACCCTAACACTAACCCTAACCCTAACCCACACTCTACGCCGTACCCTAACCCGTACCCTAACACGTATCCTAAGCCGTACCCTAACCCTAACCAATACCCTACGCAGTACCCTCACCCGTACCCTCACCCGTACCCAAAGCCATACCCTAACCATAACCCTAACCCTAACCCTAACCCCTACCCTACGCCGTAACCTCACCCGTACCCTATCCCATACCCTAAGCCGTACCCTAACCCTAACACTAACCCTAACCCTAACCGTAACCCTAAACTACCCTTGATTGCTTTTGCCTCTATTAGATTTCCTAAGCACTAGT
Organism: Eubalaena glacialis; assembly: GCF_028564815.1. NCBI lineage: Eukaryota > Metazoa > Chordata > Mammalia > Artiodactyla > Balaenidae > Eubalaena > Eubalaena glacialis. Next base: position 1,335,747 of record NW_026871495.1, read on the forward strand.
GTTTTAAGGAACAGGTTAAAAAGAAAATCCTAATGTGATTTTTTTATAATGTGTTTATTCTTTATCTTATCCTAGTGACTAAAATCTTCTCCATGGCTGGATCCCTAATAATATTCCTTTACGTGCTAAGTGGTATCTAGAGAGTGGGATAGGTTTAATAAATACCCTAATCCTAACGTGTACCCTAACCCTAACCCATACCCTAACCCTAACGCGTACCCTAACCCTAACCCAAAACCTAACCCTAACACGTACGCTAATCCGAACCCGTACCCTAAACCAATCCCTAACCCTAAAACTAACCCTAACCCTAACACTAACCCTAACCCTTACCCTACGCCGTACACTCACCCGTACCCTAACCCGTAGCCTAAGACGTACCCTAACCCTAACCGTAACCCATACGCTACGCCGTACCCTCACCCGTACCCTAACCGGTATCCTAAGCCGTACCCTAACCCTAACCCTAACCCTAACCCTAACCCTAACCCATACCCTACGCCATACCCTAACCCGTATCCTAACCCGTATCCTAAGCCATATCCTAACCCTAACCAATACCCTACGCAGTACCCTCACCCGTACCCTCACCCGTACCCTAAGCCGTACCCTAACCCCAACCCTAACCCTAACTCTAACCCTAACCCCTACCCTACGCCGTACCCTCACCCGTACCCTATCCCATACGCTAAGCCGTACCCTAACCCTAACACTAACACTAACCCTAACCCTAACCCTAACCCATACCCTAAGCCGTACCCTAACCCTAACCCTAACCTATACACTACGCCATACCCTCACCCGTACCCTAACCCGTACCCTAAGCCGTACCCTAACTCTAACCCTAACCCTAACCCTAACCCTTACCCATACCCTGCGCCGTACCCTAACCCATACAATAACCTGTATCCTAAGCCTTAACCTAACCCTAACCAATGACCTACACAGTACCCTCACCCGTACCCTAAGCCATACCCTAACCCTAACCCTAACACTAACCCTAACCCTAAACCCTACCCTATGCCGTACCCTCACCCATACCCTATCCCATGCCCTAAGCCGTACCCTAACCCTAACACTAACCCTAACCCTAACCCTAACCCTAAACTACCCTTGACTGCTTTTGCCTCCATTAGATTTCCTAAGCAGTAGTGTTTTAAGGAACAGGTTAAAAAGAAAATCCTAATGTGATTTTTTTATAATGTGATTATTCTTTATCTTATCCTAGTGACGAAAATATTCTCCATGGCTGGACCCTAAATAATATTCCTTTACGTGCTAAGTGGTATCTAGAGAGTGGGATAGGTTTAATAAATAACCTAATCCTAACGCGTACCCTAACCCTAACCCATACCCTAACCCTAACGCGTACCCTAACCCTAACCCAAACCCTAACCCTAACACGTACGCTAATCCTAACCCGTACCCTAAACCAATCCCTAACCCTTAAACTAACCCTAACCCTAACCCTAACCCTAACCCATACGCTAAGCCGTACCCTCACCCATACCCTAACCCGTATCCTAAGCCGTACCCTAACCCTAAACCTAACCCTAACCTCTACCCTACGCCGTACCCTCACCCGTACCCTAACCCGTACGCAAAGCCTTACCCTAACCCTAACCCTAACCCTCACCCATACCCAACGCCGTAACCTAACCCATATCCTAACCCGTATCCTTAGCCGCACCCTAACCCTAACCAATAACCTACGCAGTACCCTCACCAGTAACCTCACCCGTATCCTAAGCCCTACCCTAACCCTAACCCTAACCCTAACCGCTACCCTATGCCGTACCCTATCCCATACCCTAAGCGGTACCCTAAACCTAACACTAACCCTAAACCTAACCCTAACCCCTACCCTACGCCGTACCCTAAACCGTACCCTAACCCGTATTCTAAGCCGTACCCTAACCATAACCAATACCCTACACAGTACCCTCACCCGTACCCTCACCCGTACCCTAAGCCATACCCTAACCCTAACCCTAACCCTAACCTATACACTACGCCATACCCTCACCCGTACCCTAACCCGTACCCTAAGCCGTACCCTAACCCTAACCCTAACCCTAAACTATACCCTACGCCGTAACCTCACCCGTACCCTAACGCGTACCCTAAGCCGTACCCTAACCCTAACCCTAACCCTAACCCTAACCCTAACCCTAAACCATATCGTACGCCCTACCCTAACACGTACCCTAACCCGTATCCTAAGCCGTACCCTAACCCTAACCAATACCCTACGCAGTATCCTCACCCATACCCTCACTCGTACCCTAAGGCGTACCCTAACCCTAACCCTAAACCTAACCCTAACCCCTACCCTATGCCATACCCTCACCTGTACCCTATTCCATAACCTAAGCCGTACCATAACCCTAACACTAACCCTAACCCTAATCCATAACCTACGCCGTACCCTCACCCATAACCTAACCCGTATCCTAAGCCGTACCCTAACCCTAACCCTAACCCTAACCCATAACCTACGCCGTACCCTCACCCGTACCCTAACACGTACCCTAAGACGTACCGTAACCCTAACCCTAACACTAACCCTAACCCTAACCCACACTCTACGCCGTACCCTAACCCGTACCCTAACACGTATCCTAAGCCGTACCCTAACCCTAACCAATACCCTATGCAGTACCCTCACCCGTACCCTCACCCGTACCCTAAGCCATACCCTAACCATAACCCTAACCCTAACCCTAACCCCTACCCTACGCCGTACCCTCACCCGTACCCTATCCCATACCCTAAGCCGTACCCTAACCCTAACACTAACCCTAACCCTAACCCTAACCCTAAACTACCCTTGATTGCTTTTGCCTCTATTAGATTTCCTAAGCACTAGTGTTTTAAGGAACAGGTTAAAAAGAAAATCCTAATGTGATTTTTTTATAATGTGTTTATTCTTTATCTTATCCTAGTGACTAAAATCTTCTCCATGGCTGGATCCCTAATAATATTCCTTTACGTGCTAAGTGGTATCTAGAGAGTGGGATAGGTTTAATAAATACCCTAATCCTAACGTGTACCATAACCCTAACGCGTACCCTAACCCTATCCCAAAACCTAACCCTAACACGTACGCTAATCCTAACCCGTACCCTAAACCAATCCCTAACCCTAAAACTAACCCTAAACCTAAACCTAACCCTAACCCTTACCCTACCCCGTACCCTCACCCGTACCCTAACCCGTAGCCTAAGACGTACCCTAAACCTAACCCTAACCCATATGCTACGCCGTACCCTCACCCGTACCCTAACCCGTATCCTAAGCCGTACCCTAACCCTAACCCTAACCCTAACCCTAACCCATACCCTAAGCCATACCCTAACCCGTACCCTAACCCGTATCCTAAGCCATATCCTAACCCTAACCAATACCCTACGCAGTACCCTCACCCGTACCCTCACCCGTACCCTAAGCCGTACCCTAACCCCAACCCTAACCCTAACTCTAACCCTAACCCCTACCCTACGCCGTACCCTCACCCGTACCCTATCCCATACGCTAAGCCGTACCCTAACGCTAACTCTAACACTAACCCTAACCCTAACCCTAACCCATACCCTACGCCGTACCCTCACCCGTAACCTAACCCGTACCCTAAGCCGTACCCTAATCCTAACCCTAACCTATACACTACGCCGTACCCTCACCCGTACCCTAACCCGTACCCTAAGCCGTACCCTAACTCTAACCCTAACCCTAACCCTAACCCTTAGCCATACCCTGCGCCGTACCCTAACCCATACAATAAACTATATCCTAAGCCTTAACCTAACCCTAACCAATGACCTACACAGTACCCTCACCCGTACCCTAAGCCATACCCTAACCCTAACCCTAACACTAACCCTAACCCTAAACCCTACCCTATGCCGTACCCTCACCCATACCCTATCCCATACCCTAAGCCGTACCCTAACCCTAACACTAACCCTAACCCTAACCCTAACCCTAAACTACCCTTGACTGCTTTTGCCTCCATTAGATTTCCTAAGCACTAGTGTTTTAAGGAACAGGTTAAAAAGAAAATCCTAATGTGATTTTTTTATAATGTGTTTATTCTTTATCTTATCCTAGTGACGAAAATATTCTCAATGGCTGTACCCTAAATAATATTCCTTTACGTGCTAAGTGGTATCTACAGAGTGGGATAGGTTTAATAAATACCCTAATCCTAACGCGTACCCTAACCCTAACCCATACCCTAACCCTAACGCGTACCCTAACCCTAACCCAAACCCTAACCCTAACACGTACGCTAATCCTAACCCATACCCTAAACCAATCCCTAACCCTAAAACTAACCCTAACCCTAACCCTAACCCATACGCTACGCCGTACCCTCACCCATACCCTAACCTGTATCCTAAGCCGTACCCTAACCCTAAACCTAACCCTAACCTCTACCCTACGCCGTACCCTCACCCGTACCCTAACCCGTACCCAAAGCCTTACCCTAACCCTAACCCTAACCCTCACCCATATCCAACGCCGTAACCTAACCCATATCCTAACCCGTATCCTAAGCCGTACCCTAACCCTAACCAATAACCTACGCAGTACCCTCACCAGTAACCTCACCCGTATCCTAAGCCCTACCCTAACCCTAACCCTAACCCTAACCCTAAACTACCCTTGACTGCTTTTGCCTCCATTAGATTTCCTAAACACTAGTGTTTTAAGGAACAGGTTAAAAAGAAAACCTTATGTGATTTTTTTATAATGTGTTTATTCTTTATCTTATCCTAGTGACGAAAATCTTCTCCATGGCTGAACCCCAAATAATATTCCTTTATGTGCTAAGTGGTATCTAGAGAGTGGGATAGGTTTAATAAATACCCTAATCCTAACGTGTACCCTTAACCTAACCCATACCCTAACCCTAACGCGTACCCTAACCCTAACCAAAACCCTAACCCGAACAAGTATGCTAATCCTAACCCCTACCCTAAACCAATCCCTAACCCTAAAACTAACCCTAACCCTAACCCTAACCCTAACCCATAACCTACGCCGTACCCTCACCCGTACCCTAACCCGTATCCTAAGCCGTACCCTAACCCTAACCCTAACCCTAACCCTAACCGCTACCCTACGCCGTACCCTATCCCATACCCTAAGCGGTACCCTAAACCTAACACTAACCCTAAACCTAACCCTAACCCCTACCCTACGCCGTACCCTCACCCGTAACCTATCCCATAACCTAAGCCGTACCCTAACCCTAGCACTAACCCTAACCCTAAACCTAACCCCTACCCTACGTCGTACCCTCACCCGTACCCTATCCCATACCCTAAGCCGTACCCTAACCCTAACCCTAACCCTAACCTATACACTACGCCATACCCTCACCCGTACCCTAACCCGTACCCTAAGCCGTACCCTAACCCTAACCTATACACTACGCCGTACCCTCACCCGTACCCTAACCCGTACCCTAAGCCGTACCCTAACCCTAACCCTAACCGTAACCCTAACCCTAACACATACCCTACGCTGTACCCTAACCCGTACCCTAACCCGTATTCTAAGCCGTGCCCTAACCATAACCAATACCCTACACAGTACCCTCACCCGTACCCTCACCCATACCCTAAGCCATACCCTAACCCTAACCCTAACCCTAACCTATACACTACACCATACCCTCACCCGTACCCTAACCCGTACCCTAAGCCGTACCCTAACCCTAACCCTAACCCTAAACCATACGCTACGCCGTACCCTCACCCGTACCCTAACCCGTATCCTAAGCCGTACCCTAACCCTAACCCTAACCCTAAACTATACCCTACGCCGTAACCTCACCCGTACCCTAACCCGAACCCTAAGCCGTACCCTAACCCTAACCGTAACCCTAACCCTAACCCTAACCCTAACCCATACTGTACGCCATACCCTAACACGTACCCTAACCCATATCCTAAGCCGTACCCTAACCCTAACCAATACCCTACGCAGTATCCTCACCCATACCCTCACCCGTACCCTAAGCCGTACCCTAAACCTAACCCTAACCCTAACCCTAACCCTAACCCCTACCCTATGCCATACCCTCACCTGTACCCTATCCCATAACCTAAGCCGTACCATAACCCTAACACTAACCCTAACCCTAACCCATAACCTACGCCGTACCCTCACCCGTACCCTAACCCGTATCCTAAGCCGTACCCTAACCCTAACCCTAACCCTAACCCTAACCCATAACCTACGCCGTACCCTCACCCGTACCCTAACACGTACCCTAAGACGTACCGTAACCCTAACCCTAACACTAACCCTAACCCTAACCCACACTCTACGCCGTACCCTAACCCGTACCCTAACACGTATCCTAAGCCGTACCCTAACCCTAACCAATACCCTACGCAGTACCCTCACCCGTACCCTCACCCGTACCCTAAGCCATACCCTAACCCTAACCCTAACCCTAACCCTAAACCCTACCCTACGCCGTACCCTCACCCGTACCCTATCCCATACGCTAAGCCGTACCCTAACCGTAACAGTAACACTAACCCTAACCCTAACCCTAACCCATACCCTACGCCGTACCCTCGCCCATAACCTAATCCGTACCCTAAGCCGTACCCTAACCCTAACCCTAACCTATACACTACGCCGTACCCTCACCCGTTCCCTAACTCGTACCCTAAGCCGTACCCTAACTCTAACCCTAACCCTAACCCTAACCCTTACCCATACCCTGCGTACCCTAATCAATACAATAACCTGTATCCTAAGCCTTAACCTAACCCTAACCAATGACCTACACAGTACCCTCACCCGTACCCTAAGCCATACCCTAACCCTAACCCTAACCCTAAACCCTACCCTATGCCGTACCCTCACCCATACCCTATCCCATACCCTAAGCCGTACCCTAACCCTAACACTAACCCTAACCCTAACCCTAACCCTAAACTTCCCTTGACTGCTCTTGCCTCCATTAGATTTCCTAAGCACTAGTGTTTTAAGGAACAGGTCAAAAAGAAAATCCTAATGTGATTTTTTTATAATGTGTTTATTCTTTATCTTATCCTAGTGACGAAAATCTTCTCCATGGCTGGACCCTAAATAATATTCCTTTACGTGCTAAGTGGTATCTAGAGAGTGGGATAGGTTTAATAAATACCCTAATCCTAACGTGTACCCTAACCCTAACCCATACCCTAACCCTAATGCGTACCCTAACCCTAACCCAAACCCTAACCCTAACACGTACGCTAATCCTAACCCGTACCCTAAACCAATCCCTAACCCTAAAACTAACCCTAAACCTAACCCTAACCCTAACCCATACGCTACGCCGTACCCTCACCCATACCCTAACCCGTATCCTAAGCCGTACCCTAATCCTAAACCTAACCCTAACCTCTACCCTACGCCGTACCCTCACCCGTACCCTCACCCGTACCCAAAGCCTTACCCTAACCCTAACCCTAACCCCCACCCATACCCAACGCCGTAACCTAACCCATATCCTAACCCGTATCCTAAGCCGTACCCTAACCCTAACCAATAACCTACGCAGTACCCTCACCAGTACCCTCACCCGTATCCTAAGCCCTACCCTAACCCTAACCCTAACCCTAACCCTAAACTACCCTTTACTGCTTTTGCCTCCATTAGATTTCGTAAACACTAGTGTTTTAAGGAACAGGTTAAAAAGAAAACCTTATGTGATTTTTTTATAATGTGTTTATTCTTTATCTTATCCTAGTGACTAAAATCTTCTCCATGGCTGAACCCCAAATAATATTCCTTTACGTGCTAAGTGGTATCTAGAGAGTGGGATAGGTTTAATAAATACCCTAATCCTAAAGTGTACCCTAAACCTAACCCATACCCTAACCCTAACGCGTACCCTAACCCTAACCAAAACCCTAACCCGAACACGTATGCTAATCCTAACCCGTACCCTAAACCAATCCCTAACCCTAAAACTAACCCTAACCCTAACCCTAAACCTAACCCATAACCTACACCGTACCCTCACCCGTACCCTAACCCGTACCCTAAGCCGTACCCTAACCCTAACCCTAACCCTAAACCATACGCTACGCCGTACCCTCACCCGTACCCTAACCCGTATCCTAAGCCGTACCCTAACCCTAACCCTAACCCTAAACTATACCCTACGCCGTAACCTCACCCGTACCCTAACCCGTACCCTAAGCCGTACCCTAACCCTAACCCTAACCCTAACCTATACACTACGCCATACCCTCACTCGTACCCTAACCCGTACCCTAAGCCGTACCCTAAACCTAACCCTAACCCTAACCCTAACCCATACCGTACGCCATACCCTAACATGTACCCTAACCCATATCCTAAGCCGTACCCTAACCCTAACCAATACCCTATGCAGTATCCTCACCCATACCCTCACCCGTACCTAAGCCGTACCCTAACCCTAACCCTAACCCTAACCCTAACCCTAAACCCTACCCTATGCCATACCCTCACCTGTACCCTATCCCATAACCTAAGCCGTACCATAACCCTAACACTAACCCTAACCCTAACCCATAACCTACGCCGTACCCTCACCCGTACCCTAGCCCGTATCCTAAAACGTACCGTAACCCTAACCAATACCCTACGCAATATCCTCACCCATACCCTCACCCGTACCCTAAGCCGTACCCTAACCCTAACCCTAACCCTAACCCTAACCCATACCCTATGCCATACCCTCACCTGTACCCTATCCCATAACCTAAGCCGTACCCTAACCCTAACCCTAACACTAACCCTAACCCATACGCTACGCCGTACCTTCACCCATACCCTAACCCGTATCCTAAGCCGTACCCTAACCCTAACCCTAACCCTAACCCTAACCCTAACCCATACCCTACGCCATACCCTAACCCGTACCCTAACCCGTATCCTAAGCCGTATCCTAACCCTAACCAATACCCTACGCAGTACCCTCACCCGTACCCTCACCCGTACACTAAGCCGTACCCTAACCCCAACCCTAACCCTAACTCTAACCCTAACCCCTACCCTACGCCGTACCCTCACCCGTACCCTATCCCATACGCTAAGCCGTACCCTAACCCTAACACTAACACTAACCCTAACCCTAACCCTAACCCTAACCCATACCCTATGCCGTACCCTCACCCGTAACCTAACCCGTACCCTAAGCCGTACCCTAACCCTAACCCTAACCTATACACTATGCCGTACCCTCACCCGTACCCTAACCCGTACCCTAAGCCGTACCCTAACTCTAACCCTAACCCTAACCCTAACCCTTACCCATACCCTGCGCCGTACCCTAACCCATACAATAACCTGTATCCTAAGCCTTAACCTAACCCTAACCAATGACCTACACAGTACCCTCACCCGTACCCGAAGCCATACTCTAACCCTAACCCTAACACTAACCCTAACCCTAAACCCTACCCTATGCCGTACCCTCACCCATACCCTATCCCATACCTTAAGCCGTACCCTAACCCTAACACTAACCCTAACCCTAACCCTAACACTAAACTACCCTTGACTGCTTTTGCCTCCATTAGATTTCCTAAGCACGAGTGTTTTAAGGAACAGGTTAAAAAGAAAATACTAATGTGATTTTTTTATAATGTGTTTATTCTTTATCTTATCCTAGTGACTAAAATCTTCTCCATGGCTGGATCCCTAATAATATTCCTTTACGTGCTAAGTGGTATCTAGAGAGTGGGATAGGTTTAATAAATACCCTAATCCTAACGTGTACCCTAACCCTAACCCATACCCTAACCCTAACGCGTACCCTAACCCTAACCCAAAACCTAACCCTAACACGTACGCTAATCCGAACCCGTACCCTAAACCAATCCCTAACCCTAAAACTAACCCTAACCCTAACACTAACCCTAACCCTTACCCTACGCCGTACCCTCACCCGTACCCTAACCCGTAGCCTAAGACGTACCCTAACCCTAACCGTAACCCATACGCTACGCCGTACCCTCACCCGTACCCTAACCGGTATCCTAAGCCGTACCCTAACCCTAACCCTAACCCTAACCCTAACCCTAACCCATACCCTACGCCATACCCTAACCCGTATCCTAACCCGTATCCTAAGCCATATCCTAACCCTAACCAATACCCTACGCAGTACCCTCACCCGTACCCTCACCCGTACCCTAAGCCGTACCCTAACCCCAACCCTAACCCTAACTCTAACCCAACCCCTACCCTACGCCGTACCCTCACCCGTACCCTATCCCATACGCTAAGCCGTACCCTAACCCTAACACTAACACTAACCCTAACCCTAACCCTAACCCATACCCTACGCCGTACCCTCACCCGTAACCTAACCCGTACCCTAAGCCGTACCCTAACCCTAACCCTGACCTATACACTACGCTGTACCCTCACCCGTACCCTAACCCGTACCCTAAGCCGTACCCTAACTCTAACCCTAACCCTAACCCTAACCCTTACCCATACCCTGCACCGTACCCTAACCCATACAATAACCTGTATCCTAAGCCTTAACCTAACCCTAACCAATGACCTACACAGTACCCTCACCCGTACCCTAAGCCATACCCTAACCCTAACACTAACACTAACCCTAACCCTAAACCCTACCCTATGCCGTAACCTCACCCGTACCCTAACCCGTACCCAAAGCCTTACCCTAACCCTAACCCTAACCCTCACCCATACCCAACGCCGTAACCTAACCCATATCCTAACCCGTATCCTAAGCCGTACCCTAACCCTAACCAATAACCTACGCAGTACCCTCACCAGTACCCTCACCCGTATCCTAAGCCCTACCCTAACCCTAACCCTAACCCTAACCCATACGCAACGCCGCACCCTCACCCGTACCCTAACCCGTATCCTAAGCCGTACCCTAACCCTAACCCTAACCCTAACCGCTACCCTACGCCGTACCCTATCCCATACCCTAAGCGGTACCCTAAACCAAACTCTAACCCTAAACCTAACCCTAACCCCTACCCTACGCCGTACCCTCACCCGTAACCTATCCCATACCCTAAGCCGTACCCTAACCCTAACACTAACCCTAACCCTAAACCTAACCCCTACCCAACGCCGTACCCTCACCCGTACCCTATCCCATACCCTAAGCCGTACCCTAACCCTAACCCTAACCCTAACCTATACACTACGCCGTACCCTCACCCGTACCCTAACCCGTACCCTAAACCGTACCCTAACCCTAACCCTAACCCTAACCCTAACCCATACCCTACACCGTACCCTAAACCGTACCCTAACCCGTATTCTAAGCCGTACCCTAACCATAACCAATACCCTACACAGTACCCTCACCCGTACCCTCACCCGTACCCTAAGCCATACCCTAACCCTAACCCTAACCCTAACCTATACACTACGCCATACCCTCACCCGTACCCTAACCCGTACCCTAAGCCGTACCCTAACCCTAACCCTAACCCTAAACTATACCCTACGCCGTAACCTCACCCGTACCCTAACCCGTACCCTAAGCCGTACCCTAACCCTAACCCTAACCCTAACCCTAACCCTAACCCTAACCCATAGCGTACGCCATACCCTAACACGTACCCTAACCCGTATCCTAAGCCGTACCCTAACCCTAACCAATACCCTACGCAGTATCCTCACCCATACCCTCACCCGTACCCTAAGGCGTACCCTAACCCTAACCCTAACCCTAAACCTAACCCTAACCCCTACCCTATGCCATACCCTCACCTGTACCCTATCCCATAACCTAAGCCGTACCATAACCCTAACACTAACCATAACCCTAACCCATAACCTACGCCGTACCCTCACCCGTACCCTAACCCGTATCCTAAGCCGTACCCTAACCCTAACCCTAACCCTAACCCTAACCCATAACCTACGCCGTACCCTCACCCGTACCCTAACACGTACCCTAAGACGTACCATAACCATAACCCTAACACTAACCCTAACCCTAACCCACACTCTACGCCGTACCCTAACCCGTACCCTAACACGTATCCTAAGCCGTACCCTAACCCTAACCAATACCCTACGCAGTACCCTCACCCGTACCCTCACCCGTACCCAAAGCCATACCCTAACCATAACCCTAACCCTAACCCTAACCCCTACCCTACGCCGTAACCTCACCCGTACCCTATCCCATACCCTAAGCCGTACCCTAACCCTAACACTAACCCTAACCCTAACCGTAACCCTAAACTACCCTTGATTGCTTTTGCCTCTATTAGATTTCCTAAGCACTAGTGTTTTAAGGAACAGGTTAAAAAGAAAATCCTAATGTGATTTTTTTATAATGTGTTTATTCTTTATCTTATCCTAGTGACTAAAATCTTCTCCATGGCTGGATCCCTAATAATATTCCTTTACGTGCTAAGTGGTATCTAGAGAGTGGGATAGGTTTAATAAATACCCTAATCCTAACGTGTACCCTAACCCTAACCCATACCCTAACCCTAACGCGTACCCTAACCCTAACCCAAAACCTAACCCTAACACGTACGCTAATCCGAACCCGTACCCTAAACCAATCCCTAACCCTAAAACTAACCCTAACCCTAACACTAACCCTAACCCTTACCCTACGCCGTACCCTCACCCGTACCCTAACCCGTAGCCTAAGACGTACCCTAACCCTAACCGTAACCCATACGCTACGCCGTACCCTCACCCGTACCCTAACCGGTATCCTAAGCCGTACCCTAACCCTAACCCTAACCCTAACCCTAACCCTAACCCATACCCTACGCCATACCCTAACCCGTATCCTAACCCGTATCCTAAGCCATATCCTAACCCTAACCAATACCCTACGCAGTACCCTCACCCGTACCCTCACCCGTACCCTAAGCCGTACCCTAACCCCAACCCTAACCCTAACTCTAACCCTAACCCCTACCCTACGCCGTACCCTCACCCGTACCCTATCCCATACGCTAAGCCGTACCCTAACCCTAACACTAACACTAACCCTAACCCTAACCCTAACCCATACCCTAAGCCGTACCCTAACCCTAACCCTAACCTATACACTACGCCATACCCTCACCCGTACCCTAACCCGTACCCTAAGCCGTACCCTAACTCTAACCCTAACCCTAACCCTAACCCTTACCCATACCCTGCGCCGTACCCTAACCCATACAATAACCTGTATCCTAAGCCTTAACCTAACCCTAACCAATGACCTACACAGTACCCTCACCCGTACCCTAAGCCATACCCTAACCCTAACCCTAACACTAACCCTAACCCTAAACCCTACCCTATGCCGTACCCTCACCCATACCCTATCCCATGCCCTAAGCCGTACCCTAACCCTAACACTAACCCTAACCCTAACCCTAACCCTAAACTACCCTTGACTGCTTTTGCCTCCATTAGATTTCCTAAGCAGTAGTGTTTTAAGGAACAGGTTAAAAAGAAAATCCTAATGTGATTTTTTTATAATGTGATTATTCTTTATCTTATCCTAGTGACGAAAATATTCTCCATGGCTGGACCCTAAATAATATTCCTTTACGTGCTAAGTGGTATCTAGAGAGTGGGATAGGTTTAATAAATAACCTAATCCTAACGCGTACCCTAACCCTAACCCATACCCTAACCCTAACGCGTACCCTAACCCTAACCCAAACCCTAACCCTAACACGTACGCTAATCCTAACCCGTACCCTAAACCAATCCCTAACCCTTAAACTAACCCTAACCCTAACCCTAACCCTAACCCATACGCTAAGCCGTACCCTCACCCATACCCTAACCCGTATCCTAAGCCGTACCCTAACCCTAAACTTAACCCTAACCTCTACCCTACGCCGTACCCTCACCCGTACCCTAACCCGTACGCAAAGCCTTACCCTAACCCTAACCCTAACCCTCACCCATACCCAACGCCGTAACCTAACCCATATCCTAACCCGTATCCTTAGCCGCACCCTAACCCTAACCAATAACCTACGCAGTACCCTCACCAGTAACCTCACCCGTATCCTAAGCCCTACCCTAACCCTAACCCTAACCCTAACCGCTACCCTATGCCGTACCCTATCCCATACCCTAAGCGGTACCCTAAACCTAACACTAACCCTAAACCTAACCCTAACCCCTACCCTACGCCGTACCCTAAACCGTACCCTAACCCGTATTCTAAGCCGTACCCTAACCATAACCAATACCCTACACAGTACCCTCACCCGTACCCTCACCCGTACCCTAAGCCATACCCTAACCCTAACCCTAACCCTAACCTATACACTACGCCATACCCTCACCCGTACCCTAACCCGTACCCTAAGCCGTACCCTAACCCTAACCCTAACCCTAAACTATACCCTACGCCGTAACCTCACCCGTACCCTAACGCGTACCCTAAGCCGTACCCTAACCCTAACCCTAACCCTAACCCTAACCCTAACCCTAAACCATATCGTACGCCCTACCCTAACACGTACCCTAACCCGTATCCTAAGCCGTACCCTAACCCTAACCAATACCCTACGCAGTATCCTCACCCATACCCTCACTCGTACCCTAAGGCGTACCCTAACCCTAACCCTAAACCTAACCCTAACCCCTACCCTATGCCATACCCTCACCTGTACCCTATCCCATAACCTAAGCCGTACCATAACCCTAACACTAACCCTAACCCTAATCCATAACCTACGCCGTACCCTCACCCATAACCTAACCCGTATCCTAAGCCGTACCCTAACCCTAACCCTAACCCTAACCCATAACCTACGCCGTACCCTCACCCGTACCCTAACACGTACCCTAAGACGTACCGTAACCCTAACCCTAACACTAACCCTAACCCTAACCCACACTCTACGCCGTACCCTAACCCGTACCCTAACACGTATCCTAAGCCGTACCCTAACCCTAACCAATACCCTATGCAGTACCCTCACCCGTACCCTCACCCGTACCCTAAGCCATACCCTAACCATAACCCTAACCCTAACCCTAACCCCTACCCTACGCCGTACCCTCACCCGTACCCTATCCCATACCCTAAGCCGTACCCTAACCCTAACACTAACCCTAACCCTAACCCTAACCCTAAACTACCCTTGATTGCTTTTGCCTCTATTAGATTTCCTAAGCACTAGTGTTTTAAGGAACAGGTTAAAAAGAAAATCCTAATGTGATTTTTTTATAATGTGTTTATTCTTTATCTTATCCTAGTGACTAAAATCTTCTCCATGGCTGGATCCCTAATAATATTCCTTTACGTGCTAAGTGGTATCTAGAGAGTGGGATAGGTTTAATAAATACCCTAATCCTAACGTGTACCATAACCCTAACGCGTACCCTAACCCTATCCCAAAACCTAACCCTAACACGTACGCTAATCCTAACCCGTACCCTAAACCAATCCCTAACCCTAAAACTAACCCTAACCCTAAACCTAACCCTAACCCTTACCCTACCCCGTACCCTCACCCGTACCCTAACCCGTAGCCTAAGACGTACCCTAAACCTAACCCTAACCCATACGCTACGCCGTACCCTCACCCGTACCCTAACCCGTATCCTAAGCCGTACCCTAACCCTAACCCTAACCCTAACCCTAACCCATACCCTAAGCCATACCCTAACCCGTACCCTAACCCGTATCCTAAGCCATATCCTAACCCTAACCAATACCCTACGCAGTACCCTCACCCGTACCCTCACCCGTACCCTAAGCCGTACCCTAACCCCAACCCTAACCCTAACTCTAACCCTAACCCCTACCCTACGCCGTACCCTCACCCGTACCCTATCCCATACGCTAAGCCGTACCCTAACGCTAACTCTAACACTAACCCTAACCCTAACCCTAACCCATACCCTACGCCGTACCCTCACCCGTAACCTAACCCGTACCCTAAGCCGTACCCTAATCCTAACCCTAACCTATACACTACGCCGTACCCTCACCCGTACCCTAACCCGTACCCTAAGCCGTACCCTAACTCTAACCCTAACCCTAACCCTAACCCTTAGCCATACCCTGCGCCGTACCCTAACCCATACAATAAACTATATCCTAAGCCTTAACCTAACCCTAACCAATGACCTACACAGTACCCTCACCCGTACCCTAAGCCATACCCTAACCCTAACCCTAACACTAACCCTAACCCTAAACCCTACCCTATGCCGTACCCTCACCCATACCCTATCCCATACCCTAAGCCGTACCCTAACCCTAACACTAACCCTAACCCTAACCCTAACCCTAAACTACCCTTGACTGCTTTTGCCTCCATTAGATTTCCTAAGCACTAGTGTTTTAAGGAACAGGTTAAAAAGAAAATCCTAATGTGATTTTTTTATAATGTGTTTATTCTTTATCTTATCCTAGTGACGAAAATATTCTCAATGGCTGTACCCTAAATAATATTCCTTTACGTGCTAAGTGGTATCTACAGAGTGGGATAGGTTTAATAAATACCCTAATCCTAACGCGTACCCTAACCCTAACCCATACCCTAACCCTAACGCGTACCCTAACCCTAACCCAAACCCTAACCCTAACACGTACGCTAATCCTAACCCATACCCTAAACCAATCCCTAACCCTAAAACTAACCCTAACCCTAACCCTAACCCATACGCTACGCCGTACCCTCACCCATACCCTAACCTGTATCCTAAGCCGTACCCTAACCCTAAACCTAACCCTAACCTCTACCCTACGCCGTACCCTCACCCGTACCCTAACCCGTACCCAAAGCCTTACCCTAACCCTAACCCTAACCCTCACCCATATCCAACGCCGTAACCTAACCCATATCCTAACCCGTATCCTAAGCCGTACCCTAACCCTAACCAATAACCTACGCAGTACCCTCACCAGTAACCTCACCCGTATCCTAAGCCCTACCCTAACCCTAACCCTAACCCTAACCCTAAACTACCCTTGACTGCTTTTGCCTCCATTAGATTTCCTAAACACTAGTGTTTTAAGGAACAGGTTAAAAAGAAAACCTTATGTGATTTTTTTATAATGTGTTTATTCTTTATCTTATCCTAGTGACGAAAATCTTCTCCATGGCTGAACCCCAAATAATATTCCTTTATGTGCTAAGTGGTATCTAGAGAGTGGGATAGGTTTAATAAATACCCTAATCCTAACGTGTACCCTTAACCTAACCCATACCCTAACCCTAACGCGTACCCTAACCCTAACCAAAACCCTAACCCGAACAAGTATGCTAATCCTAACCCCTACCCTAAACCAATCCCTAACCCTAAAACTAACCCTAACCCTAACCCTAACCCTAACCCATAACCTACGCCGTACCCTCACCCGTACCCTAACCCGTATCCTAAGCCGTACCCTAACCCTAACCCTAACCCTAACCCTAACCGCTACCCTACGCCGTACCCTATCCCATACCCTAAGCGGTACCCTAAACCTAACACTAACCCTAAACCTAACCCTAACCCCTACCCTACGCCGTACCCTCACCCGTAACCTATCCCATAACCTAAGCCGTACCCTAACCCTAACACTAACCCTAACCCTAAACCTAACCCCTACCCTACGTCGTACCCTCACCCGTACCCTATCCCATACCCTAAGCCGTACCCTAACCCTAACCCTAACCCTAACCTATACACTACGCCATACCCTCACCCGTACCCTAACCCGTACCCTAAGCCGTACCCTAACCCTAACCTATACACTACGCCGTACCCTCACCCGTACCCTAACCCGTACCCTAAGCCGTACCCTAACCCTAACCCTAACCCTAACCCTAACCCTAACCCTAACACATACCCTACGCTGTACCCTAACCCGTACCCTAACCCATATTCTAAGCCGTACCCTAACCATAACCAATACCCTACACAGTACCCTCACCCGTACCCTCACCCATACCCTAAGCCATACCCTAACCCTAACCCTAACCCTAACCTATACACTACACCATACCCTCACCCGTACCCTAACCCGTACCCTAAGCCGTACCCTAACCCTAACCCTAACCCTAAACCATACGCTACGCCGTACCCTCACCCGTACCCTAACCCGTATCCTAAGCCGTACCCTAACCCTAACCCTAACCCTAAACTATACCCTACGCCGTAACCTCACCCGTACCCTAACCCGAACCCTAAGCCGTACCCTAACCCTAACCGTAACCCTAACCCTAACCCTAACCCTAACCCATACTGTACGCCATACCCTAACACGTACCCTAACCCATATCCTAAGCCGTACCCTAACCCTAACCAATACCCTACGCAGTATCCTCACCCATACCCTCACCCGTACCCTAAGCCGTACCCTAAACCTAACCCTAACCCTAACCCTAACCCTAACCCCTACCCTATGCCATACCCTCACCTGTACCCTATCCCATAACCTAAGCCGTACCATAACCCTAACACTAACCCTAACCCTAACCCATAACCTACGCCGTACCCTCACCCGTACCCTAACCCGTATCCTAAGCCGTACCCTAACCCTAACCCTAACCCTAACCCTAACCCATAACCTACGCCGTACCCTCACCCGTACCCTAACACGTACCCTAAGACGTACCGTAACCCTAACCCTAACACTAACCCTAACCCTAACCCACACTCTACGCCGTACCCTAACCCGTACCCTAACACGTATCCTAAGCCGTACCCTAACCCTAACCAATACCCTACGCAGTACCCTCACCCGTACCCTCACCCGTACCCTAAGCCATACCCTAACCCTAACCCTAACCCTAACCCTAAACCCTACCCTACGCCGTACCCTCACCCGTACCCTATCCCATACGCTAAGCCGTACCCTAACCGTAACAGTAACACTAACCCTAACCCTAACCCTAACCCATACCCTACGCCGTACCCTCGCCCATAACCTAATCCGTACCCTAAGCCGTACCCTAACCCTAACCCTAACCTATACACTACGCCGTACCCTCACCCGTTCCCTAACTCGTACCCTAAGCCGTACCCTAACTCTAACCCTAACCCTAACCCTAACCCTTACCCATACCCTGCGTACCCTAATCAATACAATAACCTGTATCCTAAGCCTTAACCTAACCCTAACCAATGACCTACACAGTACCCTCACCCGTACCCTAAGCCATACCCTAACCCTAACCCTAACCCTAAACCCTACCCTATGCCGTACCCTCACCCATACCCTATCCCATACCCTAAGCCGTACCCTAACCCTAACACTAACCCTAACCCTAACCCTAACCCTAAACTTCCCTTGACTGCTCTTGCCTCCATTAGATTTCCTAAGCACTAGTGTTTTAAGGAACAGGTCAAAAAGAAAATCCTAATGTGATTTTTTTATAATGTGTTTATTCTTTATCTTATCCTAGTGACGAAAATCTTCTCCATGGCTGGACCCTAAATAATATTCCTTTACGTGCTAAGTGGTATCTAGAGAGTGGGATAGGTTTAATAAATACCCTAATCCTAACGTGTACCCTAACCCTAACCCATACCCTAACCCTAATGCGTACCCTAACCCTAACCCAAACCCTAACCCTAACACGTACGCTAATCCTAACCCGTACCCTAAACCAATCCCTAACCCTAAAACTAACCCTAAACCTAACCCTAACCCTAACCCATACGCTACGCCGTACCCTCACCCATACCCTAACCCGTATCCTAAGCCGTACCCTAATCCTAAACCTAACCCTAACCTCTAGCCTACGCCGTACCCTCACCCGTACCCTCACCCGTACCCAAAGCCTTACCCTAACCCTAACCCTAACCCCCACCCATACCCAACGCCGTAACCTAACCCATATCCTAACCCGTATCCTAAGCCGTACCCTAACCCTAACCAATAACCTACGCAGTACCCTCACCAGTACCCTCACCCATATCCTAAGCCCTACCCTAACCCTAACCCTAACCCTAACCCTAAACTACCCTTTACTGCTTTTGCCTCCATTATATTTCGTAAACACTAGTGTTTTAAGGAACAGGTTAAAAAGAAAACCTTATGTGATTTTTTTATAATGTGTTTATTCTTTATCTTATCCTAGTGACTAAAATCTTCTCCATGGCTGAACCCCAAATAATATTCCTTTACGTGCTAAGTGGTATCTAGAGAGTGGGATAGGTTTAATAAATACTCTAATCCTAAAGTGTACCCTAAACCTAACCCATACCCTAACCCTAACGCGTACCCTAACCCTAACCAAAACCCTAACCCGAACACGTATGCTAATCCTAACCCGTACCCTAAACCAATCCCTAACCCTAAAACTAACCCTAACCCTAACCCTAAACCTAATCCATAACCTACACCGTACCCTCACCCGTACCCTAACCCGTACCCTAAGCCGTACCCTAACCCTAACCCTAACCCTAAACCATACGCTACGCCGTACCCTCACCCGTACCCTAACCCGTATCCTAAGCCGTACCCTAACCCTAACCCTAACCCTAAACTATACCCTACGCCGTAACCTCACCCGTACCCTAACCCGTACCCTAAGCCGTACCCTAACCCTAACCCTAACCCTAACCTATACACTACGCCATACCCTCACTCGTACCCTAACCCGTACCCTAAGCCGTACCCTAAACCTAACCCTAACCCTAACCCTAACCCATACCGTACGCCATACCCTAACATGTACCCTAACCCATATCCTAAGCCGTACCCTAACCCTAACCAATACCCTATGCAGTATCCTCACCCATACCCTCACCCGTACCTAAGCCGTACCCTAACCCTAACCCTAACCCTAACCCTAACCCTAAACCCTACCCTATGCCATACCCTCACCTGTACCCTATCCCATAACCTAAGCCGTACCATAACCCTAACACTAACCCTAACCCTAACCCATAACCTACGCCGTACCCTCACCCGTACCCTAGCCCGTATCCTAAGACGTACCGTAACCCTAACCAATACCCTACGCCATACCCTCACTCGTACCCTAACCCGTACCCTAAGCCGTACCCTAACCCTAACCCTAACCCTAACTCTAACCCTAACCCCTACCCTACGCCGTACCCTCACCCGTACCCTATCCCATACGCTAAGCCGTACCCTAACCCTAACACTAACACTAACCCTAACCCTAACCCTAACCCATACCCTATGCCGTACCCTCACCCGTAACCTAACCCGTACCCTAAGCCGTACCCTAACCCTAACCCTAACCTATACACTATGCCGTACCCTCACCCGTACCCTAACCCGTACCCTAAGCCGTACCCTAACTCTAACCCTAACCCTAACCCTAACCCTTACCCATACCCTGCGCCGTACCCTAACCCATACAATAACCTGTATCCTAAGCCTTAACCTAACCCTAACCAATGACCTACACAGTACCCTCACCCGTACCCGAAGCCATACTCTAACCCTAACCCTAACACTAACCCTAACCCTAAACCCTACCCTATGCCGTACCCTCACCCATACCCTATCCCATACCTTAAGCCGTACCCTAACCCTAACACTAACCCTAACCCTAACCCTAACACTAAACTACCCTTGACTGCTTTTGCCTCCATTAGATTTCCTAAGCACGAGTGTTTTAAGGAACAGGTTAAAAAGAAAATACTAATGTGATTTTTTTATAATGTGTTTATTCTTTATCTTATCCTAGTGACTAAAATCTTCTCCATGGCTGGATCCCTAATAATATTCCTTTACGTGCTAAGTGGTATCTAGAGAGTGGGATAGGTTTAATAAATACCCTAATCCTAACGTGTACCCTAACCCTAACCCATACCCTAACCCTAACGCGTACCCTAACCCTAACCCAAAACCTAACCCTAACACGTACGCTAATCCGAACCCGTACCCTAAACCAATCCCTAACCCTAAAACTAACCCTAACCCTAACACTAACCCTAACCCTTACCCTACGCCGTACCCTCACCCGTACCCTAACCCGTAGCCTAAGACGTACCCTAACCCTAACCGTAACCCATACGCTACGCCGTACCCTCACCCGTACCCTAACCGGTATCCTAAGCCGTACCCTAACCCTAACCCTAACCCTAACCCTAACCCTAACCCATACCCTACGCCATACCCTAACCCGTATCCTAACCCGTATCCTAAGCCATATCCTAACCCTAACCAATACCCTACGCAGTACCCTCACCCGTACCCTCACCCGTACCCTAAGCCGTACCCTAACCCCAACCCTAACCCTAACTCTAACCCTAACCCCTACCCTACGCCGTACCCTCACCCGTACCCTATCCCATACGCTAAGCCGTACCCTAACCCTAACACTAACACTAACCCTAACCCTAACCCTAACCCATACCCTACGCCGTACCCTCACCCGTAACCTAACCCGTACCCTAAGCCGTACCCTAACCCTAACCCTAACCTATACACTACGCCATACCCTCACCCGTACCCTAACCCGTACCCTAAGCCGTACCCTAACTCTAACCCTAACCCTAACCCTAACCCGTACCCATACCCTGCGCCGTACCCTAACCCATACAATAACCTGTATCCTAAGCCTTAACCTAACCCTAACCAATGACCTACACAGTACCCTCACCCGTACCCTAAGCCATACCCTAACCCTAACCCTAACACTAACCCTAACCCTAAACCCTACCCTATGCCGTACCCTCACCCATACCCTATCCCATGCCCTAAGCCGTACCCTAACCCTAACACTAACCCTAACCCTAACCCTAACCCTAAACTACCCTTGACTGCTTTTGCCTCCATTAGATTTCCTAAGCAGTAGTGTTTTAAGGAACAGGTTAAAAAGAAAATCCTAATGTGATTTTTTTATAATGTGATTATTCTTTATCTTATCCTAGTGACGAAAATATTCTCCATGGCTGGACCCTAAATAATATTCCTTTACGTGCTAAGTGGTATCTAGAGAGTGGGATAGGTTTAATAAATAACCTAATCCTAACGCGTACCCTAACCCTAACCCATACCCTAACCCTAACGCGTACCCTAACCCTAACCCAAACCCTAACCCTAACACGTACGCTAATCCTAACCCGTACCCTAAACCAATCCCTAACCCTAAAACTAACCCTAACCCTAACCCTAACCCTAACCCATACGCTAAGCCGTACCCTCACCCATACCCTAACCCGTATCCTAAGCCGTACCCTAACCCTAAACCTAACCCTAACCTCTACCCTACGCCGTACCCTCACCCGTACCCTAACCCGTACGCAAAGCCTTACCCTAACCCTAACCCTAACCCTCACCCATACCCAACGCCGTAACCTAACCCATATCCTAACCCGTATCCTTAGCCGCACCCTAACCCTAACCAATAACCTACGCAGTACCCTCACCAGTAACCTCACCCGTATCCTAAGCCCTACCCTAACCCTAACCCTAACCCTAACCGCTACCCTATGCCGTACCCTATCCCATACCCTAAGCGGTACCCTAAACCTAACACTAACCCTAAACCTAACCCTAACCCCTACCCTACGCCGTACCCTAAACCGTACCCTAACCCGTATTCTAAGCCGTACCCTAACCATAACCAATACCCTACACAGTACCCTCACCCGTACCCTCACCCGTACCCTAAGCCATACCCTAACCCTAACCCTAACCCTAACCTATACACTACGCCATACCCTCACCCGTACCCTAACCCGTACCCTAAGCCGTACCCTAACCCTAACCCTAACCCTAAACTATACCCTACGCCGTAACCTCACCCGTACCCTAACCCGTACCCTAAGCCGTACCCTAACCCTAACCCTAACCCTAACCCTAACCCTAACCCTAACCCATATCGTACGCCCTACCCTAACACGTACCCTAACCCGTATCCTAAGCCGTACCCTAACCCTAACCAATACCCTACGCAGTATCCTCACCCATACACTCACTCGTACCCTAAGGCGTACCCTAACCCTAACCCTAAACCTAACCCTAACCCCTACCCTATGCCATACCCTCACCTGTACCGTATCCCATAACCTAAGCCGTACCATAACCCTAACACTAACCCTAACCCTAATCCATAACCTACGCCGTACCCTCACCCATAACCTAACCCGTATCCTAAGCCGTACCCTAACCCTAACCCTAACCCTAACCCATAACCTACGCCGTACCCTCACCCGTACCCTAACACGTACCCTAAGACGTACCGTAACCCTAACCCTAACACTAACCCTAACCCTAACCCACACTCTACGCCGTACCCTAACCCGTACCCTAACACGTATCCTAAGCCGTACCCTAACCCTAACCAATACCCTATGCAGTACCCTCACCCGTACCCTCACCCGTACCCTAAGCCATACCCTAACCATAACCCTAACCCTAACCCTAACCCCTACCCTACGCCGTACCCTCACCCGTACCCTATCCCATACCCTAAGCCGTACCCTAACCCTAACACTAACCCTAACCCTAACCCTAACCCTAAACTACCCTTGATTGCTTTTGCCTCTATTAGATTTCCTAAGCACTAGTGTTTTAAGGAACAGGTTAAAAAGAAAATCCTAATGTGATTTTTTTATAATGTGTTTATTCTTTATCTTATCCTAGTGACTAAAATCTTCTCCATGGCTGGATCCCTAATAATATTCCTTTACGTGCTAAGTGGTATCTAGAGAGTGGGATAGGTTTAATAAATACCCTAATCCTAACGTGTACCATAACCCTAACGCGTACCCTAACCCTATCCCAAAACCTAACCCTAACACGTACGCTAATCCTAACCCGTACCCTAAACCAATCCCTAACCCTAAAACTAACCCTAACCCTAAACCTAACCCTAACCCTTACCCTACGCCGTACCCTCACCCGTACCCTAACCCGTAGCCTAAGACGTACCCTAAACCTAACCCTAACCCATACGCTACGCCGTACCCTCACCCGTACCCTAACCCGTATCCTAAGCCGTACCCTAACCCTAACCCTAACCCTAACCCTAACCCATACCCTAAGCCATACCCTAACCCGTACCCTAACCCGTATCCTAAGCCATATCCTAACCCTAACCAATACCCTACGCAGTACCCTCACCCGTACCCTCACCCGTACCCTAAGCCGTACCCTAACCCCAACCCTAACCCTAACTCTAACCCTAACCCCTACCCTACGCCGTACCCTCACCCGTACCCTATCCCATACGCTAAGCCGTACCCTAACGCTAACTCTAACACTAACCCTAACCCTAACCCATACCGTACGCCGTACCCTCACCCGTAACCTAACCCGTACCCTAAGCCGTACCGTAATCCTAACCCTAACCTATACACTACGCCGTACCCTCACCCGTACCCTAACCCGTACCCTAAGCCGTACCCTAACTCTAACCCTAACCCTAACCCTAACCCTTAGCCATACCCTGCGCCGTACCCTAACCCATACAATAAACTATATCCTAAGCCTTAACCTAACCCTAACCAATGACCTACACAGTACCCTCACCCGTACCCTAAGCCATACCCTAACCCTAACCCTAACACTAACCCTAACCCTAAACCCTACCCTATGCCGTACCCTCACCCATACCCTATCCCATACCCTAAGCCGTACCCTAACCCTAACACTAA
Source organism: Eubalaena glacialis (assembly GCF_028564815.1). Taxonomy (NCBI): domain Eukaryota; kingdom Metazoa; phylum Chordata; class Mammalia; order Artiodactyla; family Balaenidae; genus Eubalaena; species Eubalaena glacialis. Next base: position 1,361,319 of record NW_026871495.1, read on the forward strand.
CCCTAACCCTAACCCTAACCCTAAACTACCCTTGACTGCTTTTGCCTCCATTAGATTTCCTAAGCACTAGTGTTTTAAGGAACAGGTTAAAAAGAAAATCCTAATGTGATTTTTTTATAATGTGTTTATTCTTTATCTTATCCTAGTGACGAAAATATTCTCAATGGCTGTACCCTAAATAATATTCCTTTACGTGCTAAGTGGTATCTACAGAGTGGGATAGGTTTAATAAATACCCTAATCCTAACGCGTACCCTAACCCTAACCCATACCCTAACCCTAACGCGTACCCTAACCCTAACCCAAACCCTAACCCTAACACGTACGCTAATCCTAACCCATACCCTAAACCAATCCCTAACCCTAAAACTAACCCTAACCCTAACCCTAACCCATACGCTACGCCGTACCCTCACCCATACCCTAACCTGTATCCTAAGCCGTACCCTAACCCTAAACCTAACCCTAACCTCTACCCTACGCCGTACCCTCACCCGTACCCTAACCCGTACCCAAAGCCTTACCCTAACCCTAACCCTAACCCTCACCCATATCCAACGCCGTAACCTAACCCATATCCTAACCCGTATCCTAAGCCGTACCCTAACCCTAACCAATAACCTACGCAGTACCCTCACCAGTAACCTCACCCGTATCCTAAGCCCTACCCTAACCCTAACCCTAACCCTAACCCTAAACTACCCTTGACTGCTTTTGCCTCCATTAGATTTCCTAAACACTAGTGTTTTAAGGAACAGGTTAAAAAGAAAACCTTATGTGATTTTTTTATAATGTGTTTATTCTTTATCTTATCCTAGTGACGAAAATCTTCTCCATGGCTGAACCCCAAATAATATTCCTTTATGTGCTAAGTGGTATCTAGAGAGTGGGATAGGTTTAATAAATACCCTAATCCTAACGTGTACCCTTAACCTAACCCATACCCTAACCCTAACGCGTACCCTAACCCTAACCAAAACCCTAACCCGAACAAGTATGCTAATCCTAACCCCTACCCTAAACCAATCCCTAACCCTAAAACTAACCCTAACCCTAACCCTAACCCTAACCCATAACCTACGCCGTACCCTCACCCGTACCCTAACCCGTATCCTAAGCCGTACCCTAACCCTAACCCTAACCCTAACCCTAACCGCTACCCTACGCCGTACCCTATCCCATACCCTAAGCGGTACCCTAAACCTAACACTAACCCTAAACCTAACCCTAACCCCTACCCTACGCCGTACCCTCACCCGTAACCTATTCCATAACCTAAGCCGTACCCTAACCCTAACACTAACCCTAACCCTAAACCTAACCCCTACCCTACGTCGTACCCTCACCCGTACCCTATCCCATACCCTAAGCCGTACCCTAACCCTAACCCTAACCCTAACCTATACACTACGCCATACCCTCACCCGTACCCTAACCCGTACCCTAAGCCGTACCCTAACCCTAACCTATACACTACGCCGTACCCTCACCCGTACCCTAACCCGTACCCTAAGCCGTACCCTAACCCTAACCCTAACCCTAACCCTAACCCTAACACATACCCTACGCTGTACCCTAACCCGTACCCTAACCCATATTCTAAGCCGTACCCTAACCATAACCAATACCCTACACAGTACCCTCACCCGTACCCTCACCCATACCCTAAGCCATACCCTAACCCTAACCCTAACCCTAACCTATACACTACACCATACCCTCACCCGTACCCTAACCCGTACCCTAAGCCGTACCCTAACCCTAACCCTAACCCTAAACCATACGCTACGCCGTACCCTCACCCGTACCCTAACCCGTATCCTAAGCCGTACCCTAACCCTAACCCTAACCCTAAACTATACCCTACGCCGTAACCTCACCCGTACCCTAACCCGAACCCTAAGCCGTACCCTAACCCTAACCGTAACCCTAACCCTAACCCTAACCCTAACCCATACTGTACGCCATACCCTAACACGTACCCTAACCCATATCCTAAGCCGTACCCTAACCCTAACCAATACCCTACGCAGTATCCTCACCCATACCCTCACCCGTACCCTAAGCCGTACCCTAAACCTAACCCTAACCCTAACCCTAACCCTAACCCCTACCCTATGCCATACCCTCACCTGTACCCTATCCCATAACCTAAGCCGTACCATAACCCTAACACTAACCCTAACCCTAACCCATAACCTACGCCGTACCCTCACCCGTACCCTAACCCGTATCCTAAGCCGTACCCTAACCCTAACCCTAACCCTAACCCTAACCCATAACCTACGCCGTACCCTCACCCGTACCCTAACACGTACCCTAAGACGTACCGTAACCCTAACCCTAACACTAACCCTAACCCTAACCCACACTCTACGCCGTACCCTAACCCGTACCCTAACACGTATCCTAAGCCGTACCCTAACCCTAACCAATACCCTACGCAGTACCCTCACCCGTGCCCTCACCCGTACCCTAAGCCATACCCTAACCCTAACCCTAACCCTAACCCTAAACCCTACCCTACGCCGTACCCTCACCCGTACCCTATCCCATACGCTAAGCCGTACCCTAACCGTAACAGTAACACTAACCCTAACCCTAACCCTAACCCATACCCTACGCCGTACACTCGCCCATAACCTAATCCGTACCCTAAGCCGTACCCTAACCCTAACCCTAACCTATACACTACGCCGTACCCTCACCCGTTCCCTAACTCGTACCCTAAGCCGTACCCTAACTCTAACCCTAACCCTAACCCTAACCCTTACCCATACCCTGCGTACCCTAATCAATACAATAACCTGTATCCTAAGCCTTAACCTAACCCTAACCAATGACCTACACAGTACCCTCACCCGTACCCTTAGCCATACCCTAACCCTAACCCTAACCCTAAACCCTACCCTATGCCGTACCCTCACCCATACCCTATCCCATACCCTAAGCCGTACCCTAACCCTAACACTAACCCTAACCCTAACCCTAACCCTAAACTTCCCTTGACTGCTCTTGCCTCCATTAGATTTCCTAAGCACTAGTGTTTTAAGGAACAGGTCAAAAAGAAAATCCTAATGTGATTTTTTTATAATGTGTTTATTCTTTATCTTATCCTAGTGACGAAAATCTTCTCCATGGCTGGACCCTAAATAATATTCCTTTACGTGCTAAGTGGTATCTAGAGAGTGGGATAGGTTTAATAAATACCCTAATCCTAACGTGTACCCTAACCCTAACCCATACCCTAACCCTAATGCGTACCCTAACCCTAACCCAAACCCTAACCCTAACACGTACGCTAATCCTAACCCGTACCCTAAACCAATCCCTAACCCTAAAACTAACCCTAACCCTAACCCTAAACCTAACCCATAACCTACACCGTACCCTCACCCGTACCCTAACCCGTACCCTAAGCCGTACCCTAACCCTAACCCTAACCCTAAACCATACGCTACGCCGTACCCTCACCCGTACCCTAACCCGTATCCTAAGCCGTACCCTAACCCTAACCCTAACCCTAAACTATACCCTACGCCGTAACCTCACCCGTACCCTAACCCGTACCCTAAGCCGTACCCTAACCCTAACCCTAACCCTAACCTATACACTACGCCATACCCTCACTCGTACCCTAACCCGTACCCTAAGCCGTACCCTAAACCTAACCCTAACCCTAACCCTAACCCATACCGTACGCCATACCCTAACATGTACCCTAACCCATATCCTAAGCCGTACCCTAACCCTAACCAATACCCTATGCAGTATCCTCACCCATACCCTCACCCGTACCTAAGCCGTACCCTAACCCTAACCCTAACCCTAACCCTAACCCTAAACCCTACCCTATGCCATACCCTCACCTGTACCCTATCCCATAACCTAAGCCGTACCATAACCCTAACACTAACCCTAACCCTAACCCATAACCTACGCCGTACCCTCACCCGTACCCTAGCCCGTATCCTAAGACGTACCGTAACCCTAACCAATACCCTACGCAATATCCTCACCCATACCCTCACCCGTACCCTAAGCCGTACCCTAACCCTAACCCTAACCCTAACCCTAACCCATACCCTATGCCATACCCTCACCTGTACCCTATCCCATAACCTAAGCCGTACCCTAACCCTAACCCTAACACTAACCCTAACCCATACGCTACGCCGTACCTTCACCCATACCCTAACCCGTATCCTAAGCCGTACCCTAACCCTAACCCTAACCCTAACCCTAACCCTAACCCATACCCTACGCCATACCCTAACCCGTACCCTAACCCGTATCCTAAGCCGTATCCTAACCCTAACCAATACCCTACGCAGTACCCTCACCCGTACCCTCACCCGTACACTAAGCCGTACCCTAACCCCAACCCTAACCCTAACTCTAACCCTAACCCCTACCCTACGCCGTACCCTCACCCGTACCCTATCCCATACGCTAAGCCGTACCCTAACCCTAACACTAACACTAACCCTAACCCTAACCCTAACCCTAACCCATACCCTATGCCGTACCCTCACCCGTAACCTAACCCGTACCCTAAGCCGTACCCTAACCCTAACCCTAACCTATACACTATGCCGTACCCTCACCCGTACCCTAACCCGTACCCTAAGCCGTACCCTAACTCTAACCCTAACCCTAACCCTAACCCTTACCCATACCCTGCGCCGTACCCTAACCCATACAATAACCTGTATCCTAAGCCTTAACCTAACCCTAACCAATGACCTACACAGTACCCTCACCCGTACCCGAAGCCATACTCTAACCCTAACCCTAACACTAACCCTAACCCTAAACCCTACCCTATGCCGTACCCTCACCCATACCCTATCCCATACCTTAAGCCGTACCCTAACCCTAACACTAACCCTAACCCTAACCCTAACACTAAACTACCCTTGACTGCTTTTGCCTCCATTAGATTTCCTAAGCACGAGTGTTTTAAGGAACAGGTTAAAAAGAAAATCCTAATGTGATTTTTTTATAATGTGTTTATTCTTTATCTTATCCTAGTGACGAAAATCTTCTCCATGGCTGGACCCTAAATAATATTCCTTTACGTGCTAAGTGGTATCTAGAGAGTGGGATAGGTTTAATAAATACCCTAATCCTAACGTGTACCCTAACCCTAACCCATACCCTAACCCTAATGCGTACCCTAACCCTAACCCAAACCCTAACCCTAACACGTACGCTAATGCTAACCTGTACCCTAAACCAAGCCCTAACCCTAAAACTAACCCTAACCCTAACCCTAACCCTAACCCATACGCTACGCCGTACCCTCACCCATACCCTAACCCGTATCCTAAGCTGTACCCTAACCCTAAACCTAACCCTAACCTCTACCCTACGCCGTACCCTCACCCGTACCCTAACCCGTACCGAAAGCCTTACCCTAACCCTAACCCTAACCCTCACCCATACCCAACGCCATAACCTAACCCATATCCTAACCCGTATCCTAAGCCGTACCCTAACCCTAACCAATAACCTACGCAGTACCCTCACCAGTACCCTCACCCCTATCCTAAGCCCTACCCTAACCCTAACCCTAACCCTAACCCTAAACTACCCTTTACTGCTTTTGCCTCCATTAGATTTCCTAAACACTAGTGTTTTAAGGAACAGGTTAAAAAGAAAACCTTATGTGATTTTTTTATAATGTGTTTATTCTTTATCTTATCCTAGTGACTAAAATCTTCTCCATGGCTGAACACCAAATATTATTCCTTTACGTGCTAAGTGGTATCTAGAGAGTGGGATAGGTTTAATAAATACCCTAATCCTAAAGTGTACCCTAAACCTAACCCATACCCTAACCCTAACGCGTACCCTAACCCTAACCAAAACCCTAACCGAACACGTATGCTAATCCTAACCCGTACCCTAAACCAATCCCTAACCCTAAAACTAACCCTAACCCTAACCCTAACCCTAACCCATAACCTACACCGTACCCTCACCCGTACCCTAACCCGTACCCTAAGCCTTACCCTAACCCTAACCCTAACCTTAAACCATACGCTACGCCGTACCCTCACCCGTACCCTAACCCGTATCCTAAGCCGTACCCTAACCCTAACCCTAACCCTAAACTATACCCTACGCCGTAACCTCACCCGTACCCTAACCCGTACCCTAAGCCGTACCCTAACCCTAACCCTAACCCTATCCTATACACTACGCCATACGCTCACTCGTACCCTAACCCGTACCCTAAGCCGTACCCTAAACCTAACCCTAACCCTAACCCTAACACATACCGTACGCCATACCCTAACATGTACCCTAACCCATATCCTAAGCCGTACCCTAACCCTAACCAATACCCTATGCAGTATCCTCACCCATACCCTCACCCGTACCCTAAGCCGTACCCTAACCCTAACCCTAACCCTAACCCTAACCCTAAACCCTACCCTATGCCATACCCTCACCTGTACCCTATCCCATAACCTAAGCCGTACCATAACCCTAACACTAACCCTAACCCTAACCCATAACCTACGCCGTACCCTCACCCGTACCCTAGCCCGTATCCTAAGACGTACCGTAACCCTAACCAATACCCTACGCAATATCCTCACCCATACCCTCACCCGTACCCTAAGCCTTACACTAACCCTAACCCTAACCCTAACCCTAACCCATACCCTATGCCATACCCTCACCTGTACCCTATCCCATAACCTAAGCCGTACCCTAACCCTAACCCTAACCCTAACCCTAACCCATATGCTACGCCGTACCTTCACCCGTACCCTATCCCGTATCCTAAGCCGTACCCTAACCCTAACCCAAACCCTAACCCTAACCCTAACCCATACTCTACGCCATACCCTAACCCGTACCCTAACCCGTATCCTAAGCCGTATCCTAACCCTAACCAATACCCTACGCAGTACCCTCACCCGTACCCTCACCCGTACACTAAGCCGTACCCTAACCCCAACCCTAACCCTAACTCTAACCCTAACCCCTACCCTACGCCGTACCCTCACCCGTACCCTATCCCATACGCTAAGCCGTACCCTAACCCTAACACTAACACTAACCCTAACCCTTACCCTAACCCTAACCCATACCCTATGCCGTACCCTCACCCGTAACCTAACCCGTACCCTAAGCCGTACCCTAACCCTAACCCTAACCTATACACTATGCCGTACCCTCACCCGTACCCTAACCCGTACCCTAAGCCGTACCCTAACTCTAACCCTAACCCTAACCCTAACCCTTACCCATACCCTGCGCCGTACCCTAACCCATACAATAACCTGTATCCTAAGCCTTAACTTAACCCTAACCAATGACCTACACAGTACCCTCACCCGTACCCGAAGCCATACTCTAACCCTAACCCTAACACTAACCCTAACCCTAAACCCTACCCTATGCCGTACCCTCACCCATACCCTATCCCATACCCTAAGCCGTACCCTAACCCTAACACTAACCCTAACCCTAACCCTAACACTAAACTACCCTTGACTGCTTTTGCCTCCATTAGATTTCCTAAGCACGAGTGTTTTAAGGAACAGGTTAAAAAGAAAATCCTAATGTGATTTTTTTATAATGTGTTTATTCTTTATCTTATCCTAGTGACGAAAATCTTCTCCATGGCTGGACCCTAAATAATATTCCTTTACGTGCTAAGTGGTATCTAGAGAGTGGGATAGGTTTAATAAATACCCTAATCCTAACGTGTACCCTAACCCTAACCCATACCCTAACCCTAATGCGTACCCTAACCCTAACCCAAACCCTAACCCTAACACGTACGCTAATCCTAACCTGTACCCTAAACCAAGCCCTAACCCTAAAACTAACCCTAACCCTAACCCTAACCCTAACCCATACGCTACGTCGTACCCTCACCCATACCCTAACCCGTATCCTACGCCGTACCCTAACACTAAACCTAACCCTAACCTCTACCCTACGCCATACCCTCACCCGTACCCTAACCCGTACCCAAAGCCTTACCCTAACCCTAACCCTAACCCTCACCCATACCCAACGCCATAACCTAACCCATATCCTAACCCGTATCCTAAGCCGTACCCTAACCCTAACCAATAACCTACGCAGTACCCTCACCAGTACCCTCACCCGTATCCTAAGCCCTACCCTAACCCTAACCCTAACCCTAACCCTAAACTACCCTTTACTGCTTTTGCCTCCATTAGATTTCCTAAACACTAGTGTTGTAAGGAACAGGTTGAAAAGAAAACCTTATGTGATTTTTTTATAATGTGTTTATTCTTTATCTTATCCTAGTGACTAAAATCTTCTCCATGGCTGAACCCCAAATAATATTCCTTTACGTGCTAAGTGGTATCTAGAGAGTGGGATAGATTTAATAAATACCCTAATCCTAAAGTGTACCCTAAACCTAACCCATACCCTAACTCTAACGCGTACCCTAACCCTAACCAAAACCCTAACCCGAACAAGTATGCTAATCCTAACCCGTACCCTAAACCAATCCCTAACCCTAAAACTAACCCTAACCCTAACCCTAACCCTAACCCTAACCCATAACCTACGCCGTACCCTCACCCGTACCCTAAACCGTATCCTAAGCCGTACCCTAACCCTAACCCTAACCCTAACCCTAACCGCTACCCTACGCCGTACCCTATCCCATACCCTAAGCGGTATCTTAAACCTAACACTAACCCTAAACCTAACCCTAACCCCTACCCTACGCCGTACCCTCACCCGTAACCTATCCCATACCCTAAGCCGTACCCTAACCCTAACACTAACCCTAACCCTAAACCTAACCCCTACCCTACGCCGTACCCTCACCCGTACCCTATCCCATACCCTAAGCCGTACCCTAACCCTAACCCTAACCCTAACCTATACACTACGCTGTACACTCACCCGTACCCTATCCCATACCCTAACCCTTACCCTAACCCTAACCCTAACCCTAACCCTAACCCTAACCCTAACCCTAACCCATACCGTACGCCATACCCTAACACGTACCCTAACCCGTATCCTAAGCCGTACCCTAACCCTAACCAACACCCTACGCAGTATCCTCACCCATACCCTCACCCGTACCCTAAGCCGTACCCTAACCCTAACCCTAACCCTAACCCTAACCCCTACCCTATGCCATACCCTCACCTGTACCCTATCCCATAACCTAAGCCGTACCATAACCCTAACACTAACCCTAACCCTAACCCATAACCTACGCCGTACCCTAACACGTACCCTAAGACGTACCGTAACCCTAACCCTAACACTAACCCTAACCCTAACCCACACTCTACGCCGTACCCTAACCCGTACCCTAACACGTATCCTAAGCCGTACCCTAACCCTAACCAATACCCTACGCAGTACCCTCACCCGTACCCTCACCCGTACCCTAAGCCATACCCTAACCCTAACCCTAACCCTAACCCCTTCCCTATGCCGTACCCTCACCCGTACCCTATCCCATACGCTAAGCCGTACCCTAACCCTAACAGTAACACTAACCCTAACCCTAACCCATAACCTACGCCGTACCCTCACCCGTACCCTAACCCGTATCCTAAGACGTACTGTAACCCTAACCAATACCCTACGCAGTATCCTCACCCATACCCTCACCCGTACCCTAAGCCTTACCCTAACCCTAACCCTAACCCTAACCCTAACCCATACCCTATGCCATACCCTCACCTGTACACTATCCCATAACCTAAGCCGTACCCTAACCCTAACCCTAACCCTAAACCATACGCTACGCCGCACCCTCACCCGTACCCTAACCCGTATCCTAAGCCGTACCCTAACCCTAACCCTAACCCTAACCACTACCCTACGCCGTACCCTATCCCATACCCTAAGCGGTACCCTAAACCTAACACTAACCCTAAACCTAACCCTAACCCCTACCCTACGCCGTACCCTCACCCGTACCCTATCCCATAACCTAAGCCGTACCCTAACCCTAACCCTAACCCTAACCTATACACTACGCCGTACCCTCACCCGTACCCTAACCCGTACCCTAAGCCGTACCCTAACCCTAACCCTAACCCGAACCCTAACCCTAACCCATACCCTACGCCGTAACCTAAACCGTACCCTAACCCGTATTCTAAGCCGTACCCTAACCATAACCAATACCCTACACAGTATCCTCAACCGTACCCTAACCCGTACCCTAAGCCGTACCCTAACCCTAACCCTAACCCTAAACTATACCCTACGCCATAACCTCACCCGTACCCTAACCCGTACCCTAAGCCGTACCCTAACCCTAACCCTAACCCTAACCCCTACACTACGCCGTACCCTCACCCGTACCCTATCCCATACCCTAAGCCGTACCCTAAACCTAACACTAACCCTAACCCTAACCCTAACCCTAAACTACCCTTGATTGCTTTTGCCTCTATTAGATTTCCTAAGCACTAGTGTTTTAAGGAACAGGTTAAAAAGAAAATACTAATGTGATTTTTTTATAATGTGTTTATTCTTTATCTTATCCTAGTGACTAAAATCTTCTCCATGGCTGTATCCCTAATAATATTCCTTTACGTGCTAAGTGGTATCTAGAGAGTGGGATAGGTTTAATAAATACCCTAATCCTAACGTGTACCCTAACCCTAACCCATATCCTAACCCTAACGCGTACCCTAACCCTAACCCAAAACCTAACCCTAACACGTACGCTAATCCTAACCCGTACCCTAAACCAAACCCTAAACCTAAAACTAACCCTAACCCTAACCCTAACCCTAACCCTTACCCTACACCGTACCCTCACCCGTACCCTAACCCGTACCCTAAGACGTACCCTAACCCTAACCCTAACCCATACACTACGCCGTACCCTCACACGTACCCTAACCCGTATCCTAAGCCGTACCCTAAGCCTAACCCTAACCCTAACCCTAACCCTAACCCATACCCTACGCCATACCCTAACCCGTACCCTAACCCGTATCCTAAGCCATATCCTAACCCTAACCAATACCCTACGCAGTACCCTCACCCGTACCCTCACCCGTACCCTAAGCCTTACCCTAACCCCAACCCTAACCCTAACTCTAACCCTAACCCCTACCCTACGCCGTACCCTCACCCGTACCCTATCCCATACGCTAAGCCGTACCCTAACCCTAACACTAACACTAACCCTAACCCTAACCCTAACCCATACCCTACGCCGTACCCTCACCCGTAACCTAACCCGTACCCTAAGCCGTACCCTAACCCTAACCCTGACCTATACACTACGCCGTACCCTCACCCGTACCCTAACCCGTACCCTAAGCCGTACCCTAACTCTAACCCTAACCCTAACCCTAACCCTTACCCATACCCTGCACCGTACCCTAACCCATACAATAACCTGTATCCTAAGCCTTAACCTAACCCTAACCAATGACCTACACAGTACCCTCACCCGTACCCTAAGCCATACCCTAACCCTAACACTAACACTAACCCTAACCCTAAACCCTACCCTATGCCGTACCCTCACCATACCCTATCCCATACCCTAAGCCGTACCCTAACCCTAACACTAACCCTAACCCTAACCCTAACCCTAAACTACCCTTGACTGCTTTTGCCTCCATTAGATTTCCTAAGCACTAGTGTTTTAAGGAACAGGTTAAAAAGAAAATCCTAATGTGATTTTTTATAATGTGTTTATTCTTTATCTTATCCTAGTAACGAAAATCTTCTCCACGGCTGGACCCTAAATAATATTCCTTTACGTGCTAAGTGGTATCTAGAGAGTGGGATAGGTTTAATAAATACCCTAATCCTAACGTGTACCCTAACCCTAACCCACACCCTAACCCTATTGCGTACCCTAACCCTAACCCAAACCCTAACCCTAACACGTACATTAATCCCAACCCGTACCCTAAACCAATCCCTAACCCTAAAACTAACCCTAACCCTAACCCTAACCCTAACCCATACGCTACGCCGTACCCTCACCCATACCCTAACCCGTATCCTAAGCCGTACCCTAACCCTAAACCTAACCCTAACCTCTACCCTACGCCGTACCCTCACCCGTACCCTAACCCGTACCCAAAGCCTTACCGTAACCCTAACCCTAACCCTCACCCATACCCAACGCCGTAACCTAACCCATATCCTAACCCGTATACTAAGCCGTACCCTAACCCTAACCAATAACCTACGCAGTACCCTCACCAGTACCCTCACCCGTATCCTAAGCCCTACCCTAACCCTAACCCTAACCCTAACCCATACGCAACGCCGCACCCTCACACGTACCCTAACCCGTATCCTAAGCCGTACCCTAACCCTAACCCTAACCCTAACCGCTACCCTACGCCGTACCCTATCCCATACCCTAAGCGGTACCCTAAACCTAACACTAACCCTAAACCTAACCCTAACCCCTACCCTACGCCGTACCCTCACCCGTAACCTATCCCATACCCTAAGCCGTACCCTAACCCTAACACTAACCCTAACCCTAAACCTAACCCCTACCCAACGCCGTACCCTCACCCGTACCCTATCCCATACCCTAAGCCGTACCCTAACCCTAACCCTAACCCTAACCTATACACAACGCCGTACCCTCACCCGTACCCTAACCCGTACCCTAAGCCGTACCCTAACCCTAACCCTAACCCTAAACCTAACCCTAACCCATACCCTACACCGTACCCTAAACCGTACCCTAACCCGTATTCTAAGCCGTACCCTAACCATAACCAATACCCTACACAGTACCCTCACCCGTACCCTCACCCGTACCCTAAGCCATACCCTAACCCTAACCCTAACCCTAACCTATACACTACGCCATACCCTCACCCGTACCCTAACCCGTACCCTAAGCCGTACCCTAACCCTAACCCTAACCCTAAACTATACCCTATGCCGTAACCTCACCCGTACCCTAACCCGTACCCTAAGCCGTACCCTAACCCTAACCCTAACCCTAACCCTAACCCTAACCCTAACCCATAGCGTACGCCATACACTAACACGTACCCTAACCCGTATCTAAGCCGTACCCTAACCCTAACCAATACCCTACGCAGTATCCTCACCCATACCCTCACCCGTACCCTAAGGCGTACCCTAACCCTAACCCTAACCCTAAACCTAACCCTAACCCCTACCCTATGCCATACCCTCACCTGTACCCTATCCCATAACCTAAGCCGTACCATAACCCTAACACTAACCATAACCCTAACCCATAACCTACGCCGTACCCTCACCCGTACCCTAACCCGTATCCTAAGCCGTACCCTAACCCTAACCCTAACCCATAACCTACGCCGTACCCTCACCCGTACCCTAACACGTACCCTAAGACGTACCATAACCCTAACCCTAACACTAACCCTAACCCTAACCCACACTCTACGCCGTACCCTAACCCGTACCCTAACACGTATCCTAAGCCGTACCCTAACCCTAACCAATACCCTACGCAGTACCCTCACCCGTACCCTCACCCGTACCCAAAGCCATACCCTAACCATAACCCTAACCCTAACCCTAACCCCTACCCTACGCCGTAACCTCACCCGTACCCTATCCCATACCCTAAGCCGTACCCTAACCCTAACACTAACCCTAACCCTAACCCTAACCCTAAACTACCCTTGATTGCTTTTGCCTCTATTAGATTTCCTAAGCACTAGTGTTTTAAGGAACAGGTTAAAAAGAAAATCCTAATGTGATTTTTTTATAATGTGTTTATTCTTTATCTTATCCTAGTGACTAAAATCTTCTCCATGGCTGGATCCCTAATAATATTCCTTTACGTGCTAAGTGGTATCTAGAGAGTGGGATAGGTTTAATAAATACCCTAATCCTAACGTGTACCCTAACCCTATCCCATACCCTAACCCTAACGCGTACCCTAACCCTAACCCAAAACCTAACCCTAACACGTACGCTAATCCTAACCCGTACCCTAAACCAATCCCTAACCCTAAAACTAACCCTAACCCTAACACTAACCCTAACCCTTACCCTACGCCGTACCCTCACCCGTACCCTAACCCGTAGCCTAAGACGTACCCTAACCCTAACCCTAAACCATACGCTACGCCGTACCCTCACCCGTACCCTAACCCGTATCCTAAGCCGTACCCTAACCCTAACCAATAACCTACGCAGTACCCTCACCAGTAACCTCACCCGTATCCTAAGCCCTACCCTAACCCTAACCCTAACCCTAACCGCTACCCTATGCCGTACCCTATCCCATACCCTAAGCGGTACCCTAAACCTAACACTAACCCTAAACCTAACCCTAACCCCTACCCTACGCCGTACCCTCACCCGTAACCTATCCCATACCCTAAGCCATACCCTAACCCTAACACTAACCCTAACCCTAACCCTAACCCATACCCTACGCCGTACCCTAAACCGTACCCTAACCCGTATTCTAAGCCGTACCCTAACCATAACCAATACCCTACACAGTACCCTCACCCGTACCCTCACCCGTACCCTAAGCCATACCCTAACCCTAACCCTAACCCTAACCTATACACTACGCCATACCCTCACCCGTTCCCTAACCCGTACCCTAAGCCGTACCCTAACCCTAACCCTAACCCTAAACTATACCCTACGCCGTAACCTCACCCGTACCCTAACCCGTACCCTAAGCCGTACCCTAACCCTAACCCTAACCCTAACCCTAACCCTAACCCTAACCCATATCGTACGCCATACCCTAACACGTACCCTAACCCGTATCCTAAGCCGTACCCTAACCCTAACCAATACCCTACGCAGTATCCTCACCCATACCCTCACCCGTACCCTAAGGCGTACCCTAACCCTAACCCTAACCCTAAACCTAACCCTAACCCATACCCTATGCCATACCCTCACCTGTACCCTATCCCATAACCTAAGCCGTACCATAACCCTAACACTAACCCTAACCCTAAACCATAACCAACGCCGTACCCTCACCCGTACCCTAACCCGTATCCTAAGCCGTACCCTAACCCTAACCCTAACCCTAACCCTAACCCATAACCTACGCCGTACCCTCACCCGTACCCTAACACGTACCCTAAGAAGTACCGTAACCCTAACCCTAACACTAACCCTAACCCTAACCCACACTCTACGCCGTACCCTAACCCGTACCCTAACACGTATCCTAAGCCGTACCCTAACCCTAAGCAATACCCTACGCAGTACCCTCACCCGTACCCTCACCCGTACCCTAAGCCATACCCTAACCATAGCCCTAAGCCTAACCCTAACACCTACCCTACGCCGTACCCTCACCCGTACCCTATCCCATACCCTAAGCTGTACCCTAACCCTAACACTAACCCTAACCCTAACCCTAACCCTAAACTACCCTTGATTGCTTTTGCCTCTATTAGATTTCCTAAGCACTAGTGTTTTAAGGAACAGGTTAAAAAGAAAATCCTAATGTGATTTTTTTATAATGTGTTTATTCTTTATCTTATCCTAGTGACTAAAATCTTCTCCATGGCTGGATCCCTAATAATATTCCTTTACGTGCTAAGTGGTATCTAGAGAGTGGGATAGGTTTAATAAATACCCTAATCCTAACGTGTACCCTAACCCTAACGCGTACCCTAACCCTATCCCAAAACCTAACCCTAACACGTACGCTAATCCTAACCCGTACCCTAAACCAATCCCTAACCCTAAAACTAACCCTAACCCTAAACCTAACCCTAACCCTTACCCTACGCCGTACCCTCACCCGTACCCTAACCCGTAGCCTAAGACGTACCCTAAACCTAACCCTAACCCATACGCTACGCCGTACCCTCACCCGTACCCGAACCCGTATCCTAAGCCGTACCCTAACCCTAACCCTAACCCTAACCCTAACCCATACCCTAAGCCATACCCTAACCCGTACCCTAACCCGTATCCTAAGCCATATCCTAACCCTAACCAATATCCTACGCAGTACCCTCACCCGTACCCTCACCCGTACCCTAAGCCGTACCCTAACCCCAACCCTAACCCTAACTCTAACCCTAACCCCTACCCTACGCCGTACCCTCACCCGTACCCTATCCCATACGCTAAGCCGTACCCTAACGCTAACTCTAACACTAACCCTAACCCTAACCCTAACCCATACCCTACGCCGTACCCTCACCCGTAACCTAACCCGTACCCTAAGCCGTACCCTAATCCTAACCCTAACCTATACACTACGCCGTACCCTCACCCGTACCCTAACCCGTACCCTAAGCCGTACCCTAACTCTAACCCTAACCCTAACCCTAACCCTTAGCCATACCCTGCGCCGTACCCTAACCCATACAATAAACTATATCCTAAGCCTTAACCTAACCCTAACCAATGACCTACACAGTACCCTCACCCGTACCCTAAGCCATACCCTAACCCTAACCCTAACACTAACCCTAACCCTAAACCCTACCCTATGCCGTACCCTCACCCATACCCTATCCCATACCCTAAGCCGTACCCTAACCCTAACACTAACCCTAACCCTATCCCTAACCCTAAACTACCCTTGACTGCTTTTGCCTCCATTAGATTTCCTAAGCACTAGTGTTTTAAGGAACAGGTTAAAAAGAAAATCCTAATGTGATTTTTTTATAATGTGTTTATTCTTTATCTTATCCTAGTGACGAAAATATTCTCAATGGCTGTACCCTAAATAATATTCCTTTACGTGCTAAGTGGTATCTACAGAGTGGGATAGGTTTAATAAATACCCTAATCCTAACGCGTACCCTAACCCTAACCCATACCCTAACCCTAACGCGTACCCTAACCCTAACCCAAACCCTAACCCTAACACGTACGCTAATCCTAACCCATACCCTAAACCAATCCCTAACCCTAAAACTAACCCTAACCCTAACCCTAACCCATACGCTACGCCGTACCCTCACCCATACCCTAACCTGTATCCTAAGCCGTACCCTAACCCTAAACCTAACCCTAACCTCTACCCTACGCCGTACCCTCACCCGTACCCTAACCCGTACCCAAAGCCTTACCCTAACCCTAACCCTAACCCTCACCCATATCCAACGCCGTAACCTAACCCATATCCTAACCCGTATCCTAAGCCGTACCCTAACCCTAACCAATAACCTACGCAGTACCCTCACCAGTAACCTCACCCGTATCCTAAGCCCTACCCTAACCCTAACCCTAACCCTAACCCTAAACTACCCTTGACTGCTTTTGCCTCCATTAGATTTCCTAAACACTAGTGTTTTAAGGAACAGGTTAAAAAGAAAAGCTTATGTGATTTTTTTATAATGTGTTTATTCTTTATCTTATCCTAGTGACGAAAATCTTCTCCATGGCTGAACCCCAAATAATATTCCTTTACGTGCTAAGTGGTATCTAGAGAGTGGGATAGGTTTAATAAATACCCTAATCCTAACGTGTACCCTTAACCTAACCCATACCCTAACCCTAACGCGTACCCTAACCCTAACCAAAACCCTAACCCGAACAAGTATGCTAATCCTAACCCCTACCCTAAACCAATCCCTAACCCTAAAACTAACCCTAACCCTAACCCTAACCCTAACCCATAACCTACGCCGTACCCTCACCCGTACCCTAACCCGTATCCTAAGCCGTACCCTAACCCTAACCCTAACCCTAACCGCTACCCTACGCCGTACCCTATCCCATACCCTAAGCGGTACCCTAAACCTAACACTAACCCTAAACCTAACCCTAACCCCTACCCTACGCCGTACCCTCACCCGTAACCTATCCCATACCCTAAGCCGTACCCTAACCCTAACACTAACCCTAACCCTAAACCTAACCCATAACCTACGCCGTACCCTCACCCGTACCCTAGCCCGTATCCTAAGACGTACCGTAACCCTAACCAATACCCTACGCAATATCCTCACCCATACCCTCACCCGTACCCTAAGCCGTACACTAACCCTAACCCTAACCCTAACCCTAACCCATACCCTATGCCATACCCTCACCTGTACCCTATCCCATAAACTAAGCCGTACCCTAACCCTAACCCTAACCCTAACCCTAACCCATATGCTACGCCGTACCTTCACCCGTACCCTAACCCGTATCCTAAGCCGTACCCTAACCCTAACCCAAACCCTAACCCTAACCCTAACCCATACTCTACGCCATACCCTAACCCGTACCCTAACCCGTATCCTAAGCCGTATCCTAACCCTAACCAATACCCTACGCAGTACCCTCACCCGTACCCTCACCCGTACACTAAGCCGTACCCTAACCCCAACCCTAACCCTAACTCTAACCCTAACCCCTACCCTACGTCGTACCCTCACCCGTACCCTATCCCATACCCTAAGCCGTACCCTAACCCTAACCCTAACCCTAACCTATACACTACGCCATACCCTCACACGTACCCTAACCCGTACCCTAAGCCGTACCCTAACCCTAACCTATACACTACGCCGTACCCTCACCCGTACCCTAACCCGTACCCTAAGCCGTACCCTAACCCTAACCCTAACCCTAACCCTAACACATACCCTACGCTGTACCCTAACCCGTACCCTAACCCGTATTCTAAGCCGTACCCTAACCATAACCAATACCCTACACAGTACCCTCACCCGTACCCTCACCCATACCCTAAGCCATACCCTAACCCTAACCCTAACCCTAACCTATACACTACACCATACCCTCACCCGTACCCTAACCCGTACCCTAAGCCGTACCCTAACCCTAACCCTAACCCTAAACCATACGCTACGCCGTACCCTCACCCGTACCCTAACCCGTATCCTAAGCCGTACCCTAACCCTAACCCTAACCCTAAACTATACCCTACGCCGTAACCTCACCCGTACCCTAACCCGAACCCTAAGCCGTACCCTAACCCTAACCGTAACCCTAACCCTAACCCTAACCCTAACCCATACCGTACGCCATACCCTAACACGTACCCTAACCCATATCCTAAGCCGTACCCTAACCCTAACCAATACCTTACGCAGTATCCTCACCCATACCCTCACCCGTACCCTAAGCCGTACCCTAAACCTAACCCTAACCCTAACCCTAACCCTAACCCCTACCCTATGCCATACCCTCACCTGTACCCTATCCCATAACCTAAGCCGTACCATAACCCTAACACTAACCCTAACCCTAACCCATAACCTACGCCGTACCCTCACCCGTACCCTAACCCGTATCCTAAGCCGTACCCTAACCCTAACCCTAACGCTAACCCTAACCCATAACCTACGCCGTACCCTCACCCGTACCCTAACACGTACCCTAAGACGTACCGTAACCCTAACCCTAACACTAACCCTAACCCTAACCCACACTCTACGCCGTACCCTAACCCGTACCCTAACACGTATCCTAAGCCGTACCCTAACCCTAACCAATACCCTACGCAGTACCCTCACCCGTACCCTCACCCGTACCCTAAGCCATACCCTAACCCTAACCCTAACCCTAACCCTAAACCCTACCCTACGCCGTACCCTCACCCGTACCCTATCCCATACGCTAAGCCGTACCCTAACCGTAACAGTAACACTAACCCTAACCCTAACCCTAACCCATACCCTACGCCGTACCCTCGCCCATAACCTAATCCGTACCCTATGCCGTACCCTAACCCTAACCCTAACCTATACACTACGCCGTACCCTCACCCGTTCCCTAACTCGTACCCTAAGCCGTACCCTAACTCTAACCCTAACCCTAACCCTAACCCTTACCCATACCCTGCGTACCCTAATCAATACAATAACCTGTATCCTAAGCCTTAACCTAACCCTAACCAATGACCTACACAGTACCCTCACCCGTACCCTAATCCATACCCTAACCCTAACCCTAACCCTAAACCCTACCCTATGCCGTACCCTCACCCATACCCTATCCCATACCCTAAGCCGTACCCTAACCCTAACACTAACCCTAACCCTAACCCTAACCCTAAACTTCCCTTGACTGCTCTTGCCTCCATTAGATTTCCTAAGCACTAGTGTTTTAAGGAACAGGTTAAAAAGAAAATCCTAATGTGATTTTTTTATAATGTGTTTATTCTTTATCTTATCCTAGTGACGAAAATCTTCTCCATGGCTGGACCCTAAATAATATTCCTTTACGTGCTAAGTGGTATCTAGAGAGTGGGATAGGTTTAATAAATACCCTAATCCTAACGTGTACCCTAACCCTAACCCATACCCTAACCCTAATGCGTACCCTAACCCTAACCCAAACCCTAACCCTAACACGTACGCTAATCCTAACCCGTACCCTAAACCAATCCCTAACCCTAAAACTAACCCTAAACCTAACCCTAACCCTAACCCATACGCTACGCCGTACCCTCACCCATACCCTAACCCGTATCCTAAGCCGTACCCTAATCCTAAACCTAACCCTAACCTCTACCCTACGCCGTACCCTCACCCGTACCCTCACCCGTACCCTCACCCGTACCCAAAGCCTTACCCTAACCCTAACCCTAACCCCCACCCATACCCAACGCCGTAACCTAACCCATATCCTAACCCGTATCCTAAGCCGTACCCTAACCCTAACCAATAACCTACGCAGTACCCTCACCCGTACCCTCACCCGTATCCTAAGCCCTACCCTAACCCTAACCCTAACCCTAACCCTAAACTACCCTTTACTGCTTTTGCCTCCATTAGATTTCCTAAACACTAGTGTTTTAAGGAACAGGTTAAAAAGAAAACCTTATGTGATTTTTTTATAATGTGTTTATTCTTTATCTTATCCTAGTGACTAAAATCTTCTCCATGGCTGAACCCCAAATAATATTCCTTTACGTGCTAAGTGGTATCTAGAGAGTGGGATAGGTTTAATAAATACCCTAATCCTAAAGTGTACCCTAAACCTAACCCATACCCTAACCCTAACGCGTACCCTAACCCTAACCAAAACCCTAACCCGAACACGTATGCTAATCCTAACCCGTACCCTAAACCAATCCCTAACCCTAAAACTAACCCTAACCCTAACCCTAAACCTAACCCATAACCTACACCGTACCCTCACCCGTACCCTAACCCGTACCCTAAGCCGTACCCTAACCCTAACCCTAACCCTAAACCATACGCTACGCCGTACCCTCACCCGTACCCTAACCCGTATCCTAAGCCGTACCCTAACCCTAACCCTAACCCTAAACTATACCCTACGCCGTAACCTCACCCGTACCCTAACCCGTACCCTAAGCCGTACCCTAACCCTAACCCTAACCCTAACCTATACACTACGCCATACCCTCACTCGTACCCTAACCCGTACCCTAAGCCGTACCCTAAACCTAACCCTAACCCTAACCCTAACCCATACCGTACGCCATACCCTAACAAGTACCCTAACCCATATCCTAAGCCGTACCCTAACCCTAACCAATACCCTATGCAGTATCCTCACCCATACCCTCACCCGTACCTAAGCCGTACCCTAACCCTAACCCTAACCCTAACCCTAACCCTAAACCCTACCCTATGCCATACCCTCACCTGTACCCTATCCCATAACCTAAGCCGTACCATAACCCTAACACTAACCCTAACCCTAACCCATAACCTACGCCGTACCCTCACCCGTACCCTAGCCCGTATCCTAAGACGTACCGTAACCCTAACCAATACCCTACGCAATATCCTCACCCATACCCTCACCCGTACCCTAAGCCGTACCCTAACCCTAACCCTAACCCTAACCCTAACCCATACCCTATGCCATACCCTCACCTGTACCCTATCCCATAACCTAAGCCGTACCCTAACCCTAACCCTAACACTAACCCTAACCCATACGCTACGCCGTACCTTCACCCATACCCTAACCCGTATCCTAAGCCGTACCCTAACCCTAACCCTAACCCTAACCCTAACCCTAACCCATACCCTACGCCATACCCTAACCCGTACCCTAACCCGTATCCTAAGCCGTATCCTAACCCTAACCAATACCCTACGCAGTACCCTCACCCGTACCCTCACCCGTACACTAAGCCGTACCCTAACCCCAACCCTAACCCTAACTCTAACCCTAACCCCTACCCTACGCCGTACCCTCACCCGTACCCTATCCCATACGCTAAGCCGTACCCTAACCCTAACACTAACACTAACCCTAACCCTAACCCTAACCCTAACCCATACCCTATGCCGTACCCTCACCCGTAACCTAACCCGTACCCTAAGCCGTACCCTAACCCTAACCCTAACCTATACACTATGCCGTACCCTCACCCGTACCCTAACCCGTACCCTAAGCCGTACCCTAACCCTAACCCTAACCTATACACTATGCCGTACCCTCACCCGTACCCTAACCCGTACCCTAAGCCGTACCCTAACTCTAACCCTAACCCTAACCCTAACCCTTACCCATACCCTGCGCCGTACCCTAACCCATACAATAACCTGTATCCTAAGCCTTAACCTAACCCTAACCAATGACCTACACAGTACCCTCACCCGTACCCGAAGCCATACTCTAACCCTAACCCTAACACTAACCCTAACCCTAAACCCTACCCTATGCCGTACCCTCACCCATACCCTATCCCATACCTTAAGCCGTACCCTAACCCTAACACTAACCCTAACCCTAACCCTAACACTAAACTACCCTTGACTGCTTTTGCCTCCATTAGATTTCCTAAGCACGAGTGTTTTAAGGAACAGGTTAAAAAGAAAATCCTAATGTGATTTTTTTATAATGTGTTTATTCTTTATCTTATCCTAGTGACGAAAATCTTCTCCATGGCTGGACCCTAAATAATATTCCTTTACGTGCTAAGTGGTATCTAGAGAGTGGGACAGGTTTAATAAATACCCTAATCCTAACGTGTACCCTAACCCTAACCCATACCCTAACCCTAATGCGTACCCTAACCCTAACCCAAACCCTAACCCTAACACGTACGCTAATGCTAACCTGTACCCTAAACCAAGCCCTAACCCTAAAACTAACCCTAACCCTAACCCTAACCCTAACCCATACGCTACGCCGTACCCTCACCCATACCCTAACCCGTATCCTAAGCTGTACCCTAACCCTAAACCTAACCCTAACCTCTACCCTACGCCGTACCCTCACCCGTACCCTAACCCGTACCGAAAGCCTTACCCTAACCCTAACCCTAACCCTCACCCATACCCAACGCCATAACCTAACCCATATCCTAACCCGTATCCTAAGCCGTACCCTAACCCTAACCAATAACCTACGCAGTACCCTCACCAGTACCCTCACCCCTATCCTAAGCCCTACCCTAACCCTAACCCTAACCCTAACCCTAAACTACCCTTTACTGCTTTTGCCTCCATTAGATTTCCTAAACACTAGTGTTTTAAGGAACAGGTTAAAAAGAAAACCTTATGTGATTTTTTTATAATGTGTTTATTCTTTATCTTATCCTAGTGACTAAAATCTTCTCCATGGCTGAACACCAAATATTATTCCTTTACGTGCTAAGTGGTATCTAGAGAGTGGGATAGGTTTAATAAATACCCTAATCCTAAAGTGTACCCTAAACCTAACCCATACCCTAACCCTAACGCGTACCCTAACCCTAACCAAAACCCTAACCGAACACGTATGCTAATCCTAACCCGTACCCTAAACCAATCCCTAACCCTAAAACTAACCCTAACCCTAACCCTAACCCTAACCCATAACCTACACCGTACCCTCACCCGTACCCTAACCCGTACCCTAAGCCTTACCCTAACCCTAACCCTAACCTTAAACCATACGCTACGCCGTACCCTCACCCGTACCCTAACCCGTATCCTAAGCCGTACCCTAACCCTAACCCTAACCCTAAACTATACCCTACGCCGTAACCTCACCCGTACCCTAACCCATACCCTAAGCCGTACCCTAACCCTAACCCTAACCCTAACCTATACACTACGCCATACCCTCACTCGTACCCTAACCCGTACCCTAAGCCGTACCCTAAACCTAACCCTAACCCTAACCCTAACCCATACCGTACGCCATACCCTAACATGTACCCTAACCCATATCCTAAGCCGTACCCTAACCCTAACCAATACCCTATGCAGTATCCTCACCCATACCCTCACCCGTACCCTAAGCCGTACCCTAACCCTAACCCTAACCCTAACACTAACCCTAAACCCTACCCTATGCCATACCCTCACCTGTACCCTATCCCATAACCTAAGCCGTACCATAACCCTAACACTAACCCTAACCCTAACCCATAACCTACGCCGTACCCTCACCCGTACCCTAGCCCGTATCCTAAGACGTACCGTAACCCTAACCAATACCCTACGCAATATCCTCACCCATACCCTCACCCGTACCCTAAGCCGTACACTAACCCTAACCCTAACCCTAACCCTAACCCATACCCTATGCCATACCCTCACCTGTACCCTATCCCATAACCTAAGCCGTACCCTAACCCTAACCCTAACCCTAACCCTAACCCATATGCTACGCCGTACCTTCACCCGTACCCTAACCCGTATCCTAAGCCGTACCCTAACCCTAACCCAAACCCTAACCCTAACCCTAACCCATACTCTACGCCATACCCTAACCCGTACCCTAACCCGTATCCTAAGCCGTATCCTAACCCTAACCAATACCCTACGCAGTACCCTCACCCGTACCCTCACCCGTACACTAAGCCGTACCCTAACCCCAACCCTAACCCTAACTCTAACCCTAACCCCTACCCTACGCCGTACCCTCACCCGTACCCTATCCCATACGCTAAGCCGTACCCTAACCCTAACACTAACACTAACCCTAACCCTTACCCTAACCCTAACCCATACCCTATGCCATACCCTCACCCGTAACCTAACCCGTACCCTAAGCCGTACCCTAACCCTAACCCTAACCTATACACTATTCCGTACCCTCACCCGTACCCTAACCCGTACCCTAAGCCGTACCCTAACTCTAACCCTAACCCTAACCCTAACCCTTACCCATACCCTGCGCCGTACCCTAACCCATACAATAACCTGTATCCTAAGCCTTAACCTAACCCTAACCAATGACCTACACAGTACCCTCACCCGTACCCGAAGCCATACTCTAACCCTAACCCTAACACTAACCCTAACCCTAAACCCTACTCTATGCCGTACCCTCACCCATACCCTATCCCATACCCTAAGCCGTACCCTAACCCTAACACTAACCCTAACCCTAACCCTAACCCTAAACTACCCTTGACTGCTTTTGCCTCCATTAGATTTCCTAAGCACGAGTGTTTTAAGGAACAGGTTAAAAAGAAAATCCTAATGTGATTTTTTTATAATGTGTTTATTCTTTATCTTATCCTAGTGACGAAAATCTTCTCCATGGCTGGACCCTAAATAATATTCCTTTACGTGCTAAGTGGTATCTAGAGAGTGGGATAGGTTTAATAAATACCCTAATCCTAACGTGTACCCTAACCCTAACCCATACCCTAACCCTAATGCGTACCCTAACCCTAACCCAAACCCTAACCCTAACACGTACGCTAATCCTAACTTGTACCCTAAACCAAGCCCTAACCCTAAAACTAACCCTAACCCTAACCCTAACCCTAACCCATACGCTACGTCGTACCCTCACCCATACCCTAAACCGTATCCTACGCCGTACCCTAACACTAAACCTAACCCTAACCTCTACCCTACGCCATACCCTCACCCGTACCCTAACCCGTACCCAAAGCCTTACCCTAACCCTAACCCTAACCCTCACCCATACCCAACGCCATAACCTAACCCATATCCTAACCCGTATCCTAAGCCGTACCCTAACCCTAACCAATAACCTACGCAGTACCCTCACCAGTACCCTCACCCGTATCCTAAGCCCTACCCTAACCCTAACCCTAACCCTAACCCTAAACTACCCTTTACTGCTTTTGCCTCCATTAGATTTCCTAAACACTAGTGTTGTAAGGAACAGGTTGAAAAGAAAACCTTATGTGATTTTTTTATAATGTGTTTATTCTTTATCTTATCCTAGTGACTAAAATCTTCTCCATGGCTGAACCCCAAATAATATTCCTTTACGTGCTAAGTGGTATCTAGAGAGTGGGATAGATTTAATAAATACCCTAATCCTAAAGTGTACCCTAAACCTAACCCATACCCTAACCCTAACGCGTACCCTAACCCTAACCAAAACCCTAACCCGAACAAGTATGCTAATCCTAACCCGTACCCTAAACCAATCCCTAACCCTAAAACTAAACCTAACCCTAACCCTAACCCTAACCCATACCTACGCCGTACCCTCACCCGTACCCTAACCCGTACCCTAAGCCGTACCCTAACCCTAACCCTAACCCTAAACCATACGCTACGCCGTACCCTCACCCGTACCCTAACCCGTATCCTAAGCCGTACCCTAACCCTAACCCTAACTCTAAACTATACCCTACGCCGTAACCTCACCCGTACCCTAACCCGTACCCTAAGCCGTACCCTAACCCTAACCCTAACCCTAACCCTAACCCTAACCCTAACCCATACCGTACGCCATACCCTAACACGTACCCTAACCCGTATCCTAAGCCGTACCCTAACCCTAACCAATACTCTACGCAGTATCCTCACCCATACCCTAACCCATACCCTAAGCCGTAACCTAACCCTAACCCTAACCCTAACCCTAACCCTAACCCCTACCCTATGCCATACCCTCACCTGTACCCTATCCCATAACCTAAGCCGTACCATAACCCTAACACTAACCCTAACCCTAAACCATAACCTACGCCATACCCAAACCCGTACCCTAACCCGTATCCTAAGCCGTACCCTAACCCTAACCCTAACCCTAACCCTAACCCATAACCTACGCCGTACCCTCACCCGTACCCTAACACGTACCCTAAGACGTACCGTAAACCTAACCCTAACACTAACCCTAACCCTAACCCACACTCTATGCCGTACCCTAACCCGTACCCTAACACGTATCCTAAGCCGTACCCTAACCCTAAACAATACCCTACGCAGTACCCTCACCCGTACCCTCACCCGTACCCTAAGCCATACCCTAACCCTAACCCTATCCCAAACCGTAACCCCTACCCTACGCCGTACCCTCACCCGTACCCTATCCCATACCCTAAGCCGTACCCTAACCCTAACACTAACCCTAACCCTAACCCTAACCCTAAACTACCCTTGATTGCTTTTGCCTCTATTAGATTTTCTAAGCACTAGTGTTTTAAGGAACAGGTTAAAAAGAAAATCCTAATGTGATTTTTTTATAATGTGTTTATTCTTTATCTTATCCTAGTGACTAAAATCTTCTCCATGGCTGGATCCCTAATAATATTCCTTTACGTGCTACGTGGTATCTAGAGAGTGGGATAGGTTTAATAAATACCCTAATCCTAACGTGTACCCTAACCCTAAGCCATACCCTAACCCTAACGCGTACCCTAACCCTAACCCAAAACCTAACCCTAACACGTACGCTAATCCTAACCCGTACCCTAAACCAATCCCTAATCCTAAAACTAACCCTAACCCTAACCCTAACCCTTACCCTACGCCGTACCCTCACCCGTACCCTAACCCGTACCCTAAGACGTACCCTAACCCTAACCCTAACCCATACCCTACACCGTACCCTCACCCGTAGCCTAACCCGTACCCTAAGCCGTACCCTAACCCTAACCGTAACCTATACACTACGCCGTACCCTCACCCGTACCCTAACCCGTACCCTAAGCCGTACCCTAACTCTAACCCTAACCCTAACCCTAACCCTTACCCATACCCTGCGCCGTACCCTAACCCATACAATAACCTGTATCCTAAGCCTTAACCTAACCCTAACAAATGACCTACACAGTACCCTCACCCGTACCCTAAGCCATACCCTAACACTAACCCTAACACTAACCCTAACCCTAAACCCTACCCTATGCCTACCCTCACCCATACCCTATCCCATACCCTAAGCCGTACCCTAACACTAAAACTAACCCTAACGCTAACCCTAACCCTACACTACCCTTGACTGCTTTTGCCTCCATTTGATTTCCTAAGCACTAGTGTTTTAAGGAACAGGTTAAAAAGAAAATCCTAATGTGATTTTTTTATAATGTGTTTATTCTTTATCTTATCCTAGGGACGAAAATCTTCTCCATGGATGGACCCTAAATAATATTCCTTTACGTGCTAAGTGGTATCTAGAGAGTGGGATAGGTTTAATAAATACCCTAATCCTAACGTGTACCCTAACCCTAACCCACACCCTAACCCTAATGCGTACCCTAACCCTAACCCAAACCCTAACCCTAACACGTACGCTAATCCTAACCCGTACCCTAAACCAATCCCTAACCCTAAAACTAACCCTAACCCTAACCCTAACCCTAAACCATACACTACGCCGTACCCTCACCCGTACCCTAACCCGTACACAAAGCCTTACCCTAACCTTAACCCTAACCCTCACCCATACCCAACACCGTAACCTAACCCATATCCTAACCCGTATCCTAAGCCGTACCCTAACCCTAACCAATAACCTACGCAGTACCCTCACCAGTACCCTCACCCGTATCCTAAGCCCTACCCTAACCCTAACCCTAACCCTAACCCTAAACTACCCTTTACTGCTTTTGCCTCCATTAGATTTCCTAAACACTAGTGTTTTAAGGAACAGGTTAAAAAGAAAACCTTATGTGATTTTTTTATAATGTGTTTATTCTTTATCTTATCCTAGTGACTAAAATCTTCTCCATGGCTGAACCCCAAATAATATTCCTTTACGTGCTAAGTGGTATCTAGAGAGTGGGATAGGTTTAATAAATACCCTAATCCTAAAGTGTACCCTAAACCTAACCCATACCCTAACCCTAACGCGTACCCTAACCCTAACCAAAACCCTAACCCGAACACGTATGCTAATCCTAACCCGTACCCTAAAACAATCCCTAACCCTAAAACTAACCCTAACCCTAACCCTAACCCATAACCTACACCGTACCCTCACCCGTACTCTAACCCGTACCCTAAGCCGTACCCTAACCCTAACCCTAACCCTAAACCATTCGCTACGCAGTACCCTCACCCGTACCCTAACCCGTATCCTAAGCCGTACCCTAACCCTAACCCTAACCCTAAACTATACCCTACGCCGTAACCTCACTCGTACCCTAACACGTACCCTAAGCCGTACCCTAACCCTAACCCTAACCCTAACCCTAACCCTAACCCATACCGTACGCCATACCCTAACACGTACCCTAAACCGTAACCTAAGCCGTACCCTAACCCTAACCAATACCCTATGCTGTATCCTCACCCATACCCTCACCCGTTCCCTAAGCCGTACCCTAACCCCAACCCTAACCCTAACTCTAACCCTAACCCCTACCCTACGCCGTACCCTCACCCGTACCCTATCCCATACGCTAAGCCGTACCCTAACCCTAACACTAACACTAACCCTAACCCTAACCCTAACCCATACCCTACGCCGTACCCTCACCCGTACCCTAACCCGTACCCTAAGCCGTACCCTAACTCTAACCCTAACCCTAACCCTAACCGTTACCCATACCCTGCGCCGTACCCTAACCCATACAATAACCTGTATCCTAAGCCTTAACCTAACCCTAACCAATGACCTACACAGTACCCTCACCCGTACCCTAAGCCATACCCTAACCCTAACCCTAACACTAACCCTAACCCTAAACCCTACCCTATGCCGTACCCTCACCCATACCCTATCCCATACCCTAAGCCGTACCCTAACCCTAACACTAACCCTATCCCTAACCCTAACCCTACACTACCCTTGACTGCTTTTGCCTCCATTAGATTTCCTAAGCACGAGTGTTTTAAGGAACAGGTTAAAAAGAAAATCCTAATGTGATTTTTTTATAATGTGTTTATTCTTTATCTTATCCTAGTGACGAAAATCTTCTCCATGGCTGGACCCTAAATAATATTCCTTTACGTGCTAAGTGGTATCTAGAGAGTGGGATAGGTTTAATAAATACCCTAATCCTAACGTGTACCCTAACCCTAACCCATACCCTAACCCTAATGCGTACCCTAACCCTAACCCAAACCCTAACCTTAACACGTACGCTAATCCTAAGCTGTACCATAAACCAAGCCCTAACCCTAAAACTAACCCTAACCCTAACCCTAACCCTAACCCATACGCTACGCCGTACCCTCACCCATACCCTAACCCGTATCCTAAGCCGTACCCTAACCCTAAACCTAACCCTAACCTCTACCCTACGCCGTACCCTCACCCGTACCCTAACCCGTACCCAAAGCCTTACCCTAACCCTAACCCTAACCCTCACCCATACCCAACGCCGTAACCTAACCCATATCCTAACCCGTATCCTAAGCCGTACCCTAACCCTAACCAATAACCTACGCAGTACCCTCACCAGTACCCTCACCCGTATCCTAAGCCCTACCCTAACCCTAACCCTAACCCTAACCCTAAACTACCCTTTACTGTTTTTGCCTCCAGTAGATTTCCTAAACACTAGTGTTTAAAGGAACAGGTTAAAAAGAAAACCTTATGTGATTTTTTTATAATGTGTTTATACTTTATCTTATCCTAGTGACTAAAATCTTCTCCATGGCTGAACCCCAAATAATATTCCTTTACGTGCTAAGTGGTATCTAGAGAGTGGGATAGGTTTAATAAATACCCTAATCCTAAAGTGTACCCTAAACCTAACCCATACCCTAACCCTAACGCGTACCCTAACCCTAACCAAAACCCTAACCCGAACAAGTATGCTAATCCTAACCCATACCCTAAACCAATCCCTAACCCTAAAACTAACCCTAACCCTAACCCTAACCCTAACCCATAACCTACGCCGTACCCTCACCCGTACCCTAACCCGTACCCTAACCCTAACCCTAACCCTAAACCATACGCTACGCCGTACCCTCACCCGTACCCTAACCCGTATCCTAAGCCGTACCCTAACCCTAACCCTAACTCTAAACTATACCCTACGCCGTAACCTCACCCGTACCCTAACCCGTACCCTAAGCCGTACCCTAACCCTAACCCTAACCCTAACCCTAACCCATACCGTACGCCATACCCTAACACGTACCCTAACCCGTATCCTAAGCCGTACCTTAACCCTAACCAATACCCTACGCAGTATCCTCACCCATACCCTCACCCGTACCCTAAGCCGTACCCTAACCCTAACCCTAACCCTAACCCCTACCCTATGCCATACCCTCACCTGTACCCTATCCCATAAACTAAGCCGTACCCTAACCCCAACCCTAACCCTAACTCTAACCCTAACCCCTACCCTACGCCGTACCCTCACCCGTACCCTATCCCATACGCTAAGCCGTACCCTAACCCTAACAGTAACACTAACCCTAACTCTAACCCTAACCCATACCCTACGCCGTACCCTCACCCGTAACCTAACCCGTACCCTAAGCCGTACCCTAACCCTAACCCTAACCTATACACTACGCCGTACCCTCACCCGTACCCTAACCCGTACCCTAAGCCGTACCCTAACCCTAACCCTAACCCTAACCCTAACCCATAACCTACGCCGTACCCTCACCCGTACCCTAACACGTAACCTTAGACGTACCGTAACCCTAACCCTAACACTAACCCTAACCCTAACCCACATTCTACGCCGTAGCCTAATCCGTAACCTAACACGTATCCTAAGCCGTACCCTAACCCTAACCAATACCCTACGCAGTACCCTCACCCATACCCTCACCCGTACCCTAAGCCATACCCTAACCCTAACCCTAACCCTAACCCTAACCCCTACCCTACGCCGTACCCTCACCCGTACCCTATCCCATACCCTAAGCCGTACCCTAACCCTAACACTAACCCTAACCCTAACCCTAACCCTAAACTACCCTTGATTGCTTTTGCCTCTATTAGATTTCCTAAGCACTAGTGTTCTAAGGAACAGGTTAAAAAGTAAATCCTAATGTGATTTTTTTATAATGTGTTTATTCTTTATCTTATCCTAGTGACTAAAATCTTCTCCATGGCTGGATCCCTAATAATATTCCCTTACGTGCTACGTGGTATCTAGAGAGTGGGATAGGTTTAATAAATACACTAATCCTAACGTGTACCCTAACCCTAACCCATACCCTAACCCTAACGCGTACCCTAACCCTAACCCAAAACCTAACCCTAACACGTACGCTAATCCTAACCCGTACCCTAAACCAATCCCTAACCCTAAAACTAACCCTAACGCTAACCCTAACACTTACCCTACGCCATACCCTCACCCGTACCCTAACCCGTACCCTAAGACGTACCCTAACCCTAACCCTAACCCATACCCTACACCGTACCCTCACCCGTAACCTAACCCGTACCCTAAGCCGTACCCTAACCCTAACCCTAACCTATACACTACGCCGTACCCTCACCCGTACCCTAACCCGTACCCTAAGCCGTACCCTAACTCTAACCCTAACCCTAACCCTAACCCTTACCCATACCCTGCGCCGTACCCTAACCCATACAATAACCTGTATCCTAAGCCTTAACCTAACCCTAACCAATGACCTACACAGTACCCTCACCCGTACCCTAAGCCATACCCTAACCCTAACCCTAACACTAACCCTAACCCTAAACCCTACCCTATGCCGTACCCTCACCCATACCCTATCCCATACCCTAAGCCGTACCCTAACCCTAACACTAACCCTAACCCTAACCCTAACCCTAAACTACCCTTGACTGCTTTTGCCTCCATTAGATTTCCTCAGCACTAGTGTTTTAAGGAACAGGTTAAAAAGAAAATCCTAATGTGATTTTTTTATAATGTGTTTATTCTTTATCTTATCCTAGTGACGAAAATCTTCTCCATGGCTGGACCCTAAATAATATTCCTTTACGTGCTAAGTGGTATCTAGAGAGTGGGATAGGTTTAATAAATACCCTAATCCTAACGTGTACCCTAACCCTAACCCACACCCTAACCCTAATGCGTACCCTAAACCTAACCCAAACCCTAACCCTAACACGTACGCTAATCCTAACCCGTACCCTAAACCAATCCCTAACCCTAAAACTAACCCTAACCCTAACCCTAACCCTAAACCATACGCTACGCCGTACCCTCACCCGTACCCTAACCCGTACCCAAAGCCTTACCCTAACCTTAACCCTAACCCTCACCCATACCCAACGCCGTAACCTAACCCATATCCTAACCCGTATCCTAAGCCGTACCCTAACCCTAACCAATAACCTACGCCGTACCCTCACCCGTACCCTAACACGTACCCTAAGACGTACCGTAACCCTAACCCTAACACTAACCCTAACCCTAACCCACACTCTACGCCGTACCCTAACCCGTACCCTAACACGCATCCTAAGCCGTACCCTAACCCTAACCAATACCCTATGCAGTACCCTCACCCGTACCCTCACCCGTACCCTAAGCCATACCCTAACCCTAACACTAACCCTAACCCTAACCCTAACCCTAAACTACCCTTGATTGCTTTTGCCTCTATTAGATTTCCTAAGCACTAGTGTTTTAAGGAACAGGTTAAAAAGAAAATCCTAATGTGATTTTTTTATAATGTGTTTATTCTTTATCTTATCCTAGTGACTAAAATCTTCTCCATGGCTGGATCCCTAATAATATTCCTTTACGTGCTAAGTGGTATCTAGAGAGTGGGATAGGTTTAATAAATACCCTAATCCTAACGTGTACCCTAACCCTAACCCATACCCTAACCCTAACGCGAACCCTAACCCTAACCCAAAACCTAAACCTAACACGTACGCTAATCCTAACCCGTACCCTAAACCAATCGCTAACCCTAAAACTAACCCTAACCCTAACCCTAACCTTAACCCTTACCCTACGCCGTACCCTCACCCGTACCCTAACCCGTACCCTAAGACGTACCCTAACCCTAACCCTAACCTATTGGCTACGCCGTACCCTCACCCGTACCCTAACCCGTATCCTAAGCCGTACCCTAACCCTAACCCTAACCCTAACCCTAACCCTAACCCATACCCTACGCCATACCCTAACCCGTACCCTAACCCGTATCCTAAGCCATATCCTAACCCTATCCAATACCCTACGCAGTACCCTCACCCGTACCCTCACCCGTACCCTAAGCCGTACCCTAACCCCAACCCTAACCCTAACTCTAACCCTAACCCCTACCCTACGCCGTACCCTCACCCGTACCCTATCCCATACGCTAAGCCGTACCCTAACCCTAACACTAACACTAACCCTAACCCTAACCCTAACCCATACCCTACGCCGTACCCTCACCCGTAACCTAACCCGTACCCTAAGCCGTACCCTAACCCTAACCCTAACCTATACACTACGCCGTACCCTCACCCGTACCCTAACCCGTACCCTAAGCCGTACCCTAACTCTAATCCTAACCCTAACCCTAACCCTTACCCATACCCTGCGCCGTACCCTAACCCATACAATAACCTGTATCCTAAGCCTTAACCTAACCCTAACCAATGACCTACACAGTACCCTCACCCGTACCCTAAGCCATACCCTAACCCTAACCCTAACCCTATCCCTAACCCTAAACCCTACCCTATGCCGTACCCTCAACCATACCCTATCCCATACCCTAAGCCGTACCCTAACCCTAACCCTAACCCTAACCCTAACCCTAAACTACCCTTTACTGCTTTTGCCTCCATTAGATTTCCTAAACACTAGTGTTTTAAGGAACAGGTTAAAAAGAAAACCTTATGTGATTTTTTTATAATGTGTTTATTCTTTATCTTATCCTAGTGACTAAAATCTTCTCCATGGCTGAACCCCAAATAATATTCCTTTACGTGCTAAGTGGTATCTAGAGAGTGGGATAGGTTTAATAAATACCCTAATCCTAAAGTGTACCCTAAACCTAACCCATACCCTAACCCTAACGCGTACCCTAACCCTAACCAAAACCCTAACCCGAACACGTATGCTAATCCTAACCCGTACCCTAAACCAATCCCTAACCCTAAAACTAACCCTAACCCTAACCCTAACCCATAACCTACACCGTACCCTCACCCGTACCCTAACCCGTACCCTAAGCCGTACCCTAACCCTAACCCTAACCCTAACCCTAACCCTAACCCATACCGTACGCCATACCCTAACCCGTACCCTAAACCAATCCCTAACCATAAAACTAACCCTAACCAATACCCTACGCAGTATCCTCACCCATACCCTCACCCGTACCCGAAGCCGTACCCTAACCCTAACCCTAACCCTAACCCTAAACTCTACCCTATGCCATACCCTCACCTGTACCCTATCCCATAACCTAAGCCGTACCATAACCCTAACACTAACCCTACCCCTAACCCATAACCTACGCCGTACCCTCACCCGTACCCTAACCCGTATCCTAAGCCGTACCCTAACCCTAACCCTAACCCTAACCCTAACCCATAACCTACGCCGTACCCTCACCCGTACCCTAACACGTACCCTAAGACGTACCGTAACCCTAACCCTAACACTAACCCTAACCCTAACCCACACTCTACACCGTACCCTAACCCGTACCCTAACACGTAGTCTAAGCCGTACCCTAACCCTAACCAATACCCTACGCAGTACCCTCACCCGTACCCTCACCCGTACCCTAAGCCATACCCTAACCCTAACCCTAACCCTAACCCTTACCCTACGCCGTACCCTCAGCCGTACCCTAACCCATACCCTAAGACGTACCCTAACCCTAACTCTAACCCATACGCTACGCCGTACCCTCACCCGTACCCTAACCCGTATCCTAAGCCGTACCATAACCCTAACCCTAACCCTAACACTAACCCTAACCCATACCCTACGCCATACCCTAACCCGTACCCTAACCCGTATCCTAAGCCGTATCCTAACCCTAACCAATACCCTACGCAGTACCCTCACCCGTACCCTAAGCCGTACCCTAACACCAACCCTAACCGTAACTCTAACCCTAACCCCTACCCTACGCCGTACCCTCACCCGTACCCTATCCCATACGCTAAGCCGTACCCTAACCCTAACACTAACACTAACCCTAACCCTAACCCATACCCTACGCCGTACCCTCACTCGTAACCTAACCCGTACCCTAAGCCGTACCCTAACCCTAACCCTAACCTATACACTACGCCGTACCCTCACCCGTACCCTAACCCGTACCCTAAGCCGTACCCTAACTCTAACCCTAACCCTAACCCTAACCCTTACCCATACCCTGCGCCGTACCCTAACCCATACAATAACCTGTATCCTAAGCCTTAACCTAACCCTAACCAATGACCTACACAGTACCCTCACCCGTACCCTAAGCCATACCCTAACCCTAACCCTAACACTAACCCTAACCCTAAAACCTACCCTATGCCGTACCCTCACCCATACCCTATCCCATAGCCTAAGCCGTACCCTAACCCTAACACTAACCCTAACCCTAACCCATAACCTACGCCGTACCCTCACCCGTACCCTAACCCATACCCAAAGCCTTACCCTAACCCTAACCCTAACCCTCACCCATACCCAACGCCGTAACCTAACCCATATCCTAACCCGTATCCTAAGCCGTACCCTAACCCTAACCAGTAACCTACGCAGTACACTCACCAGTACCCTCACCCGTACCCTAAGCCGTACCCTAACCTTAACCCTAACCCTAACCCTAACCCATACGCTACGCCGTACCCTCACCCGTACCCTAAACCGTATCCTAAGCCGTACCCTAACCCTAACTCTAACCTATACCCTACGTCGTACCATCAACCGTACCCTAACCCGTACCCTACGCCGTACCCTAACCCTAACCCTAAACCTAACCCTAAACTGTACCCTACGCCGTACCCTCACCCGTAGCCTAACCCGTACCCTAAGCCGTACCCTAACACTAACCCTAACCCTAACCCTAACCCTAACCCATACCCTATGCCGTACCCTAACCCGTACCCTAACCGTATCCTAAGCCGTATCCTAACCCTAACCAATACCCTACGCAGTACCCTCACCCGTACCCTCACCCGTACCCTAAACCTAACCCTAACCCTAAACCTAACCCTAACCAATACCCTACGTGATACCCTAACCCGTACCCTACACCCGTATCCTAAGCCGTATCCTAACCCTAACCAATACCCTACGCAGTACCCTCACCCGTACCCTCACCCGTACCCTAAGCCATACCCTAACCCCAACCCTAACCCTAACTCTAACCCTAATCCCTACCGTACGCCGTACCCTCACCCGTACCCTATCCCATACGCTAAGCCGTACCCTAACCCTAACACTAACCCTAACCCTAACCCTAACCCATACCCTACGCCGTACCCTCACCCGTAACCTAACCCGTACCCTAAGCCGTACCCTAACCCTAACCCTAACCTATACACTACGCCGTACCCTCACCCGTACCCTAACCCGTACCCTAAGCCGTACCCTAACTCTAACCCTAAACCTAACCCTTACCCATACCCTGCGCCGTACCCTAACACATACAATAACCTGTATCCTAAGCCTTAACCTAACCCTAACCAATGACCTACACAGTACCCTCACCCGTATCCTAAGCCATACCCTAACCCTAACACTAACACTAACCCTAACCCTAAAACCTACCCTATGCCGTACCCTCACCCATACGCTATCCCATACCCTAAGCTGTACCCTAACCCTAACACTAACCCTAACCCTAACCCTAACCCTAAACTACCCTTGACTGCTTTTGCCTCCATTAGATTTCCTAAGCACTAGTGTTTTAAGGAACAGGTTAAAAAGAAAATCCTAATGTGATTTTTTTATAATGTGTTTATTCTTTATCTTATCCTAGTGACGAAAATCTTCTCCATGGCTGGACCCTAAATAATATTCCTTTACGTGCTAAGTGGTATCTAGAGAGTGGGATAGGTTTAATAAATACCCTAATCCTAACGTGTACCCTAACCCTAACCCATACCCTAACCCTAATGCGTACCCTAACCCTAACCCAAACCCTAACCCTAACACGTATGCTAATCCTAACCCGTACCCTAAACCAATCCCTAACCCTAAAACTAAACCTAACCCTAACCCTAACCCTAACCCATACGCTACGCCGTACCCTCACCCATACCCTAACCCGTATCCTAAGCCGTACCCTAACCCTAACCAATAACCTACGCAGTACCCTCACCAGTACCCTCACCCGTATACTAAGCCCTACCCTAACCCTAACCCTAACCCTAACCCTAAACTACCCTTTACTGCTTTTGCCTCCATTAGATTTCCTAAACACTAGTGTTTTAAAGAACAGGTTAAAAAGAAAACCTTATATGATTTTTTTATAATGTGTTTATTATTTATCTTATCCTAGTGATTAAAATCTTCTCCATGGCTGAACCCCAAATAATATTCCTTTACGTGCTAAGTGGTATCTAGAGAGTGGGATAGGTTTAATAAATACCCTAATCCTAAAGTGTACCCTAAACCTAACCCATACCCTAACCCTAACGCGTACCCTAACCCTAACCAAAACCCTAACCCGAACACGTATGCTAATCCTAACCCGTACCCTAAACCAATCCCTAACCCTAAAACTAACCCTAACCCTAACCCTAACCCTAACCCATAACGTACGCCGTACCCTCACCCGTACCCTAACCCGTACCCTAAGCCGTACCCTAACCCTAACCCTAACCCTAAACCATACGCTACGCCGTACCCTCACCCGTACCCTAACCCGTATCCTAAGCCGTACCCTAACCCTAACCCTAAACTATACCCTATGCCGTAACCTCACCCATACCCTAACCCGTACCCTAAGCCGTACCCTAAACCTAACCCTGACCCTAACCCTAACCCTAACCCTAACCCATACCGTACGCCATACCCTAACACGTACCCTAACCCGTATCCTAAGCCGTACCCTAACCCTAATCAATACCCTACGCAGTATCCACACCCATACCCTCACCCGTACCGTAAGCCGTACCCTAACCCTAACCCTAACCCTAACCCTAACCCTAACCCCTACCCTATGCCATACCCTCACCTGTACCCTATCCCATAACCTAAGCCGTACCATAACCCTAACACTAACCCTAACCCTAACCCATAACCTACGCCGTACCCTAACCCGTATCCTAAGCCGTACCCTAACCCTAACCCTAACACTAACCCTAACCCATAACCTACGCCGTACCCTCACCCGTACCCTAAAACGTACCCTAAGACATACCGTAAACCTAACCCTAACACTAACCCTAACCCATAACCTACGCCGTACCCTAATCCGTACCCTAACACGTATCCTAAGCCGTACCCTAACCCTAACCAATACGCTACTCAGTACCCTCACCCGTACCCTCACCCGTACCCTAAGCCATACCCTAACCCTAACCCTAACCCCTACCCTACGCCGTACCCTCACACGTACCCTATCAAATACCCTAAGCCGTACCCTAACCCTAACACTTACCCTAACCCTAACCCTAACCCTAAAATACCCTTGATTGCTTTTGCCTCTATTAGATTTCCTAAGCACTAGTGTTTTAAGGAACAGGTTAAAAAGAAAATCCTAATGTGATTTTTTTATAATGTGTTTATTCTTTATCTTATCCTAGTGACTAAAATCTTCTCCATGGCTGGATCCCTAATAATATTCCTTTACGTGCTAAGTGGTACCTAGAGAGTGGGATAGGTTTAATAAATACCCTAATCCTAACGTGTACCCTAACCCTAACCCATACCCTAACCCTAACGCGTACCCTAACCCTAACCCAAAACCTAACCCTAACACGTACGCTAATACTAACCCGTACACTAAACCAATCCCTAACCCTAAAACTAACCCTAACCCTAACCCTAACCCTAACCCTACCCTACGCCATACCCTCACCCGTACCCTAACCCGTACCCTAAGACGTACCCTAACCCTAACCCTAACCCATACGCTACGCCGTACCCTCACCCGTACCCTAACCCGTATCCTAAGCCGTACCCTAACCCTAACCCTAACCCTAACCCTAACCCTAACCCATACCCTACGCCATACCCCAACCCCTACCCTAACCCGTATCCTAAGCCATATCCTAACCCTAACCAATACCCTACGCAGTAC
The DNA here is from genome assembly GCF_028564815.1 of Eubalaena glacialis. Classification (NCBI taxonomy): domain Eukaryota; kingdom Metazoa; phylum Chordata; class Mammalia; order Artiodactyla; family Balaenidae; genus Eubalaena; species Eubalaena glacialis. The sequence goes on from NW_026871495.1 coordinate 1,401,512, forward strand.
CCTCACCCGTACCCTAAGCCGTACCCTAACCCCAACCCTAACCTTAACTCTAACCCTAACCCCTACCCTACGCTGTACCCTCACCCGTACCCTATCCCATACGCTAAGCCGTACCCTAACCCTAACACTAACACTAACCCTAACCCTAACCCTAACCCATACCCTACGCCGTACCCTCACCCGTAACCTAACCCGTACCCTAAGCCGTACCCTAACTCTAACCCTAACCCTAACCCTAACCCTTACCCATACCCTGTGCCGTACCCTAACCCATACAATAACCTGTATCCTAAGCCTTAACCTAACCCTAACCAATGACCTACACAGTACCCTCACCCGTACCCTAAGCCATACCCTAACCCTAACCCTAACACTAACCCTAACCCTAAACCCTACCCTATGCCGTACCCTCACCCATACCCTATCCCATACCCTAAGCCGTACCCTAACCCTAACACTAACCCTAACCCTAACTCTAACCCTAAACTACCGTTGACTGCTTTTGCCTCCATTAGATTTCCTAAGCACTAGTGTTTTAAGGAACAGGTTAAAAAGAAAATCCTAATGTGATTTTTTTATAATGTGTTTATTCTTTATCTTATCCTAGTGACGAAAATCTTCTCCATGGCTGGACCCTAAATAATATTCCTTTACGTGCTAAGTGCTATCTAGAGAGTGGGATAGGTTTAATAAATACCCTAATCCTAACGTGTACCCTAAACCTAACCCACACCTTAACCCTAATGCGTACCCTAACCCTAACCCAAACCCTAACCCTAACACGTACGCTAATCCTAACCCGTACCCTAAACCAATCCCTAACCCTAAAACTAACCCTAACCCTAACCCTAACCCTAACCCATACGCTACGCCGTACCCTCACCCATACCCTAACCCGTATCCTAAGCCGTACCCTAACCCTAAACCTAACCCTAACCTCTACCCTACGCCGTACCCTCACCCGTACCCTCACCCGTACCCAAAGCCTTACCCTAACCCTAACCCTAACCCTCACCCATACCCAACGCCGTAACCTAACCCATATCCTAACCCGTATCCTAAGCCGTACCCTAACCCTAACCAATAACCTACGCAGTACCCTCACCAGTACCCTCACCCGTATCCTAAGCCCTACCCTAACCCTAACCCTAACCCTAACCCTAACCCTAACCCTAACCCTAAACCCTAACCCTAAAACTAACCCTAACCCTAACCCTAACCCTAACCCATAACCTACGCCGTACCCTCACCCGTACCCTAACCCGTACCCTAAGCCGTACCCTAACCCTAAACCTAACTCTAACCCATACGCTACGCCGTACCCTCACCCGTACCCTAACCCGTATCCTAAGCCGTACCCTAACCCTAACCCTAACCCTAACCCTAACCGCTACCCTACGCCGTACCCTATCCCATACCCTAAGCGGTACCCTAACCCTAACACTAACCCTAACCCTAACCGTAACCCATACCCTACGCCGTACCCTAACCCGTACCCTAACCCGTATTCTAAGCCGTACCCTAACCCTAACCAATACCCTACGCAGTATCCTCACCCATACCCTCACCCGTACCCTAAGCCGTACCCTAACCCTAACCCTAACACTAACCCTAACCCTAACCCCTACCCTATGCCATACCCTCACCTGTACCCTATCCCATAACCTAAGCCGTATCATAACCCTAACACTAACCCTATCCCTAACCCATAACCTACGCCGTACCCTCACCTGTACCCTAACACGTACCCTAAGACATACCGTAACCCTAACACTAACACTAACCCTAACCCTAACCCACACTCTACGCCATACCCTAACCCGTACCCTAACACGTATCGTAAGCCGTACCCTAACCCTAACCAATACCCTACGCAGTACCCTCATCCGTACCCTCACCCGTAACCTAACCCGTACCCTAAGCCGTACCCTAACCCTAACACTAACCTATACACTACGCCGTACCCTCACCCGTACCCTAACCCGTACCCTAAGCCGTACCCTAACTCTAACCCTAACCCTAACCCTAACCCTTACCCATACCCTGCGCCGTACCCTAACCCTTACAATAACCTGTATCCTAAGCCTTAACCTAACCCTAACCAATGACCTACACAGTACCCTCACCCGTACCCTAAGCCATACCCTAACCCTAACCCTAACACTAACCTTAACCCTAAACCCTACCCTATGCCGTATCCTCACCCATACCCTATCCCATACCCTAAGCCGTACCCTAACCCTAACACTAACCCTAACCCTAACCCTAAACTACCCTTGATTGCTTTTGCCTCCATTAGATTTCCTAAGCACTAGTGTTTTAAGGAACAGGTTAAAAAGAAAATCCTAATGTGATTTTTTTATAATGTGTTTATTCTTTATCTTATCCTAGTGACGAAAATCTTCTCCATGGCTGGACCCTAAATAATATTCCTTTACGTGCTAAGTGGTATCTAGAGAGTGGGATAGGTTTAATAAATACCCTAATCCTAACGTGTACCCTAACCCTAACCCATACCCTAACCCTAATGCGTACCCTAACCCTAACCCAAACCCTAACCCTAACACGTACGCTAATCCTAACCCGTACCCTAAACCAATCCCTAACCCTAAAACTAACCCTAACCCTAACCCTAACCCTAACCCATACGCTACGCCGTACCCTCACCCATACCCTAACCCGTATCCTAAGCCGTACCCTAACCCTAAACCTAACCCTAACCTCTACCCTACGCCGTACCCTCACCCGTACCCTAACCCGTACCCAAAGCCTTACCCTAACCCTAACCCTAACCCTCACCCATACCCAACGCCGTAACCTAACCCATATCCTAAACCGTATCCTAAGCCGTACCCTAACCCTAACCAATAACCTACGCAGTACCCTCACCAGTACCCTCACCGGTATCCTAAGCCCTACCCTAACCCTAACCCTAACCCTAACCCTAACCCTAACCCTAACCCTAACCCTAACACTAACCCTAACCCTAATCCCTACCCTATGCCATACCCTCACCTGTACCCTATCCCATAACCTAAGCCGTATCATAACCCTAACACTAACCCTATCCCTAACCCATAACCTACGCCGTACCCTCACCCGTACCCTAACCCATACCCTAAGCCGTACCCTAACCCTAACCCTAACCCTAACCCTAACCCTAACCCTAACCCTAACCCATACCGTACGCCATACCCTAACACGTCCGCTAAACCGTATCCTAAGCCGTACCCTAACCCTAACCAATACCCTACGCAGTATCCTCACCCATACCCTCACCCGTACCCTAAGCCGTACCCTAACCCTAACCCTAACCCTAAACCTAACCCTAACCCCTACCCTATGCCATACCCTCACCTGTACCCTATCCCATAACCTAAGCCGTACCATAACCCTAAAACTAACCCTAACCCTAAACCATAAACTACGCCGTACCCTCACCCGTACCCTAACCCGTATCCTAAGCCGTACCCTAACCCTAACCCTAACCCATAACCTACGCCGTACCCTCACCCGTACCCTAACACGTACCCTAAGACGTACCGTAACCCTAACCCTAACACAAACCCTAACCCTAACCCACACTCTACGCCGTACCCTAACCCGTACCCTAACACGTATCCTAAGCCGTACCCTAACCCTAACCAATACCCTACGCAGTACCCTCACCCGTACCCTCACCCGTACCCTAAGCCATACCCTAACCCTAACCCTAACCCTAACCCTAATCCTTACCCTACGCCGTACCCTCACCCGTATCCTATCCCATACCCTAAGCCGTACCCTAACCCTAACACTAACCCTAACCCTAACCCTAACCCTAAACTACCCTTGATTGCTTTTGCCTTTATTAGATTTCCTAAGCACTAGTGTCTTAAGGAACAGGTTAAAAAGAAAATCCTAATGTGATTTTTTTATAATGTGTTTATTCTTTATCTTATCCTAGTGACTAAAATCTTCTCCATGGCTGGATCCCTAATAATATTCCTTTACGTGCTAAGTGGTATCTAGAGAGTGGGATAGGTTTAATAAATACCCTAATCCTAACGTGTACCCTAACCCTAACCCATACTCTAACCCTAACGCGTACCCTAACCCTAACCCAAAATCTAACCCTAACACGTACGCTAATCCTAACCCGTACCCTAAACCATTCCCTAACCCTAAAACTAACCCTAACCCTAACCCTAACCCTCACCCTTACCCTACGCCGTACCCTCACCTGTACCCTAACCCGTACCCTAAGATGTACCCTAACCCTAACCCTAACCCATACGCTACGCCGTACCCTCACCCGTACCCTAACCCGTATCCTAAGACGTACCCTAACCCTAAACCTAACCCTAACCTCTACCCTACGCCGTACCCTCACCCGTACCCTAACCCGTACCCAAAGCCTTACCCTAAACCTAACCCTAACCCTCACCCATACCCAACGCCGTAACCTAACCCATATCCTAACCCGTATCCTAAGCCGTACCCTAACCCTAACCAATAACCTACGCAGCACCCTCACCAGTACCCTCACCCGTATCCTAAGCCCTACCCTAACCCTAACCCTAACCCTAACCCTAAACTACCCTTTACTGCTTTTGCCTCCATTAGATTTCCTAAACACTAGTGTTTTAAGGAACAGGTTAAAAAGAAAACCTTATGTGATTTTTTTATAATGTGTTTATTCTTTATCTTATCCTAGTGACTAAAATCTTCTCCATGGCTGAACCCCAAATAATATTCCTTTACGTGCTAAGTGGTATCTAGAGAGTGGGATAGGTTTAATAAATACCCAAATCCTAAAGTGTACCCTAAACCTAACCCATACCCTAACCCTAACGCGTACCCTAAGCCTAACCAAAACCCTAACCCGAACAAGTATGCTAATCCTAACCCGTACCCTAAACCAATCCCTAACCCTAAAACTAACCCTAACCCTAACCCTAACCCTAACCCTTACCCTACGCCGTACCCTCACCCGTACCCTACCCCGTATCCTAAGCCGTACCCTAACCCTAACCCTAACCCTAACCCTAACCGCTACCCTACGCCGTACCCTATCCCATACCCTAAGCGGTACCCTAACCCTAACACTAACCCTAAACCTAACCCTAACCCCTACCCTACGCCGTACCCTCAACCGTAACCTATCCCATACCCTAAGCCGTACCCTAACCCTAACACTAACCCTAACCCTAAACCTAAACCCTACCCTAAGCCGTACCCTCACCCGTACCCTATCCCATACCCTAAGCCGTACCCTAACCCTAACCCTAACCCTAACCTATACACTACGCCATACCCTCACCCGTACCCTAACCCGTACCCTAAGCCGTACCCTAACCCTAACCCTAACCCTGACCTATACACTACGCCGTACCCTCACCCGTACCCTAACCCGTACCCTAAGCCGTACCATAACCCTAACCCTAACCCTAACCCTAACCCTAACCCATACCCTACGCCGTACCCTAACCCGTACCCTAACCCGTATTCTAAGCCGTACCCTAACCATAACCAATACCCTACACAGTACCCTCACCCGTACCCTCACCCGTACCCTAAGCCATACCCTAACCCTAACCCTAACCCTAACCTATACACTACGCCGTACCCTCACCCGTACCCTAAGCCGTACCCTAAGCCGTACCCTAACTCTAACCCTAACCCTAACCCTAACCCTTACCCATACCCTGTGCCGTACCCTAACCCATACAATAACCTGTATCCTAAGCCTTAACCTAACCCTAACCAATGCCCTACACAGTACCCTCACACGTACCCTAAGCCATACCCTACCCTAACCCTAACACTAATCCTAACCCTAAACCCTACCCTATGCCGTACCCTCACCCATACCCTATCCCATACCCTAAGCCGTACCCTAACCCTAACCCTAACCCTAAACTATACCCTACGCCGTAACCTCACCCGTACCCTAACCCGTACCCTAAGCCGTACCCTAAACCTAACCCTAACCCTAACCCTAACCCTAACCCTAACCCATACCGTACACCATACCCTAACACGTATCCTAAGCCGTACCCTAACCCTAACCAATACCCTACGCAGTATCCTCACCCATACCCTCACCCGTACCCTAAGCCGTACCCTAACCCTAACCCTAACCCTAACCCTAACCCTAACCCCTACCCTATGCCATACCCTCACCTGTACCCTATCCCATAACCTAAGCCGTACCATAACCCTAACACTAACCCTAACCCTAACCCGTATCCTAGGCCGTACCCTAACCCTAACCCTAACCCTAACCCTAACCCATAACCTACGCCGTACCCTCACCCGTACCCTAACACGTACCCTAAGACGTACCGTAACCCTAACCCTAACACTAACCCTAACCCTAACCCACACTCTACGCCGTACCCTAACCCGTACCCTAACACGTATCCTAAGCCGTACCCTAACCCTAACCAATACCCTACGCTGTACCCTCACCCGTACCCTCACCCGTACCCTAAGCCATACCCTAACCCTAACCCTAACCCTAACCCCTAACCTACGCCGTACCCTCACCCGTATCCTATCCCATACCCTAAGCCGTACCCTAACCCTAACACTAACCCTAACCCTAACCCTAACCCTAAACTACCCTTGATTGCTTTTGCCTTTATTAGATTTCCTAAGCACTAGTGTTTTAAGGAACAGGTTAAAAAGAAAATCCTAATGTGATTTTTTTATAATGTGTTTATTCTTTATCTTATCCTAGTGACTAAAATCTTCTCCATGGCTGGATCCCTAATAATATTCCTTTACGTGCTAAGTGGTATCTAGAGAGTGGGATAGGTTTAATAAATACCCTAATCCTAACGTGTACCCTAACCCTAACCCATACCCTAACCCTAACGCGTACCCTAACCCTAACCCATAATCTAACCCTAACACGTACGCTAATCCTAACCCGTACCCTAAACCAATCCCTAACCCTAAAACTAACCCTAACCCTAACCCTAACCCTAAACCTTACCCTACGCCGTACCCTCACCCGTACCCTAACCCGTACCCTAAGACGTACCCTAACCCTAACCCTAACCCATACACTACGCCGTACCCTCACCCGTACCCTAACCCGTATCCTAAGCCGTACCCTAACCCTAAACCAAACCCTAACCTCTACCCTACGCCGTACCCTCACCCGTACCCTAACCCGTACCCAAAGCCTTACCCTAACCCTAACCCTAACCCTCACCCATACCCAACGCCGTAACCTAACCCATATCCTAACCCGTATCCTAAGCCGTACCCTAACCCTAACCAATAACCTACGCAGTACCCTCACCAGTACCCTCACCCGTATCCTAAGCCCTACCCTAACCCTAACCCTAACCCTAACCCTAAACTACCCTTTACTGCTTTTGCCTCCATTAGATTTCCTAAACACTAGTGTTTTAAGGAACAGGTTAAAAAGAAAACCTTATGTGATTTTTTTATAATGTGTTTATTCTTTATCTTATCCTAGTGACTAAAATCTTCTCCATGGCTGAACCCCAAATAATAATCCTTTACGTGCTAAGTGGTATCTAGAGAGTGGGATAGGTTTAATAAATACCCTAATCCTAAAGTGTACCCTAAACCTAACCCATACCCTAACCATAACGTGTACCCTAAACCTAACCAAAACCCTAACCCGAACAAGTAGGCTAATCCTAACCCGTAACCTAAACCAATCCCTAACCCTAAAACTAACCCTAACCCTAACCCTAACCCTAACCCATAACCTACGCCGTACCCTCACCCGTACCCTAACCCGTGCCCTAAGCCGTACCCTAACCCTAACCCTAACTCTAACCCATACGCTACGCCGTACCCTCACCCGTACCCTAACCCGTATCCTAAGCCGTACCCTAACCCTAACCCTAACCCTAACCGCTACCCTACGCCGTACCCTATCCCATACCCTAAGCGGTACCCTAACCCTAACACTAACCCTAACCCTAACCCTAACCCATACCCTATGCCGTACCCTAACCCATACCCTAACCCGTATTCTAAGCCGTACCCTAACCATAACCAATACCCTACACAGTACCCTCACACGTACCCTCACCCGTACCCTAAGCCATACCCTAACCCTAAACCTAACCCTAAACTATACACTACGCCATACCCTCACCCGTACCCTAACCCGTACCCTAATCCATACCCTAACCCTAACCCTAACCCTAAACCATACGCTACGCCGTACCCTCACCCGTACCCTAACCCGTATCCTAAGCCGTACCCTAACCCTAACCCTAACTCTAAACTAATCCCTACGCCGTAACCTCACCCGTACCCTAACCTGTACCCTAAGCCGTACCCTAACCCTAACCCTAACCCTAACCCTAACCCTAACCCATACCGTACGCCATAACCTAACACGTACCCTAACCCGTATCCTAAGACGTACCCTAACCCTAACCAATACCCGACGCAGTATCCTCACCCATACCCTCACCCGTACCCTAAGCCGTACCCTAACCCTAACCCTAACCCTAACCCTAACCCTAACCCCTACCCTATGCCATACCCTCACCTGTACCCTATCCCATAACCTAAGCCGTACCATAACCCTAACACTAACCCTATCCCTAACCCATAACCTACGCCGTACCCTCACCCGTACCCTAACCCGTATCCTAAGCCGTACCCTAACCCTAACCCTAACCCTAACCCTAACCCATAACCTACGCCGTACCCTCATCTGTACCCTAACACGTACCCTAAGACGTACCGTAACCCTAACCCTAACACTAACCCTAACCCTAACCCACACTCTACGCCGTACCCTAACCCGTACCCTAACACGCATCCTAAGCCGTACCCTAACCCTAACCAATACCCTATGCAGTACCCTCACCCGTACCCTCACCCGTAACCTAACCCGTACCCTAAGCCATACCCTAACCCTAACCCTAACCTATACACTACGCCGTACCCTAACCCGTACCCTAAGCCGTACCCTAACTCTAACCCTAACCCTAACCCTAACCCTTACCCATACCCTGCGCCGTACCCTAACCCATACAATAACCTGTATCCTAAGCCTTAACCTAACCCTAACCAATGACCTACACAGTACCCTCACCCGTACCCTAAGCCATACCCTAACCCTAACCCTAACACTAACCTTAACCCTAAACCTACCCTATGCCGTATCCTCACCCATACCCTATCCCATACCCTAAGCCGTACCCTAACCCTAACACTAACCCTAACCCTAACCCTAAACTACCCTTGACTGCTTTTGCCTCCATTAGATTTCCTAAGCACTAGTGTTTTAAGGAACAGGTTAAAAAGAAAATCCTAATGTGATTTTTTTATAATGTGTTTATTCTTTATCTTATCCTAGTGACGAAAATCTTCTCCATGGCTAGAACCTAAATAATATTCCTTTACGTGCTAAGTGGTATCTAGAGAGTGGGATAGGTTTAATAAATACCCTAATCCTAACGTGTACCCTAACCCTAACCCATACCCTAACCCTAATGCGTACCCTAACCCTAACCCAAACCCTAACCCTAACACGTACGCTAATCCTAACCCGTACCCTAAACCAATCCCTAACCCTAAAACTAACCCTAACCCTAACCCTAACCCTAACCCATACGCTACGCCGTACCCTCACCCATACCCTAACCCGTATCCTAAGCCGTACCCTAATCCTAAACCTAACCCTAACCTCTACCCTACGCCGTACCCTCACCCGTACCCTAACCCGTACCCAAAGCCTTACCCTAACCTTAACCCTAACCCTCACCCATACCCAACGCCGTAACCTAACCCATATCCTAACCCGTATCCTAAGCCGTACCCTAACCCTAACTAATAACCTATGCAGTACCCTCACCAGTACCCTCACCCGTATCCTAAGCCCTACCCTAACCCTAACCCTAACCCTAACCCTAAACTACCCTTTACTGCTTTTGCCTCCATTAGATTTCCTAAACACTAGTGTTTTAAGGAACAGGTTAAAAAGAAAACCTTATGTGATTTTTTTATAATGTGTTTATTCTTTATCTTATCCTAGTGACTAAAATCTTCTCCATGGCTGAACCCCAAATAATATTCCTTTACGTGCTAAGTGGTATCTAGAGAGTGGGATAGGTTTAATAAATACCCTAATCCTAAAGTGTACCCTAAACCTAACCCATACCCTAACCCTAACGCGTACCCTAACCCTAACTAAAACCCTAACACAAACATGTATGCTAATCCTAACCCGTACCCTAAACCAATCCCTAACCCTAAAACTAACCCTAACCCTAACCCTAACCCTTACCCATAACCTACACCGTACCCTGACCCGTACCCTAACCCGTACCCTAAGCCGTACCCTAACCCTAACCCTAACCCTAAAGCATACGCTACGCCGTACCCTCACCCGTACCCTAACCCGTATCCTAAGCCGTACCCTAACCCTAACCCTAACCCTAAACTATACCCTACGCCGTAACCTCACCCGTACCCTAACCCGTACCCTAAGCCGTACCCTAACCCCAACCCTAACCCTAACCCTAACCCTAATCCTAACCCTAACCCTAACCCATACCGTACGCCATAACCTAACACGTACCCTAACCCGTATCCTAAGCCGTACCCTAACCCTAACCAATACCCTACGCAGTATCCTCACCCATACCCTCACCCGTACCCTAAGCCGTACCCTAACCCTAACCCTAACCCTAAACCTAACCCTAACCCCTACCCTATGCCATACCCTCACCTGTACCCTATCCCATAACCTAAGCCGTACCATAACCCTAACACTAACCCTAACCCTAAACCATAACCTATGCCGTACCCTCACCCGTACCCTAACCCGTATCCTAAGCCGTACCCTAACCCTAACCCTAACCCTAACCCATAACCTACGCCGTACCCTCACCCGTACCCTAACACGTACCCTAAGACGTACCGTAACCCTAACCCTAACACTAACCCTAACCCTAACCCACACTCTACGCCGTACCCTAACCCGTACCCTAACACGTATCCTAAGCCGTACCCTAACCCTAACCAATACCCTACGCAGTACCCTCACCCGTACCCTCACCCGTACCCTAAGCCATACCCTAACCCTAACCCTAACCCTAACCCTAACCCCTAACCTACGCCGTACCCTCACCCGTATCCTATCCCATACCCTAAGCCGTACCCTAACCCTAACACTAACCCTAACCCTAGCCCTAACCCTAACCCTAAACTACCCTTGATTGCTTTTGCCTTTATTAGATTTCCTAAGCACTAGTGTTTTAAGGAACAGGTTAAAAAGAAAATCCTAATGTGATTTTTTTGTAATGTGTTTATTCTTTATCTTATCCTAGTGACTAAAATCTTCTCCATGGCTGGATCTCTAATAATATTCCTTTACGTGCTAAGTGGTATCTAGAGAGTGGGATAGGTTTAATAAATACCCTAATCCTAACGTGTACCCTAACCCTAACCCATACCCTAACCCTAACGCGTACCCTAACCCTAACCCAAAATCTAAACCTAACACGTACGCTAATCCTAACCCGTACCCTAAACCAATCCCTAACCCTAAAACTAACCCTAACCCTAACCCTAACCCTAACCCTAACCTAACCCACACCCTAACCCTAACGCGTACCCTAACCCTAACCAAAACCCTAACCCGAACAAGTATGCTAATCCTAACCCGTACCATAAACCAATCCCTAACCCTGAAACTAACCCTAACCCTAACCCTAACCCTAACCCATAACCTACGCCGTACCCTCACCTGTACCCTAACCCGTACCCTAAGCCGTACCCTAACCCTAACCCTAACCCTAACCCATACACTACGCCGTACCCTCACCCGTACCCTAACCCGTACCCTAAGCCGTACCCTAACCCTAACCCTAACCCTAACCTTAACCCATACCGTACGCCATACCCTAACACGTACCCTAACCCGTATCCTAAGCCGTACTCTAACCTAACCAGTACCCTATGCAGTATCCTCACCCATACCCTCACCCGTACCCTAAGCCGTACCCTAACCCTAACCCTAACCCTAACCCTAACCCCTACCTTATGCCATACCCTCACCTGTACCCTATCCCATAACCTAACCCTAACCCTATCCCTAACACTAACCCTAACCCTAACCCATAACCTACGCCGTGCCCTCACCCGTACCCTAACCCGTATCCTAAGACGTACCGTAACCCTAACCAATACCCTACGCAGTATCCTCACCCATACCCTCACCCGTACCCTAAGCCATACCCTAACCCTAACCCTAACCCTAACCCTAACCCTAACCCCTACCCTATGCCATACCCTCACCTGTACCCTATCCCATAACCTAAGCCGTACCATAACCCTAACACTGACCCTAACCCTAACCCATAACCTACGCCGTACCCTCACCCGTACCCTAACCCGTATCCTAAGCCGTACCCTAACCCTAACCCTAACCCTAACCCTAACCCTAACCCTAACCCATAACCTACGCCGTACCCTCACCCGTACCCTAACACGTACCCTAAGATGTACCGTAACCCTAACCCTAACACTAACCCTAACCCTAACCCACACTCTACGCCGTACCCTAACCCGTACCCTAACACGTATCCTAAGCCGTACCCTAACCCTAACCAATACCCTACGCAGTACCCTCACCCGTACCCTCACCTGTACCCTAAGCCGTACCCTAACCCTAACCCTAACCCTAACCCTAACCGCTACCCTACGCCGTACCCTCACCCGTACCCTAAGCCATACCCTAACCCTAACCCTAACCCTAACCCTAACCCCTAACCTACGCCGTACCCTCACCCGTATCCTATCCCATACCTTAAGCCGTACCCTAACCCTAACACTAACCCTAACCCTAGCCCTAACCCTAACCCTAAACTACCCTTGATTGCTTTTGCCTTTATTAGATTTCCTAAGCACTAGTGTTTTAAGGAACAGGTTAAAAAGAAAATCCTAATGTGATTTTTTTATAATGTGTTTATTCTTTATCTTATCCTAGTGACTAAAATCTTCTCCATGGCTGGATCCCTAATAATATTCCTTTACGTGCTAAGTGGTATCTAGAGAGTGGGATAGGTTTAATAAATACCCTAATCCTAACGTGTACCCTAACCCTAACCCATACCCTAACCCTAACGCGTACCCTAACCCTAACCCAAAACCTAACCCTAACACGTACGCTAATCCTAACCAGTATCCTAAAACAATCCCTAACCCTAAAACTAACCCTAACCCTAACCCTAACCCTAACCCTTACCCTACGCTGTACCCTCACCCGTACTCTAACCCGTACCCTAAGACGTACCCTAACCCTAACCCTAACCCATACGCTACGCCGTACCCTCACACGTACCCTAACCCGTATCCTAAGCCGTACCCTAACCCTAACCCTAACCCTAACCCTAACCCTAACCCTAACCCATACCCTACGCCATACCCTAACCCGTACCCTAACCCGTATCCTAAGCCGTATCCTAACCCTAACCAATACCCTACGCAGTACCCTCACCCGTACCCTCACCCGTACCCTAAGCCGTACCCTAACCCCAACCCTAACCCTAATTCTAACCCTAACCCCTACCGTATGCCGTACCCTCACCCGTACCCTATCCCATACGCTAAGCCGTACCCTAACCCTAACACTAACACTAACCCTAACCCTAACCCTAACCCATACCCTACGCCGTACCCTCACCCGTAACCTAACCCGTACCCTAAGCCGTACCCTAACCCTAACCCTAACCTATACATTACGCCGTATCCTCACCCGTACCCTAACCCGTACCCTACACCGTAGCCTCTCCTGTACCTTAACACGTACCCTAACCCTAACCCTAACCCTAACCATAACCCTAAACTACCCTTGACTGCTTCTGCCTCCAATAGATTTCCTAAGCACTATTGTTTTAAGGAACAGGTTAAAAAGAAAATCCTAATGTGATTTCTTTATAATGTGCGTGTTCTTTATCTTATCTTAGTGTCTAAAATCTTCTCCATGGCTGGACCCCAAATAATATTCCTTTACGTGCTCAGTGGTATGTAGAGAGTGGAATCGGTTTAATAAATAACCCAACCCTAATGCGTATCCTAACCCTAACCCATACCCTAACCCTAAATCGTACCGTAATCCGAACTCGTACCATAAACCTACCCTAACACTAAAAGTAACCCTAATCCTAACCCATACCCTACACCGTACCCTCACCTGTACCCTAACCCTAACCCTAAACCTAACCCTAACCCATACCCTACGCCGTACCCTCATTCATACCCTAACACGTACCCTAAGCCGTACCCTAACCCTAACCCTAACCCTACCCATAACCATAACCCTAAAGTACCCTTGACTGCTTCTGCCTCCAATAGATTTCCTCAGCACTAGTGTTTTAAGGAACAGGTTAAAAAGAGAATCCTAATGTGATTTCTTTATAATGTGTGTGTTCTTTATCTTATCCTAGTGTCTAAAATCTTCTCCATGGCTGCACCCCAAATAATATTCCTTTACGTGCTAAGTGGTATCTAGAGAGTGGGATAGGTTTAATAAATACCCTAACACTAACATGTACCCTAACCTAACACATACCCTAACCTTCACACGTACCCTAATCCTAACCCGTTCCCTAAACCTAGCCCTAAGTCTAAAACTAACCCTAACCCTAACTCATACCCTACGCCGTACCCTAACCCGTACCCTAAGCCGTACCCTAACCCTAACCCTAACCCTTACCCTCAACTACCCTTGACTGCTTCTGCCTCCAATAAATTTTCTATGCACTAGTGTTTTACGGGACAAGTTAAAAAGAAAATCCTAATGTGATTTCTTTGTAATGTGTGTGTTCTTTATCTTATCCTAGTGTCTAAAATCTTCTCCATGGCTGGACCCCAAATAATATTCCTTTACGTGCTAAGTGGTATCTAGAGAGTGGTATAGGTTTAATAAATACCCTAACCCTAACGCGTACCCTAACCCTAACCCATACCCTAATCCTAACCCGCACCGTAAACCTAACCCAAACCCTAAAACTAACCCTAATCCTAACCGTAACTGATACCTTAACCCGTACCCTAACCCATAATATAAGCTGTACCCTATCCCTAACCCGAACCCTAAACCCAACCCTAACCCTAACCCTAACCCTGACACTCTCCCTATTTAAATCCTTGACACTGTCTTTAAATAATGTCCTGATGCAGTTCCTACCTGAGATGCTGATGCTCTCACTAAGACCTTGAAGTCTCTATCTGAAAAGCTGACACTGTCTGTAACTAATTTCCTGACTTTTTCCTTAACTAACCTCCTAATTTTGTCCCTAAATAATGCCCTGAAACTGGTCCTAACTATGGCCCTGATGCTGACCCTATCTAAGGCCCTGACGATGTCCCTAATAGACTTAGATGTCCCTCACTGTTGTCCTGATCCTGTCCATTACTAATGCCCTGAATATGTGCCTACGTAAGTCTCTGACCCTGTCCTAAGGCCCTGACCCTGTTCCTAAGTAAGGGCCTTGACGCTGTCTCTACAGTATGCCCTGACACTGCCCCTAAATAACGGCCTGACACTGGTCCCAATATGGACCTGATCCTGTCCATAACTAAGGCCCTGAAGTTGTCCCTCATTAAGTCTCTGACACTGCCCTTAATAAGCCCCTGACCGTGTCCCTAGCTAATGGCCTAAGCTATAACTTACAAAGTCCCTAACACTATCCCCAAGATGCTGACACCCTGCCTAACTTAGGCTTTGATGTTGTCCCTTAGTGTTTAAGTGGTCACAAAATAACACCCTGATTCTATTACTAAGGCCCTGAATATATCCCTAAGAAAGTCTCTGAAGTGTCCCTAACTAACGGCCTAAACTGTCTCTTACTAAGGCCTTCAAGTTATCTCTGAGGGCCTGACAACACTGTCCCTAACAAAGGGCCTGTTGCTGGCCCTAACTAACGTCCTGATGCTGAACCTTACTGAGGCCCTGATGCTCTTCCTAACTAAGGCCTTGATGCCGATTCTACCTGAGGCCCTAAAACTGTCTGTGACTAATGGCCTGACTCTTTCCCTAACTAACACCCTAATTTTGTCCCTCATTAATGCCCTGACAATGGTCGACACTACAGCCCTGATGCTGGCCCAATCTAAGACCTTGACGATGTCCCTAATAGCCTTAGATGTCCCTCACTGTTGGCCTGACCCTGTCCCTAACCAAGGCCCTGACCCTCTTCCTAAAGCTGTGATGATGTCTCTACCTGAGGCACTGACACTGTCTATAACAATGGCCGACTCTTTCCCTAACACCCTGATGCTGCCCCTAATAGCCTCGTGTATCTCTCAGTAATGCCCTAATCCTGTCCATAACTAAGGCCCTGAATATGTCCTTAAGTAAGTCTCTGATGCTGTCCTTAACTAAGGCCCTGATACTCTCTATACCTAAGGCACTGACACTATCTATAATAATGGCCTGACTCTTTCCCTAACTAACACCCTGATGCTATCCCTAATTGAGGCCCTGAAGATGTCCCTAATACCTTTAGGTGTTCCTCAGTATCACCCTGATCCTGTCCATAACTAAGGCCCTGAATATGTCCCTAGGTACATCTCTGACGCTGTCCCTAACTAAGGCCCTGATGCTGTCTCTACCTCAGAACCTGACATTCTAATGTCCTGACTCTCCCTAACTAACATCCTGACGCTGCCCCTAAGTGAGGCCCTGACACTCTTCTTAACTAAGGACTTGCCGCTGTCCCTACCTAAAACCCTGACACTGCCTGTAACTAATGACCTGACTCTTTCCCTAATTAACACCCTAGTTTTGGCCCTAACTAAAGCCCTGACACTGGTTCTAATTATGGCCATGATGCTGGCTCTAAGGCCCTGAAGATATCCCTAAGTAACAGCCTGAATTGTGTCTAACTAAGGCTCTCACGTTATCTCTAACTTAGGCCCTGACGCTGTCCCTTATAGTCTAAGCTGTCATTAAATAATGCCCTGATCCTGTCCATAACTAAGGTTCTGAATATGTCCCTAAGTACATCTCTGATGATGTCCCTAACAGCCTGAACCGTCTCTTCAAGTTATCTCTGAGGATCTGACACTGGCCCTTACTAAGGCCTCACCCCGGGGTTGTCCCAGGCTGCTGGGCAGTTTTCTCTTGTCCTCATCTCTAGCCAGCTGCCTGCCATTGGCCACTCTAAGATTCTGCGATGCAGTGGTCCCACGTGGGATGTGCCTGTGTAGGCTCACCTGCGGGAGGAGAGTCATGGCCACTCCGCCCTCCAGGGGACTGCGGCTCAGGGTAGGAATCGCTCAGCCAGCGTCTGGACACAGGGTTCTGTGTCCTTGTTTGTTGTAAACCCCTTGGAGTTACCTCTAACATTTTTTAAATGGATCTCCCATCAGCATATTTATGATTTAAATTATTTACCACATTAAAATTCAGGAATGACATTATTAGAATGAGCAGGAAGACACAGGATGCCCCCCCCCAATGATCTATTACTGGGAGGATTTAAAATTCTAATGAGAAAACACTCACTCTCCTCATCCTCTTGGGCGTCAGCACAAGGCGGGAATCAGCAGCATTCTTTATTTATCCCTCTGATTTTCCAGAACCTTTCCTTCAAGGAGAAATCTCTGGGCTCTGTGGGAACTGTGAGTGGTGACCATCTGGTAAATCTGAGACTGAAAAGAAAGAGGAAAAGAGATAGAGGAGGAGATGAGAATTGGTGATGGGGAGAAACAGGGGCATCCACGTTCAATCTCAGGCTGAGAGTCTGGGTTAATCTCCAACGAACCTAAGGACCACCAGGAGCTGGTCCCACTGGCCTTGTCACCTGGTATGGGGATTGGGGACAGCCAAACCACCATGGCCACTTTCAGAGAAATAAAGAAAGTGGGAGGGCACCCCTGGGAGCCAGGTTGAAAATGGTCATGCTGTGAAATAATAAGATGCCCTTTTCAGAAAAGTGAAGACGGTTCTCTTGGTTCTCAAAGACTTGCAAATACTGTGTCCTTCTGGAGGCATGCTGAAGGCTTCAGCCTTTGAGGGCAGTAATGGGAGTGCATCTGGGCTCAAAACCATCCAGCACTCACTCCTTGAGGGTGCAGAGGATGACCAGTGTCCACCCCTCGGGTGCTGTGGGGCCTGAGATCCCCTGATCACCGAGGACGGGAGGGGCCGCACAGACACTCCACTGGACCACCGGGGGCTTGGCTGGTGGGCTACAGTCCTTTATCAGATACATGGTTTGCAAACATCTTGTGCCATTTTGGATGGTGGATTATCTTATTCCTTGCTCCTTTTATACACAACTGTTTTTCATTTTGAGGAAGTCCAATTCATCTATCTTATCTTTTGTTGCTTGTGCTTTTGGTAGCAGATCTAAGAAATCATGACCAAATCCAAGGTCATGAAGATTTACTCTCATGTTTTCTTCTACGAGTTTTATCATTTTGGTTCTTGCATCTAGGCCTTTGGTCCATTTTGCGTTGATTTTTGTATATGGCGTGAGGGGAGGTAAGGGTCCAAGTTTATTCTTCTGCATGTGGGTATCCAGTCGTTCCAGAACCTGTGCTAACTGTTTGGGAGAAAATACGTGCAAATGATGCGACCAACAAGGGCCTAATTCTAAAATATACAAACAGCTCATACAACTCAAAAAAGAAAAAAGAATCAAAAAATAGGCAGAAGGTCTAAATAGACATTTCTGCAAAGACATACAGATGGCCAATAGGCACATGAAAAGATGCTCCACATCACTAATTATTAGAGAACGCAAATCAAAACTACAGTGAGTTATCACTTCATAGTGGTCAGAATGGCCATCATTAAAATGTCTAGAAATAAATGCTGGAGGGGGTGTGGAGAAAAGGGAACCCTCCTACACTACTGGTGGGAATGTAAATTGATGCAGCCACTATGGAAAACAGTACGGAGGTTCCTCAAAAACTAAAAATAGAATTACCATATGAACCAGCAATCCCACTCCTGGGCACATATCCAGACAAAACTATAATTTGAAAAGATACATGCACCCCAGCATTCACAGCAGCACTATTCACAATAGCCAAGACATGGAAGCAACCTGAATGTCCCTCAACAGATGAATGGATATAGAAGATATGATACATATATACAATGGAATATTACTCAGCCATAAAACAGAATGAAATAATGCCATCTGCAGCTACATGGATGGACCTAGAGATTATCATACAAAGTGAAGTAAGTCAGACAGAGAACGACAAATACCATATGATATCACTTATATGTGGATTATAAAATGAGACCCAAATGAACCTATCTACAGAACAAAAACAGACTCTCAAATATAGAAAACAGACTTGTGGTTGTCAAGGGGAAGACAGGCGAGAGAGATGGATTGGGAGTTTGGGATTAGTAGATGCAAATTATTATATATAGGATGGATAAACAAGGTCTTACTGTACAGCACAGGGAACTATATTCAATACCCTGTAATAAACCATAATGGAAAAGAATACGAAAAATATGTATATATGTATGTATGTATATATGAATCACTTTGCTGTACAGTAGAAATTAACACAACATTGTAGGTCAACTATACTTCAGTATCAATTAGTTTGAAGGCACTTTTATAAATTAGGCCTTATTTCTCTTGTCCTTTCATCCTGGGACAAATGTATAACAGAAACTAACCTGGATTACTCCGGGATGAACTCATATCACACAGAACTTTAATTGTTGAACAAACCATGAATACCAGTTACACCATGGGATGTCCTGATCCAATATGAAGTTTGTATACCTTGTATCAAGCCTGCAGATTCCACTAAATTTGGAAATTCAAACTGAAATGAAGCCACCTATCCCATGACTTCTCCACAACTAGTTATACAACATCAATTGGAAACCATATACAATCAAATGAATGCAGACAGACACAACTATAGCCTTCCTTTTTTTTCCTTTTAGATAAAGAGGGTATTTAAGGTGATGTCTTGGGCCGTTTCAGGGTGTTACTCAATTTCCTGGGTATCTGCCATGCACACAGGAAGTACACGTTAGTTAAATTGTTTGTGCAACTATATGAAGGTAGTTAATACCACAAAACTGTATACGTAAAGTGAATTAAACGCTAAAGTCATGTTTTGTATTTTTAATGACAAAGAAAAAAAAGTGTAGCGCTGATATTTGTTACAGAAATGAACATTAAAAACATTCTTAGTGAAAAAGCCATACAGAAAAGGCCACCTAGATCCCATATTCATCTTGTCTGCTTCAAATCCATCAAGGTTGTCCAAATGAGGGGGAAACTCAGTAATGGTTCCAGAAAAAGAAAACTGGATCAGGATGGAAAAAGACATTTTCATACAGTTGGGACAGCAGGTGAAAGTTGAAGTGGGGCTGAGTATTAAATTATAATGTAGACACCAGGATTTCCTCATTTAGGGGTTATGTGCTGGTTCCTTGGGCAAAACACACTGAGCATTTTGTGTGAAGTGGCAAATGGGAGTACTTTTTGCCATTATTGCAACTTTTCTGTACATTTTAAATTACTGGAAAGTAAATTACTTTTCTAGACAACCATGTCAGTATCATGCCAGAAAATCAGATAAGACAGACATCAAATTTTGTTATAGGGGCCAAGACTCACCCAGACCAAGTTCAACCAAAGTTGTGATACTTATTTCCCTTGTAGGAGTCCGCATGGTATTAAGAGGCACTGTGGGAAGAGTATATTAGTAGCTACCATGTCTTGGGTCCTGTGGATTACCTGGGGTGCAGTAGAAACTGAGATTTTAGTATTGCAATTTTTCACATTACTTCAAAAAATATGTTAAAAAATAAATTCAGTAAAGTTGCAAAATATGGAATCAATATACACAAATCAGTTTTGTTTCTATACACTAATAATGAACCACCAGCAAGAAAAATTAAGAAAACAATCCCATTTACAATTCCATCAAAAAGAACAAACTATTTAGCAATAAATTTAACCAAGGACATGAAAGACGTATACTCAGAAAACTATAAAGCATTGATAAAGAAACTGAAGACACAATAGAAAACAATATTCCATGCTCATGCATCAGAAAAATTACTATTATTAAAATGTTTATTCTACCCAAAGCCATCAACAAACAGTGCCAGGAAAACTAGACACCAGACTCCAAAGAACGACACTGGTCACCATCTACACTGCACGTAAAACTAACTAAAAGCGCACAGTATTCCACATTAAACCCTTTCTCTCCTGAGGCCCCTGAAGATGCACCCCACCCACCCAGCAGTCAGCTGCACAGGAAGATTCTCCACACTTGCTCATTTTTTCCTCTTGTGGAGTCTCCTCACCAGTGGTTCCTGAGAAAACCCAGTTGCTGTCAGTGTGGACAATGCCTCATGGTCCAGAAACCTAAGCCCTGACAGGAGACAAAGCTCCTGTCTGCTTGTCACAGAGCAAAGTCTGTGGGCAGGGTGCACCTGTGCCCCCAGGGTCAGACAGGTGGGTTCGGCGCCCCCTGTGGGACGTCAGAGAAGTGCCGGGAGCGCCGCACTCACAAACCCAGGGGCCTCATCCGGAAGGCAGTTCTGCTGTATATACTAAAGTTTGGAAATCCAAACTGAAATGGAGCCAAGTATCTCACTGTATCTTCTCAAAAGATGGTTAAGGAGCAATTCATTACAAACCATATGTAATGAAATGAATGTAAACACAAACTTTACAACTTAAACCAAAATTCACTCAAAATTGCCCATAGACAAATTTAAATTACCAAACTATAAAAATCCTAGAAAAAAAAAAGATAATCTACATGATTTTGGATCTGGTGACCTTATTCAGAAAACCGGAAGACAAACCACAAACTGCAAGAAACTATTTCCAAAACACATATCTGATAAAGGATTTGTACTCAAATTATGCCAACAACGCCATTAAAATTTGGTAAAGATTGAAACACACACCTGGCCCAAGAAGATAAACAGGCAGTAAATAAGCATACAAGAATATACTCAAGACGCTGGTGGAATGCATGCACAACCAACTTCGGAAGACAGTTTGGCAGTTTTTTCCAAATCTAAAAAGTCTCACCTTAGGATCCAAGAAGTGTACCTCTTGTATTTAGACAACTGCTTTGAAAAACTGTGTTCAAACCAAAACTAGCATCAAGTAATGCACAGCAGCTCTATTCATAATGGCTAAAAACTTAAAGATATCAATATGTCCTTCTGTAGATGAATTCATAAGCAAATTAGGGCACATACATGTCAAGGGGAGAAGAATACACCACCCCAAAATATGCCCATTTGACAAAAGGATTATTTTGCACTGATTAAGAAACAGCAGACTCAAGAGAATCTTTCAAAACCAAGTAGAAAATGCCCTATTAGGAGGTAAATTTATATTTATGAAGGATATCTCCATTTGTAAGGGTATGTCCCTCTCTGGACCAGGAATTGAATGATGACTAAGTATCAAGAAAAGCTTGTTGGGACTTCCCTGCTGGTCCAGTGGTTAACACTCCATGCTCCCAATGCAGGGGACCAGGGTTCAAGCCCTGGTCAGGGAACTAGATCCCGCAAGCTGCAATTAAGAGCCCACATGCCGCAACTAAAGATTCCACAGGCCGCAACTGAGACCCAGCGCAGCCAAATAAATAAATGTTTTTTTTTTAAAAAAAAAACCTTGTCAACGAAATAGGCCTGGATGTAAATCTGTGTAACAACCATACCCTTCTTTACTCTGCTTTGCCTAATAACCAACCTTAAATGGCTTCCTCCATTCCCTAATATCTTTCTTTTGTTCTCAGTGGAAGATAGCATTTAAGGTAACGGCTTGGGCCATTTCAGGGAGTGACTCAGTTTTCCTGGGTATCTTTCAAGTATACAGGAGGTATGCATGGTATATATTAAACTTCTGATTGTTTTCTCTAGTTTATCTCTTTTTCATTACAAGGGAGATCTCAATAAAGAACATAGAAGGGTAGAGGGAAAATTATTTTTCCTCTAATATACATGCAATGCAATAGTATTCAGAGATATAAAGGAATGGACCATCAACCCGTGCAAAAAAAAAAAAAGATACATCTAACACTTACATTGCTAAGTGAAAGAATCCAGTTTGAAGTGCTACACACTGTATGGCCTCATTTATATGACATTCTAGAAAAGGCAAAACTGACATGGTAAACAGCGTATGGAATATGTGGTTGAAATAGTCCACATGATACTTTAGTGGTGAATACCTGTCACTATGCATTTGTCTACACCCACAGATTTTTACAACCCAACAAGTAAATTACAATCTATTCAAACTTAGCTACTTAGGATATGGGAGTGTCAAAGACTGGAATACAGAATGTAACAAAGAATCTAACTGATTCAGAAATGTATGAAAAAACTCACTGTTGGTAGTGGGACAAATGGGCTGACCTAAGTTAACTTTGGAAATATACAGAACCTGTAGGCCAAAGACAAAATGTACCATACATACACAGTGGACTCTATGTTCTTTCCATGAGGGGTAGTAGCTAATAATACTGAAACTACTATATCAGTAATTGAATGGAACAAGCACTGAATTTAATAAATGACAAATGGTGGAAGCCAGGTTTCCTACCACTGGAGTGGGATGTTACAGTCAAACAAAGGGAGAAGGTTACAATATCCATGTCATAACAGATCCGGTTGGAGATAGCAGTATAAACTATCTTTAGCCTACACATAGTTCCACATGGAAATCTTTATAATTATGTGTATATGCATAGGCTGGGATACATGCATATATTTCCACGCACTGTCAGCTGAGCATATTTAGCTCCCACATGTAAGTTTTTAATACCATTCTCTAATAAACGGAACAAGGGCTCTTTGAAGAAAGGGCTGATGCTAGGACTGAGACAGTAAATATATGAAGCAGGATAATCTTAAAATATCAGAAAGTAAAGAAGTACCAAAAATTTTAAAAACCCACAAAAGAAAAATTATGTAAAATGAAAACAGGAGCAAATGCAAAAATCTCTCAACAGCCAAAGCAAGAATTAACTAAGCAGTCTAATAATGTAGTGCTGGATTATAACCAAAAGTTTATAATAATTATTCACGTGTCCAAACTGGTAAAAATAAATTACATAGTTTTTGATGAATGGTGTTAAATAGAAATCTCCTATGCAGAAAGCTTCTAAACAATTTATATAGCCACTCAGCTGTCCATCAAGGGTGTGAAGCTAACTCCTCTCTCCTCAAGTGTGGGTTCTGCATTATGACTTCCTCCTAAATAAGACACACAGGATGGACATGGGAAAATATTAACTTCACTGTGGGAACACTTGACAAACACTACCTCAGCTAGGTGACCAAAGTTGAGAATATAAGTGAGAAGTTCCCTTGAGAGCCTGTCCTCTTGATATACAGTGAAGAGGAAGCACTTCACCTCTGTGATCTGCTTTTTCAAAGCCAAGTCTAACCACGACAAAAACACCAAGCAAATCCCAGTGCCTGGCAGTCTATAAAATACCTGACCAGTCCTCCTCCACACTGTCAAGGTCATGGAAACAAGGAGAGTCTGAGCAACTGTCAAAGCCCAGAAGAGACTAAACAGACATGATGACCCCATGGCCTTTGAGATCCTGGAACAAGGAAAGGTATAACAAAGGGAACATGAATAGGGACTTCGGTTAATAATAGAGTATCAATATTTGTTCATTATTTGTCATGATTCTGTGGAAAATTAGACAGGAAAAATTAAACGTCAAATAAGAGAAACCTACTGTAACAAACTGGAAATCCAGAAGAAACAGGTGATTTCTTTGTAAAAACTCATTACCAAAATGAACACTAAATTAAGGAAAATACAAAAAGACCAATTAATTACTGAGGAATCTCTTCCCCATACTGGTTATCCTATCACTGTTCCAGGGTTTCCCTCTCCCGGGACAGGGAAGGAACAGGGACAGAGCTGTTTGGCAGCTCCACTAATATCTGGTCCCACCCAGAATCTTCATCTCCCCCAGCCATGCCTACCCAGTGAGGACACCTGAGGAAGGATCAGGGATTATTGATTCAGATATATCAACTACAAATTTTTCTTTTCCCAGCGACTGGACACACTTACTGAAGTAAAATAAATTAGTATTTACTTACTGTCCTCCCAAGACTGCAAGAAGTTCTTTCACTTACTGACAAGTCAGGATCGTTGGTGGTGGTAAACTCAAGTCTCTTTCCTTGGGCATCAGGTCCTCACATCTCAGAGGCTGGCCCAAAACAGCCCATGTGCCCTCAGAAGACACACAGACCTCATTCCTGCCCCTGAGAGGTGGGAGCCCTTGAGTTATGCCATCTCCCTGGCCATATTAATTGCCCATCCCTGAAAAACAATACTGCTCATTTTCTAGTATCTTCTCTCTCATTTACTAAGTGAAGAAACCAAATGCTAGGGTGGTAAGGAAACTCTTGTGCAATGAAGTAATGGGAGGCTCAAGAATTATTCCATGCCATGGAACCCATAATTGGCAGGCTTTCCAGAGGCCACATGGATGCATATGGCTCTCCAAGACAATGCAGCCTCAGTGTGAACCTCCCATTGGGAGGTCCAGGTGCTCCCATATCTTTGATTCTTAATGAATATGAATGTCAAAAGTTTCTAACGACTGAAAAGACAAAGGATTGCAGGGCCATGGTCTCCTGTATGGTTGTTGTGTCAGGGACACACTCCAATGTTTAGAGGATTATTACTTCTCTTGGCAGCCTATGAGGCTGTGAGGGGGAGGACTTTTTCTCAACCACATGGATGTTGGTAGTTGAAACTTCTCAAAGGAATGTCTACACTGCCCAGGTAGCTGTTGAATTGCCCGTAACTATACATGAGGGCCTGACAATGCCCAGGCTGGACTGAGCTAGAGGACCACAGATGCCTGCCTGGATAGTCAGAGGTCAAGGGCTGTCCTGCCTGAGGCTTGATCATCTACTCATGCCCACTCAGATGGGACAAAGGATGCCTCCAGTGCCAAGAGGGCCCCACCAGCCCTTAAGAAGGCAGCAGCTGGGGGCTGGCAGGTCACTGCACCCAGTCCTGTATAAATCCACACATGTCCACTGAGTGCCCTCCTGTCTGGGCTGTGCTGGAATCTGAGGCTGCCCAGGCAGGGTAGGGCCAGCATCACCCTTCCCAGGTAGGAGGGCAGAAGGAAACCATGCATGACTTCTGACACCCTCTCCAATCCTTGACAGAGGTTGAGTTGGATAAGAAACAGTCCGAGACAAGAACAGACATTTCATTCTTCTTTCAGAGCCCAGGACTGAGGGAAGGGAGGCCAGAAAAACAGTTATTGACCTCAGCTCCCTGACTCTTGTTTGACCCTGGGCAAGTCCTATCCATTCTGGAGGCTTGAGAGAGAAAGAGAGGGGAGGGCAATGAGGGCCAATTGTGCTTAAACCTAACTCTAACCTTTACCCTAAGAACCCTAACCTCTAACCTTAACCCCCTAACAACCCTAGCCCCAGACCCCTAGACCCTCGCCCCTGACCCCTAAACTCTAATCCCCGGCCCTGACCCTTTAACCACAACCCTCTACCATGACTCTC
The DNA here is from genome assembly GCF_028564815.1 of Eubalaena glacialis. Lineage (NCBI taxonomy): Eukaryota > Metazoa > Chordata > Mammalia > Artiodactyla > Balaenidae > Eubalaena > Eubalaena glacialis. Next base: position 1,428,048 of record NW_026871495.1, read on the forward strand.
CAACAATGACCCATAACCCTAAACCGTGACCCCTGAACCCTCACACTGACTCAATCCCAGGCCTAAAGCCCGGCCTAGTGGGTACCAAGGGATGACTGTATGAACTCTCAAAGAAACCAAGGAACTAAATCTTCCTGACCATGAATTTAGCAATGGTTTCTTAGATTTGACAGTAAAGCATAAGAAATGAAAGAAAAAAATAGATAACTTGGATTTCCTCAAGATTACAAACCTTTGTGCAACAAAAGAGGCTCTCCAGAAAGTAAAAAGACAGCCCACAGAATGGAAGATAATATTGGCACATTATATATCTGATAAGACTCTTTACCGAGAATATACCCAGGACTTTTACAACTCATCAACAAAAAGACAAACAATAAAATTTTTGAAACAGACAAATGACTTGCATGGACTGCTCTCCAGGCAAGACATACAAATGGTCAACAAGGACATGAAAAGATGTCAAACATCAGTAGTCATGATGAAAATGCAAATTAAAGCCACAGTGTGATGCCCCCTCACACACACTAGAATAAAAATAAATTTTTAAATAAATTTTTAAATAAATTTTTAAATATATAAATAAAAATAACAAATGTTGGCAACAATGTAGAGAAATTAGAACCCTTAAAAGTTACTTGTGGAGATGTACAATGGTGTAGTCTATGTGTACAAAACTTTAGCATTTACTCAAAAATATAATTACCATGTGGTTCAACAACTCCACTCCTAGATATATACCCAAAATATGGAAAACAGGTGTTCAAACAAAAACTTGTTCACCAATTATTCATAGCAGCACTGTTCACAATAGCCCAAGGTAGAAAAGATTTAAATGTCCATCAGCAGGTAAACAGATAAGCAAAATAAGGTAGATCCATAAGCTGCATTATTCTGTCATATAAAAGAATAAAGTAAAATTATACAGCCACTGTGGAATACTGTATGGTGGCTCCTCAAAAACATGGAAAATGTATGATCCCTTGATTCTGCTCCAGGGTGTACACCCAAAATATTAGAAAGCAAGGACTGGAACAGATATCTGTACCCCATATTCATAGCAACATTATTCACAATTTCCAGCCAAAAGGTGGAAGCAACACAACACATCCTTCAACAGATGAATGGATAAGTACAGTGTAGTATATACACAATGGAATATGATTCAACCTTTAAAACTAAGGTAATTCTCACACATGCTACAATGTGGATGAACCTTGAAGTCATTATGCTAAGTGAAACAAGCCAGACACAAAAAGGACAAACGTTCTATGATTCCACGAGTATGAGGTATCCAGATAAGTCAAATTCAAAGACAAAGTAGAATAAGGTTGCCAGGGGTTGAGGTGAGTTAGTGTTTAATGCCTACGGTTTCATATGGGGAAAATATCTGGAGATGGATGGTGAGGCTATTTTTACAACAATGTGAATGTAGTTAATGCCATAGAACTGTATACTTAAAAATGGTTTAAATGGGGCTTCCCTCACGGCACAGTGGTTAAGAATCTGCCTGCCAATGCAGGGGACATGGGTTCAAGCGCTGGTCCTGGAAGATCCCGCATGCCGTGGAGCAGCTAAGCCCGTGTGCCACAACTACTGAGCCTGCGTTCTAGAGCCTGCGAGCCACAACTACTGAAGCCCGTGTGCCTAGAGCCCGTGCTCCACAACAAGAGAAGCCACCGCAACGAGAAGCCTGCACACAGCAATGAAGAGTAGCCCCCGCTCGCCGCAACTAGAGAAAGCCTGCACACAGCAACAAAGACACGACACAGCCAAAAAATAAAAAATAAAATAACATTTTTAAAAAAGCTTTAAAAAAGTGGTTTAAATGGTAAATGTTATGTATTTTTAATCACGATGGAAAAAATGAATGAAATAATCATCAATGTTACAATGTGGATAAACACTGCAAACATCCTAAGTGAAAGAAGCCACACAGAAAAACCACCCAGATCATGCTCATCTTGTACACTCTAAGTCCAGCAAGGTTTTTAAAGTGAGGAAAAGCCCCAGTGATGGTTCCAAGAAAAGAAAACTGGATTCGAATGGAAAATATATTTCCACAAAGCTGGGGCAGCTGGTGAAAGTTGAAGCAGGTCTGGGGATAGGATTATAATGTGGAAACCATAATTATTCCTCATTTTGGGGTTATGTGCTGGTTCCCTGGGAGAGTGGCCCTCCCACTCTCACAGGGTAAAACAAACTGGAGTATTTTGTGAATGTGGAAAACTTGATACTGCTATTTGAAGTTTTTTATACACTTGAAATTTACTAGAAAATAAAGTACTTATCAAAACAACCATGCCATACCACGCCAGAAATACAGACATCAAACTTTGTTATAGAGGCCAAGCTCTACCCAGATCCAGCTCACCCACAGTGGTGATGCCAATCACCCTTGTAGGAGTCCACATACTACAAGAGGCACCATTGGAAGATTACATTGGGAGCCACTATGTCTTGGGTGCTGTGGATGACCTAGATGTAGTTGAAACAGTGGGATTTCTGAATTCTAGTTTTCCATATTCAACCACCAAAAAACTGTTACAACTAAAAGATGAATTCAGTAAAGCTGCAGGATACAAAAAAAAAAGAAAAATCAATGCACAAAAATCATTTGTGATTCTATACACTGATAATGAACCATCAGAAAAGGAATTTTTTTAAAAAATCCCACTTACAATTGCATCCAAAAAGATAACTAGGAGTAAACTTAACCAAGGACGTGAAGGACCTGCACACTGAAAACTGGAAGACACTGATAAAGGAAACTGAACAGACAAAAATAAATGGAAAGATACCCCGTGCTCATGGGTAAAAAGAATATTTTGAAAATATGCATTCTAAGGTGGGACTTTCCTGGCCGTCCAGGGGTTGGGACTCTGTGCTCCCACTGCAGGGGGCGCAGGTTCGATCCCTGGTTGGGGAACTAAGATCCCGCATCATGCATGCCACATGGTGTGGCCCAAAATTTTTTTCTTAATTTTAAAAAATATGCATTCTAGCCAAATTAATGTACACATTCAACACAATCCCTACCAAAAGTCCAACGACATTTTCCATAGAAACAGAGCAAACAATCTTAAGATGTGTGTGGAACCACAAAGGACCCAGAAGAGCCAAAGCCACCCTGAGGAAGGAGAACGGGCTGGAGGCATCTCGCTCCCTGACTTCACACTTCATTACGAAGCTACAGTCCCAAAAAAGTGTGGAATTGGCACAAAAACAGGCGCACAGACCAGAGGAACAGAGCAGAGAGCCCAGGAATCAACCTACAGGTATGTGATCAGTTAATTCACAAGAAAGGAGCCAAGAACATACACCAGGGAAAGGACAGTCCCCTCAAGAAATGGTGCTGGGAAAACCAGGCTCCACACGCCAAAGAACAACACTGCACTCTGTCTACACCACACACAAAAGCGGCCAAAAACCCAGTTTTCCACATCAAGCCCTTCCTCTCCTGGGTCCTCTGAAGACAGACACCCTCAGCGGTCAGCCATGCACAGGAACATTCTCCCCACATTTCCTCACCTTTTCCCTCAGTGGCGTCACCTCCCAGCAGGTCCTGAGGAGACCAGGCTCCTCTCAGCATGAACTGGACCCCACAGTGTCCCCAAGCTGAAGCCTCAGGGGATCCTGAGGAGACTCGGCCTCTGTTAGTGTGGACTCGACCCCAGCTTGTCCTGAAACCTGGCCGTCAGCGTGGACGCAACCCGCGTGTCCCAGAAGCCAAAGCCCCAGTGGGTCCTGAGGAGACAGGGCTCCTCTCAGCATGAACGTGAACAGCATGATCTGAACAGACATCCCGCCAAAAAAAGATATACAGATGGTAAACATCATACAGAAACAAGCTCAACATCATATACCATTAGGGAGTTACAAATTAAAATCATGAGATATCACAGCACACCTATTAGCACTGCTAAACTCCAAAAATATGAAAATACCAATTGCTAGAGGGTGAGGAACAAAAGGAGCTCTCCCTCATAGCTGGGGGGATGCATGTGCAGCCACTTTGTAAAACAATTTGGCAGTTTTTTCCAAAGCTAAACAAGTCTCACGTTGGGATCCAACAATCATGCTTCCAGTATTCAGGCAACTGCTTTGAAAATCTATGTCCAAATGCAAACAAGGATGCAATTATGCACAGCAGCACTTTCATAATGGCTAAAAACTTGAAGAAATCAGGATATCCTTCAAAAGATGAATGTATAAGCAAATTGGGGTAGATCCATGTCAAGGTGAGTAGAATATGCCACCCCAAAATATGTCTCTCTGGCATAAGGATTATTGGTCTGCTTTAAAAAAAAGGGGGGCTTCCCTGGTGGCTCAGTGGTTAAGAGTCTGCCTGCCAATGCAGGGGACACGGGTTCGAGCCCTGGTCCGGGAAGATCCCACACGCCGCAGAGCAACAAAGCCCATGCTCCACAACTACTGAGCCTGCGCTCTAGAGCCCACGAGCCACAACTACTGACCCCGTGTGCCACAACTACTGAAGCCTGCACACCTAGAGCCTGTGCTCCGCGACAACAAAAGCCACAATGAGAAACCCACGCACTGCAAAGAAAAGTAGCCCCTGCTCGCCACAACCAGAGAAAAGCCTGCACGCAGCAATGAAGACCCAATGCAGCCAAAAATAAAATAATATATTCAATAAAAAATCTCAGAAAACTGAGATTGCTGTTTTATGAAAGACATTTACAATACAGAAGTCGCCATTTATAAGGGTATGTCCCTCTTTGCACCAAAAATAGAAGGATAATTAAATCTTAAGTAACTCTTTTCAATGGAGAAGTCCTGACTTAAATGTGCAAACAATCATACCCTTGTTTACTGTGCTTTGCATGATAACCTGCCATAAGTGGTCTTCCTCCCTTCCCCAGCATATTTCTTCTGTTTTTAGCTGAAGAGCTATTTAAGGGGATGGTTTTGGTCATTTCAGGGAGTGACTCAGTTTTCCTTGCTATCCCCCCTGTATTCAGAAGGTAGACATGTAATTAAACTTCTGCTTTTCTCCTGGTAATCTGTCTTTTATTACAGGGGCAGGGTGGCCTCAACCAAGAACCTGAAAAAGTAGAGGGAAAATTGTTTTTCCGCCCATACACATGCAGTGGAATACTACTCAGCAGAAAGGAATGCACCATCAGCCTATGGAAAGACATGGATAAATCCTCAGTATATACTGCTAAGTGAAAGCATCCAGGCTGAGGAGGCTGCACACAGTATGACCCCATTGGTGACATTCTGGGAAAGGCAAAGCTACATAGATGATAAGCAGATCATGGGGTGGGGGGTTTGAAGTATTCCATGTGACATTCTAGGATGGATACCTGTCACTATGCATTTGTCTAAGCCCACAGATGTGTATAGCCCAAGGGGCCAATCATAATCTATTCAAATTTAGTTATTTAGAATGTAGGCATGTGTCAGGATGGAATACATAATGTGACAGAGTCTAACTGTGTTAGAAATATATGGAAACAACTCACTGTAGGGGATGGGATAAAAGGTGCTGACCTAAGTTACCTTTGGAAATGAATGGAATCTGTAGACTAAAGGCAAAATGGACCGTATATAAAGAGTGGGCTTTATTTTACGAAGTTCTTTCCAGGGTGTAGTAGCTAACAACTCTGAAACCTCTGCACATGTAACCTGGAAAGGAGCAATGCATACATAAATGGCAGATGGTGGGAGCCAGGCTCCTCATTGTGGGAACAGGAAGTTACAGATAAGCAAGGGGAGAGCCTCTGCCCTCATAAACCTGGATCTGGGCTTCCTGGGAGGACGCTGACTGGCCGGGGGAAACACACAGATCTTCACGCTGGGAAGACCCTGCAGACACAGGAACTTCACACCCCATCTTTCCACCCATACCTGCTGGAAACACTCAGCCCTCCATCATCAGTCAATTGCAGCGTTTAAGACATTCTCACCCCCAGGCAGATAAAGGAACATGAGGGTCTTGCTTACCCCTAAGCTGTCCCAGAATCCAGGCCCTGGGGGTGGAGCCAGGATGGGGGTGCCTGGGCTCCTGACCAGCAGGTGAGAGGAAGGAGGAAGACCAGTTCCGAGGACAGAGGTTCCCTCAAGTCTGTGAGCCCAGGAGCCCCGATGGGATTCATTCCCAGTGCGGACATGGGCAGGGCCTGCAGTGGTTCTGTGTTCCCCCTGGGCCCCTTTGATGAAGCCATGGCAACACTGGGCCCAGACGTCTCCTGGCGGTGTCTCAAACTCTGACACAGCGGTTTTACAAAGGAACAAGAGAATGGAGCTGAGCCCCTGACGGCCACTCCTTTCTGGCTCTGAGTTGCTTCCAACAGGACCGCAATCACCTGCACATAGTCTGCTGTGACCTACCTGCCCCCATTGGCCTTTCCTCTCCCTCCCTGCGATGAGTCCCGTGACATTTCCAGCCTGGACCCCTCTCCCAGGCCAGACGCCTCTGTCCAGTCACTGCACCCCCATCTCACCTTGGGGGCTAACAGGGCACTCAGGGGACCAGGATCCTGCAGGTCTCCACACCCAGGAGCAGCCCCACCTTCCCAGGTTGCTGAGCCCAGGCACCGGGTGTAACCGAGCAGGACCCTACGGGGCCTTCCCAGGACAGACCCCTCCCCCACATCCTCTGCTGGAGCTCCTCTCTGAAGTACCTGGATAACAGCATCTGATGCACGCTTCCTGAGTTGTTTTACAGATGCTGAAACCACCACCAAACGGAAGAAATTAACTACCTGATGATCATGAACAGGTAGCCCCGGAACTTCTGGTGCCTAAGAATTTAGAGTGTTAACTGCCTGTTACCTCACCATCAACCAGAGAATTGTGCACCAGCTGATCACATACCCTGCGACCCCCCTCCATCACTTGGCCTTTAAAATTCCTTTGCTGAAATCCTTCAGGGAGTTTGGGGTTTTAGAGCACAGGCCGCCTGGCCTCCTTGTATTGGCACTTTTACAATTAAAGCTGCACTTCCCTTCACCACACCCGGTGTCAGTAGACTGGCTTTACTGCACTCGGGCAAGCGGACCCAAGTTTCGTTTGGTAACACTGGGGTCTCCCAGGCTCCCACTCTCCTTGTGCCCCACTGACTGTCATCTGCTCCTCCAGAGTCTTGTTGCAGCAAAAATAGAAATGAAGTTTTCCCTCCCCTGAGAACAAGGAAAACAAAGGGAACAGCGAATAGGCTAGAGAAGAAACATAATCTGGCCTGAAAGAATTAATCACTCCTTGTTTTACTTTGTCACTAATTTGTAGTAACTAGATGTGTACTTTACAAAGCTAACCTCACCCCCTGACGCTATGTCATTTACATTCGGCACCCATCACCCCTAACTCTGTGTGAGTTACATCCCCTGCCTCTCACTCCCTAACCTTATTATGTCCAGCACTTACATTCTATACGCCCTTCATAACAAGTCACCCCCTATAGTTTTTGCATTTCAGAAACAAGGTCACTGGTCGATAAACCAGAGGCAAACGGACGCAATTACCAGACTGCCGGACCCCAATTACCGGGCAGCCTGATGCCAGCTATGACTGTTTTGAAATAATGCAAAGGAAAGGAGGAATGCAAGACCTTCACTACTTTGATCCTCAACCTATACCCCAGACTGCGAGAGCGCCACGTATAAAATCTTCCCTGATTCTCAAGGAGGGGTGCCCAGTTCTTGAGGCGCTAGCTGGCTGTGTCTTCCCTGTTGTCTGGCAGAAGAATAAAGCCATCTCTCTCTTCCTCCAAAATCCCTGTCTCCGTATTTCTGTTTGGCCTCGGTGCACAGGGAAGCCGAGATTTCGACAACAGTCTGTGGCCAGTTCCCACACTAATTCACCTCTACACCCACAGCCCTGGCCCAAGCCCGATCTTGTGCCTGGTTCCTCCATCAGGCCCTGGTAAAACTCCCTGCCCACACGGTGCACCTCACATCCCACCCCAACGTGGTCTTTCTGAAGCATAAACGAGACTGTGACTCTCTCCCACCTGTAATCCCCCAAATGTTTCCCCACTTCCACTAGGGTATCTGCTGGGAGAGACATCTGCCAAGGCCCTGAGAGTCCCTGGCATCCCCACGAGGCTGCTGGCTCCTGGGTTCCCTGACAGTGAGCACCTCAGCTGGCCAGGCGACATGGCAGGAAACCCCAGAACTGCTCACCTCAGGAGGGGACTGGCACGGCCACTGCCTGATCAGAGAGAGCAGAGAAGGGCTCCCCAGCTGGGACACAGACTCTGCACGAGTGGCCTCTCCCTGAGCCACTACATCACCTCGTGTGACTTGAGGGAAGGAAGGACCGAGGCACACTTGGCTCCTAAGGAGGATGGGATAGGCTCAGCCATGTCCCCACAAATTCACATGCTGAATCCCTAACACCCAGGACCTCAGGATGTGGCTGTATTTGGAGATGGGATTTTTAAAGAGGTGATCAAGGTAAAAATGAGGTCACTAGGGTGGATCCTAATCCAATAGGATTGGTGTCCTACAAGGAGAGATTAGGACACAGAGAGGCACAGGGGGAGATCATGACGACCTGGGGAGAAGATGGTTGTCTAAGCACCAAGTAGAGAGGCCTCAGGAGAAGCCAGTCTGCACACACCTTGATCTCAGACAGCATCCAGGACTGGGAGATAGGCCTGTTATTCAAGCTGCCCAGTCTGTGGTATTTGTTATGGAGGTCCTGAGCAGACTCACATGCAGGGTAACTCAGGGCTCAGACTGGACAGAGCCCACTCTCCATCCCCCTGTACGTGAGTTACAGGATCCTCAGGATCTGAGGAGGGGGACCCTGAGGAGAGACACAAGATAGAAGATGCTAGGCATTAACATGACTGCATTCATGTTAAACGTGCCTGAAGTCCATTCACACGAGATGGTTTTGTCCTGTATGTACATCGGCACCTTCGGTCTGAACTGCAGATCTTTAGCTTCACCACCTCCACTGAGAGCATTAGCTTCACCTGCTGTGGACCGTCTCCTATAGGATTTCCAGAACCACAAAGCATCGAAGCTTCACAGGATCCAGAGTCTGTGCGCTAGCGTCTGGGCGACCCTCACAGCAGGGCCGCGCAGCTGCCCATCAGAACCCATTTCCCTTTTTCCTGTTCACAGCTACCCTGCACCTCCCAGCTTTCCCACCCCTTACAGCTAGGGCGTAGTGTCTCGTGTTACCAAGGGGAAGGGGTGGAGGTGGTGAGGGCCTTGGCCAGCCTGCATCCTTGGACGGAGGGCATGATGCCCACCTGGTCACCCCACCCTGCTGGTTGGAGCCCTCACCTGGAAGCAGGGAGGAGAAACAAGGGGGACAGAGCCTGGGACCTGACACCCACCTGCCCTGGACTCTCACAAGAAGGGGACAGAGACAGCTTGAGCTTCAGCCCAGTTTTGGGAGACACTTTGTTCCAGCAACAAACTTCTGCCTTAAAAGCCAAGGTGCTTTACAAACCCCTCCCCAGCTGTCACAGAAAGTCAGGCTTAATCTCATCACACTTTTCTCAAACCCCAGCTCATGGTGAGACCACCTCTCAGGTGATGGTGCTTCAGAGCAGCCCCTTTAAAAGATCCCTGGAGTTCAGCTCTCCCAGCCCTGCCGTCAGTTTAAGGGAGAAGTTTCCTTGACAACCTTGACAAACCTGCTCAGTTTCCTTGACAACCAAGCTTCACAATCTCCCAAACTCTTCTCCTTCAAACATCCCTATTCTAGGCTTGATGAGCCTAAAGTGACAGTGCTGTCATCATGTGCCAGAGAGTGACTCCTCCAAGCCCGTAGTTCCTGGTTACATGATGCTATTGATGATGAAATCCCAGAAGAGCCAGCTTTGCAAGGTAACCACTTCTGGACTCGGCACTGGGTCCCTTTCCACGGACAGAGTGGAGTGGCTGTTTCCACGGGGCCCGTGGTGGAAGAGCTCACCTAATGCTGCCAGGACTTCATCCCTTCCAGGTGATTCCAGGGTCCTCATTCTCCCCAGACCCCCACCCACATGGCTGCTGTCTGTGCCAGTCTATACGGGACCTTGGCAATCTCCTAAAATGAGGGTTATTTTATACACAGGTAATGGGTTGAATGCTGACCCCAAAAGATGTGCCCCCCCAGAACACGTGAACAGGACCATATCTGGGAAAAGGGTCTTTGTATATGTAGTTAAGGATCTCAGGGTGAGGTCATCTTGGGTTAGGGTGGCCCTCAATCCAACTGAGAGAGTCCTTATGAGAAACAAAAGAAGAGAAACACAGACTTAGAGAAGCCACGTGAAGACAGAGGCAGAGACGGGAGGGATGCAGCCACAGGCCTGGGGACGCCTGGAGCCCCCAGAAGCTGGAAAAGGCAGGAAGAACCCTATCCTGGAGCCTTTGGAGAGACTTCCGTCCTCCAACACCTTGATCTCAGATGTCTGGTCTCCAGGACTGGGGGAGGATGAATTACTGTTGTTTTAAACCACCCATCTTGTGGTCATTTGTTACAGAAGCCACAGAACGGTCACACAGACCCTGCTCTGTAGGATCCTGGAAGTGTGGGTCTCATTAAAGGCCAACAGAGGCTGGATTGTAGAGCCCTTAGAGTCAGCATTGGGCCCCAGAAATCCTAAAGCAATGGCTGGACACCAGAACGTTGAGGAGTCAGTCAGAAGCCCAACCCTAAGGGTGCCGGCTGCACACGGTCTCCCCAGGTTTTTACGCCTGTACATGCATAAAATAAGTATTTCCATCCTGATTCAGGACCTCTGTTATCACCGTTCACGTTGCTAATTAAGAACCCACTAGTTACACAGATGAAAACCCTATCAGGACACTTGCTCCAGTGGTAAACAATTCTGAAGTTGGTCACAGGTGGGGAATCGTCTCCCATGCAGCCAGCAGCCCCCACACAAGGAGCGTCCTCATTGCAAAGCTGGGGGACCGTGAGGAGGCGTCTCTGAGTAAACGTGAGCTGAGCCCCAGGCCAACTGCTGCTGAACTTTTCCCACCCTTCCCAGGTAAAACACCTGAATGTATGCAAGGACTTCAAAGCCTAGAGGAAGGGGCTTGGAGTCACACCAGCGACAACACGCAGGCCGACTTGGTGCCTGCAGGCCAGCCAGGATGGTCCTGGCCCCGGGCACTCTTCTGGAAGCTTTCCATTTCCCTGCCTGAGGTACCCCTCCTGTCCCAGCCCCCACTGCTTTTTTCCTTCCTCACCTCTGCCCGGGTAGAAATTCCAGCAGCAGGTATGGGTGACACAACCTCTTCTTTAGCAGGTGGCAGCCCGGCAACTCCTGCAGAAAGTCCAGCAGAGCCCCACTCACACCAGGCCACCCATAGAGCCGTGGGCCCTACTCCCTCCCACCAGCCCAGCCCCGAGACTGCTGACGGGGCAGAGAATATGGCGTCAGGCACAGCTGCAGGGGCTTTTGCTGCCTGGAGGGGTATTTATATTGACCTCAACCCAGGCACACCTGTGGAGGGCTGGCCGGCCGAGTCAGGCTGCCCAGGTCAGCCAATCCTCGCCCCTCAGGGGCTCAGAGTTGCAGAAAATGGGCCTTGCTGCACCGGCCAGGTCCAAGGAACAGGTGTAGGGTCCTGAGAGTCAGGATAGACAAGAGGCGGCAGCCCTGGCTTGTTTTCTAATCATTTTATCTGGTCCATGAGTGGGAGACAACTTCAAGAAGACCCTCTCCTAATGAGAGGAACCCAGGAGTCAGGGAGAGGAGGGGTGGTGGGTGGAGACAGAAGCCTGGTGCCCCGGCTGCAGTGGAAACCCCTGGAAGACCAGGCGGAGAGAGGCCACACAGAGTGAAGCCCAGGGTCACAGACCTGTCGGAGCTGCTGTTTGTTAGTTCAAGCCCTGCTCTGAGGTGCTCTGTGTCAGCTCTGAGCAACAGGTGAGCTGGGGGTGCTCTGCAATGAGGGCTATGTGCACGGTTCCTGTGTGCCCAGCCCTGCCGGGGTACCTGCCCAGGGGAGCTCCATATCCAGGGAGGGGCCTGCCCACGAGAACCCTGTGGGCTGCTGGGTACCTGCTCAGGTGAGCTCCATATCCTGGGAGGGGCCTGACCATGAGAGCCCCATGGGCTGCTGGGTACCTGCTCAGGTGAGCTCCATATCCTGGGAGGGGCCTGACCACGAGAGCCCCGGGTGCTGGAAGGGGGGCGTGTGTATGAGCGTCCTCTCTGTGCAGCCGGCACAGAGTTGCTTAGCAACTTCCCTGTGGGCGGTGCTGGGATGAAATGAGAACCAGGAGATGCTGCGGGCCCTATGAACCCCTGTCCATCCAGAGTGATGAGGTCAGTAGGTGGGTGCTGGCCACTGTGCTGCGTGAGGGAGGCCCCACGGGTACCTCTTGTGTCTTCCTCCTGACACCAGGGAGGTCTCCCCAGGACAGAGCAGACAGCCTGCTTGGGGCAGGTGGGAGCTCCTGGTGACACTGCAGGGGACATGAGAGGGACGGACCAGGCAGGGGGAGGTGGGAGCCCAGGCAGAGCCATGGGGCTCGGGGCCGAGGGGGTTCTTCTGGGTCTGAGCTGGGAGTGGACGTGCAGGTGGTGAGTGTGATCCAAGAAAGCTGCCCTGGTGATGTGCGACTGAACCTGCGTCAGAGTGACAAGCCTTCCGGATGATCCCAGAACACGATAGTGAGACGGATCCTGTTAGAAGAAGGTAAGTGAATCCCCCCAAGAGGAGGCTCTGTGAGCTGGTCCTGGGGGTGTGGGTGAAGGGAACAGGTGTGGAAGCTGCGGGGAGTGGGCAGTCCCCCTGGGCAGGTGGCGGGTGCAGACCCCACTCCGTGGTCCCACACCTGTGCTTCTGGCTGGATTACTTGGCTTCTCAGAGCCTCAGCTTCCCAGTCACTATCGGGTGATGGTAGCATGGATTGACTAGTAATTTCCTCAGAACAGGGTAGAAAGGGAAATGGAAAATGGACATTCCACAGAACACCGTCAGTATGGGAATCGCAGGCCCTGTTTCCCGCAGGTCTGTCTTCAAGATCAGGAGAGCAAATCCGAGCAGACTTGCAGCAGAGCCTGGGGATGGGCTCCGTTTGGTGGGTCCCCCAGTTTCCTGAATCTCGGAAGGGGCAGCTCCAGTGGACAGTGGCAGGTTCATCCCACACCTGGAAGCATCCAGACCTCAAGGCCCAGCAGCCCCCGAACCCTGTGTCTGGGCCCCTGGGAGGCAGACAGGACAGGCCGGCCTCCTCCTCAGCCCTCTTCCTGCCCAGAACAGGTGAGGTCCAGGCCGTCATTAGGAAGAAGCAGGGATGGGGGTGTCCCATGTGGGAAGAGGACACGGAGCAGCTTGTGTATGTGGACGTCCACACCAGGAATGTGGGGCAGTGGGATGTGGGCACTGGGAGGGGCAGACGGTGGGCCTGAGGAAGCAGGGCGGGGCCGGGAGTCCTGAGGAGGGGGTGTGCGAGCTTTGCCTGTGCAGGGCCTCATACTCCACGGGGCTGCCTTCCCCTGGTCACTGGGGAGGAGGAGCCAAGCAGCGTTGGTGGGGTGACCACACGCGTCCCCAGGCCCTGCCAGCATCGGACCTTCAGGCTCGGGGTTGGGGATCCTGAGGAGCGCAGGTCCAGCCGTGCCCACCAGGGAGGCATGGAGGGGTCGGGCAGGAAGCACTGGTGTGGTCATCCCCTGTGTGGAAGCTCCCGAGCCAGTGTCCAGTGGGAGCTCTCACCTCGCACGTGGGTTTCACGTCCACAGCTCAGATCACCTTCTAGCCGCTTGGTTTGTTTTCCAGACACAAAGTCCTAATATCTCCTATGTCCCCTGCCTGTGAAAAGGCGCGTCTGATCTGGTACCAGATGCTGCCCCTGGTCCCTCCTGACTGGATACCCAGCAGCCAGTGTCACCGCGTCATGAATGTCAGGGGGTGTCAGGCGTGGGGGGACGAGAGCACACGGTCCAGGCCCACGAGGGGCCGTGCCGTCCACGGAGCCGGTGCTGTGGCTGTACGTGTGCCATGCCCCCACCCCACAGGCAGAGACCACCGTCCCCTTACAGACTGTTACCAAGTGAAGTCACATGGACCCTGCTCGGGCCCTCGCCTGGCGAGGTGCTCTGCCTCAGCAGGGAAGGTTTCCTTTTTCCATGTGGGTTCAAGTAGGCAAATAACAAAACCAAAGCTGAGACCACCACAGCACAGGCTCTGTTCAGTGGCCAAAGAATGGAGAAATGGGAACGAAGTTCACAGACCAACTTCTCGCCCTCCTGGAGAGAGTGGTTTAATTTTAAAGGGTAAAGACAAAGGGAGGAGGAATGAGGCTAATGATGGGGATGAAGAGGCCTTCCGGGGAAGGGGCAGGGATTTTCCCAAGCGAGTGGGGTACCACCTCCTTTCACCCGTCTTTGGTCCTTCAAGTCCAGTCATGGCCACTGATAGGTGTGTCACTTAATATGCTGATATAGTAAATTCAACATGTGATGAGACTCAGGGTCTGTTGGAGGTCACATTCGTTGCCATCTTGGTCCCAGCTGGTTTCATCTGTTTGTTTGTAGCTTCCTTTCTTATCTCTGGACCCCTTAACTTAAATACTTAGGTGAACTCCTGCCGAAGTTGGGGGGTGGAGGACAGCCCTGTGAAAGGTGGGTCCACGGGTTCTGAGCAGGACCTGGAGCAGCTCTGACAACAAGAGGAGGAGGCTGAGACGGGCGGTCAGTCTGACGCCCGCACTGGGGCCTGTGGTCGGCATGCGGAGGTGGTCAGCTGGGGCACGTGTCAGGGAAGGTTCTCGGTGTTTACACAGAAGATGTGAACGTAGGCCCAGATGCAGAGCTGCCTGCAGACGCTGCTACGGAACCCCCTGATTCTTTCCTGAGAAAACTGGTGGGGGGGCATTCAGGCAACAGGGCAAACAGGTTGCTCTGGACGTTCTTGTGGGGAAGTGGGGACTTAGCAATAGGGGCTCAGCCCGCATAACCCCAGAAGCCCTCCCAGGACAGCCCCAGAACCGCTTCTGGAATGGCAAGGAGAAGTGGGTCTTCCACCTACTAGACGTGGAGGAAAGAGCTGGGGTTTGCAGGGCCGCCCTCACCTTCAGGGACTGGTTGGGAGGCTCACAGGACCCAGCACATGCTTGTGGCTTGTGTGCTCACAGCTGAGATGGGGCACAGCACGCAGTAGGGATGCACGGGAGGGAGGGCCCCTGCTCCGGTCACCTCATGACCCTTCATGCCCACTCCTTCCCTTGAGGGTCTCTAGGATGTCTCTTCCCCCAGCGACGAAGGGCAGAACCATGACAGTTACCCCCACCCCCGTCCCCCCAGGGAGGCTCATTAGAGACTTGGCACCCGGCTGGGGGCTGGTCACGTGGTGTTGTCTGCCCTCACCCTCCAAAATGCCAGTGCCCAGAAGGGGAGCCGGGGCTCAGCATGAACCACATGGTTTGTGCAAACAGCACAGGCGCAGGGAGCTGCCCCTAAAGGGAGGAGGGGGGGTTTAGATCAGGGAAGGGAGCTGCTCACCAGCTGCATTAGCTTCCTGGGGCAGCTGTAATAAACGACCACAAACGGAGGCTCAGAGCAACAGAAACCTGTCCTCTCTCAGTCCTGGAGACCAGACGTCTGAGGTCAAGGTGTCCCAGGGCCGCTCTCCCTCCAGAGGCTCCAGGGGAGGGTCCTGCCTGCCTCTTCCAGCTTCTGGAGGCTCCAGGCATCCCTGGGCTTGTGGCCGCATTCCTCCCGTCTCTACCTCCGTCTTCACATGGTGTCTCCTGTGTGTCTGTGTCTCTCCGCTTGTCTCTTAGAAGGACACTGGCACTGATTTAGGGCCACCCTGATCCAGGATGACCTCATCTTCAGATCCGTAACTAATTATACCTGAAAAGACCCTACTTCCAAATAAGGTTCCATTCTCAGATTCTGGGGGGCATGACGTGGACATAACTTCTGGGGGACCCCCATTCAACCCACTATAGCACCCAGTTCCCAGATGCCAGCCGATCTTCCTCAGGACAGCATCAGGCTGGTGATGTTCTGTCTTTCTGCACGGAGTTGCCTCTTGTTTCTGGTGGTAACAGTGAGGTTGGGTGGGGAGCGCTTCTGGCTGACCTCCCGGTCATTCCAGGGACCACGCTGATGTGTCCTTCACGGGAGAGTGCGAGCACGGCCAGGGCTCCCTGTGAACACTCCACACTGACCGCTCAGTGATCAGACACCTGCATGGGCTGGACCGGTCCCTGGACCTCTGCACCTTCTAGCACATCCACAGCCTGGTGGACTCTGTGCGGGCCTATGACCAGGAGGTGGGGACCGGCAGGATGGGTGGGAGCCCTCCTGCCTGCCACGTGGCCTCCAGCCCACCACAGACCCTCCAGTCCTGCCATGGACACCCCCATCGCATTAACCCCCAAGAGGGCTTCTGGGAGGGGTGAGAATTCGACCATGAAGAAGACAGGGCAGGCCCTAACTGCAACAGGTGAAGGCAAGAACTGGGGGTGCTTGGCTATTTGTCCCCCAAAGACCCAGGATGTGGGCTCTGACTTGATGGGTCCACCTCCACCTGGGCTCACCTGGGGGGTCGCTGCAGGAAGAGCATGTCCTTGGGTGATTTTCCAACTCTCCCCACATCAGCCTCACTCCCTGGGCCCCCCTGACCCCATTAATAGACTTTAAATAGTGTCTCTCATCCATCAGGCCTACGTGGGAGATTTTAATATTGTGTGGGAGTCCAGTGACCAGGGCCCATGTGTCCTGTGTGTCTCGGGAGGGGAGGGAGTCTCACTCTCACATTCCTTCCCCAGTGCACCTGGGGTCGGGGACAGGAGACCCAGGCTTTGTTCTGGCAGAAGCTCCCTTTCTGTGAACAAGTCTTCCCCCAATCCCATTATCCTCACTGGAGGCTCAGGAGGCCACAGCATCGGGGCACCTCCAGCACCAGGACTCCACCCTAGGGAATTTCTCAAGAGCAAGGACCAGGCCTGGAGGCGGAGGGGAGGAGGGAGCCAGCCTCTTCAGGATCCCCGGGGCTAGGATGCCTCCTACCCAGGAGGGCCTTGGACTCAGTTTAACTTCCATCCGGGGTCTCCTACCCTCCCCTGGTAGAGGGGCCCTTCAGATTCCAGGGCCCCAAGATCCTCCCCACCGACTTCTGACCCCACCTGCAGAGTCGGGGACCCAGAGACCCCCTCCCTGGCTTCTTTTTTCTTGGAGGCTCCCAGAATTCCCTGAAGATGTTATACTCAGGGTTCATTATGCTGAAGGATGCAAGTTAAAATCAGCAAGGATGGGGGGATGAGCAAGGTCCACCTTCCTCGGCTGTGGCAGCCCAGGGAAGCCCACCTGAGTCCTGAAGTGCAGGGTTTATTGGGGTCTGTCACGTCAATGTGGGGACCACCATGTGCCTGACCTTGGCCTCCAGCCTCTGGGGGCAACTCAGGAAGCCCCACCGTGTATCACGCCGTCAGCACAGACCAGCCTGGAGCGAGGCCCATGGAGCATGGACACTCCCAAAAGACTCAAGGTGACCTCCTAGAGCCAGGAGCAGAGGCCCAGCCTCTCTGTGGGCTGGTGAACCCACACCACACAGGCCCTGGTGCAGTGCCCGTTCCGTGTGGTCAGCATGGGTGCACGCGGGTCAGCCAGTGTCTGTGTGTCTCAGCCTGTGACCGCTGACCACACTGTCCTGCTCTGCTTCCAAGAACGAGGCCAATGGAGGGACAACGTGTGTGGGAACAAAGCCGGGTCATGGTCAGGCTGGGTGAGAAAGGGTCCAAGGAGTGAGAACCCGGCTGCCCTTGCCTGGTGAGCTGAGAGCTGACGTTCGCCCTGTGGTCAGTCCATCTCCCCACATCCCGAGGTAGAGCTGCCTTTCCTGCACCCTGGGGCAGGGTCATGCCTGTGTATACAGCAGGACGCACAGCAGTGCACGCAGCAAGCCCGATGCCTGCCCTTGCCATGTAGTCAGGGGCTTGGTGAGGGTGGAACATCACGACAGAATGTGGGCCGACCCCGGGGAGGATGTAGGGCTGAAGTGTTTGGGAGCCTCTGGAGGGAACCCTCACCTGTCTGCACAGGTGGATTGAGGACACAGACCAAGGGTGGGCAGGCGGGCAGCCCAGTCCTGGGTCATCCCTGAGGCTGGAGGAGGGGTGTGGAGCGGGGGGTGATGGCGGTGGGGAGGAGGGGCTGATCGCCGGACAGTGTGGAGACAGATCATTCGAGGCAGCAGGGAAGGTGGAAGACTGTGCCCAATGGCAGGATGGAGAGACCAGCAGGCTGCGCTGCAGGCACGGGTAGCAGGGCTGCTCCCTGCAGGGCGGCGCCAGAGCCCCACACCGCTGAAAACCATGGGGTGTCCAGACAGAACCCCAAAGGATGGGGGGCCATATGGGCGGGAAGAGTTTGGAAAAGTCACCTTATCTCCACATGTCCTGGGGGAGGGTTCCCTGCTCCAGCCTCTTTCCTTAGAGTCTCCCCACCTGGGGAAGTCAGCACACCCAACAGCTGGTCATGCAAGGCTTGGAATTCGTCGGGAGGATGAAAGGGAAAAGGGGGGAAGGAATGAGAAATAAGCTCTATGTATTTGGACAGCACATGACACTCTAATTTCCAATCAGGAAGAGGAATTTCCTAAAGGCTCAGGCTGCCCCTGTAACCAGAATGGGGCTTGAAGCAATCCTGCCACTTTGTGGACGGTTTCAGAAACAAGTTGAAGACACTTGCTCAGGGGCACTGCAATCCACAACGCCTGCAAAGTTGTAAGTGACAACTATTGTAGAAAAATGTCTTGGGGTAAGTAACTGAAAAGAACTTGAAAACAAGGCAGAATTGCAGGAACCGGATTGCAAGAGGTAGATTGGACTTGCCGTTAAAGCACATGAAAGCTGCTCAATATTGCTTATGATTCAGTTGGCCAAAAAGGGTGTACAGGTTGAAACCCATACGACCTTTGTGGCCAAGCAAACATGCGGGAAACACAAATCAACACGACAAAGATGTAGCACTTTGCCCCAGTCAGAATGGCCAACCTCACAAAGTGTAAAAACAACAAATGGAGGAGAGGATGTGGAGAAAATGGAACCCTGCTACGCTGTTGGTGGGAATGTCAATTGCTAACAGCCACGCTGGAGAAGGGTATGAT
Source organism: Eubalaena glacialis (assembly GCF_028564815.1). Classification (NCBI taxonomy): domain Eukaryota; kingdom Metazoa; phylum Chordata; class Mammalia; order Artiodactyla; family Balaenidae; genus Eubalaena; species Eubalaena glacialis. The sequence continues at coordinate 1,447,100 of NW_026871495.1, forward strand.
GTTTCCTAAAGATTCTAAAAAATAGAGCTACAGGGACTTCCTGGTGGTTCAGACATTAAGACTCCAACTGCCAAGGCAGAGGACACGGGATCGAGCCCAAGTCCAGAAAGATAACACATGCCACGGAGCAACTAAACCAATGCACCACAACTACTGAGCCTGTGCTCTAGAGCCCGTGAGCCACAACTACTGAATCCTGACGCCTAAAGCCAGTGCACCACAAGAAGAGAAGTCACGGCAATGAGAAGCCCACACACTTCAACGAAAAGTAGCCCCAACTTCCTGCAACTAGAGAAACCCCACACGAAATAAGGAAGACCCAACACAGGCAAAATTAATTACTTAATTAATTAAAAAACAATAGAGTTACAGAGCATACGGCACTACCACTCCTGGGGATATATTTTGGGATAACCATAAATCAACAGGACACAGGAACTTCAACTATTAATGTAGCACTTTTGCAGGATCCTCGACTTGGAAACAATATAAATGTCCTTGGAAGGAAAAAATGGATAAAGACGATATGGTACTTATGTACAATGGAATAGTACTCAGCTAGGAAATCAATGAAATAAGACCAGTTGCAGCAACTCGAGTGGATTTAGATAAGATCATTCTAAGTGACAAAAGTCAGACACAAAAAGACACTTAGCACAAGATACTATTTATAGGTGGAATATAAAATAGATACACATGAACTAAATTACAAAACAGAAACAGGGTCACATATTTACAAAACACACTTATGGCTGATAAAGTGGAAAGGTGGGGTGGGGTGAGACATAAACCAGAGGGTTGAAATTAACACAGATACCATTCCAAAGATGAAATAGGTAATCGACAAAATCTACTCTATAGCTCAAGAAGTGGACTCAGCACACTCTAGTCACCAGAAAAGAATATATACGACGGGTAAGAATCTTAAAAGAATTTACGGATGTCTCTCTGTAAGTGAAACAAGTGGATGTGCAGCAGCAAGAAAGACAGCATTGAAAATCACCTTTACCAAATGATAAAAATAAATTAAAAAAAAAAAAAGACACAGAAAGAAAATGTTACAAAATTCGTTCAGGGGACATGATGCAACCTACATTGACCACATTTAGACCCACAGCTGGATGAGAAAAAAGGCTGGACACTCCTGGGGCTGAGAGGATTGGTGAGGTTGGGTGAGCAAATGTAGAACCTTTAAAGTAATACTGTGTGGTACCCATTCTATGGGTCCCAAATCTCCAGGGTCAAGGGCATCTTCCTACAGCGAAAACATGCATGGGAAACCCTGAGGATGGTACCCGAGTGAACGGGAAAGGTTACTAAAACGCACCTCATTTCTCCTCTCATTGTGCTCGGGTTCGCCATTCCAGCTGCTTTACTACCAATCTCCCCATTGGAGACTCAGCACCTTTAACCTCCTGTTTCGTACACTTTGCCATTTGTCCTCAGGAAGAACGGGAAGAGGGGGAACCAATGAGAGAGTACCTCTAGGTGTTAGGGACAGGCAAAGGTCACTCTAATTTCCCATCAGGAAGAAGAATTAACCACAGGCTCAGCCTGTCCCACGGAACCAGAATAGGGCCTGAAGCAATCTTGCGCTTTTGCGGCCAGCTCCCAAAAAAGCGAGTTGACAAATGGAGCTCAGGGGCACTGCAATTCACAAACCTGCAGAGTTATAAATGATAACTATCGTCCAAAAATATATTGAAGGAAGGCAACAAAGGATTTGAAAGCAAGGCAGAATTTCAGGAAACAGTTTTCAAGAGGTAGATTGGCTTCGCCTTTAAATCACATGGAAAGTGGCAAAACATCGACAATGGTGCACTTGGCCAAAAAGGGCGTATGCGTTTTTTCCTGAATATATTCAGGAAAAAACGCATACGCCCTTTTTGGCCAACCAAAGAAGCGGGCAATGCAAGTCAGCACTACAAAGAAGTCTCACTTCCCATCCGTCAAAAGGGCCATCCTGGAAAACTATGAAAACCAAAAATGTAGGAGAGGCCAAGGAGAAAAGGGAGCCATTTTACGCTGATGTACGGGATGTATATTGGTAACAGCCACACTGGACAAGTGTACGGTGTTTCCTAAAACATCTATAAAACAGAGCTACAGAGCATACGGTACTTCCACTCATGGAGGTATATATTCGGGAAAAAAAAATCGACAAGACAGGGACCCCAAAGTTTAGGGCTGCTCTCTTAAAATAACCACGACTCAGGGACACCATAAATATCCTCAGAAAGAGAAAAATGGATAACCAAGTTGTGGTACTTATGTACAATGGAATATCACTCAGCCCTGAAATCAGTGTCATAAGGCTAGTTAGCAGCATGATGAGTGGATTTAGCGACGATGATTCTACGTGAAATAAGTCACACAGAAAAAGACACTTATCCTAAGATATCGCTTATAGAGGGAATGTCAAAATCGCTACACTTGAACTGAATTACAAAACAGAACAGAGTCACACCTTTAGAAGACACACTATGGCTGCTTAACGGGAAAGGTGAGGTGGGGTGATGCATAAAACAAGGGTTTGAAATTAGCTCAGAGACCGCTCCATAAGCCAAATATATAATAGACAAGGCCTACTCCCTGCTCAGTGAACTGGACTCAACACACCCTAGTCACCACACAAGAATATATCTGACTAGTAAGAATCTGAAAACCTATGTATCGATATCTCTCTGCAAGTGAATCAAGAGGGTGTAAAGCGGCATAAACACAGCAGGGAAAAGCAGCCAAGCCCCATTCTAAACATAAATTACTTTAAAAAACCCACAAAACAAAGACAGAGAAAGAGAGAGAAATTCTTACAAAATCAGTTCAGGGGCTCTTATGCCACCTGGATTGACCATATCTAGACCCACAGCTGGATGAGACATAAGGCTGGACACTCTTGGGGCTGAGAGGATTGGTGAGGTTGGGTGAGCAAACGAAGATAATTTAAAGTAATACCGCAGGGTACCCACCCCATGGGTCTCAAATCTCCAGGTACAAGGGCATCTTCCTACATCAAAACATGAATGGGAAACCCAGAAGATGGTATGCCGTGGGATCGGGAAAGGTTTCTAAAACGCACCTCATTACTTCTCTCCTTGTGCTCGAGTTCGCCATTCCAGCCGCTTGACTAACCATCTCCCTACTTGGAGAATCAGCACCTTTAACCTCCTGTTTCGTCCAGGTTGCAATTTGTCCTGAGGATGCACGGGAAGACGGGGAACCAACGAGAGACTAGCCCTAGGTGTTGGGACAGGCACAGGTCACTCCATTTTCCCATCAGGAAGAAGAATGAACCACAGGCTCAGCCTGCCCCCCAGAACCAAAATAGGGCCTGAAGCAATCCTGCGTTTTTGCGGCCAGCTCCCAAAAAAGCGAGTAGACAAATGGAGCTCAGGGGCACTGCAATTCACAAAAGTGCAGAGTTATAAATGAGAACTCTCGTCCACAAATATATTGAGGGAAGGCAACGAAGAGGATTTGAAAGCAAGGCAGATTTGCAGGAAACAGATTTCAGGAGGTAGATTCGACTCGCCTTTAAAGCACATGAAAAGCCGCAAAAGGGTGACAATGATGCCCTTGGCCAAAAAGGGCGTATGCGTTCTTTCCTGAATATATTCAGGAAAAAACGCATACGCCCTTTTTGGCCAACCAAGCAAGCCGGAAGGGCAAATCAGCGTTACAAAGAAGTCTCTCATGCCCTCGGTAAAAAGGGCCATGCTGAACAAACTGTAAAAACCAGAAAAACAGGACAGGCCATGGAGACATGGGAGCCTTGCTACACTGATGGGTGGGATGTAAATTGCCAACAGGCACTCTGGAGAACTGTACGGTGTGTCCTGAAACAAGTAATAAACACAGCTTAGAGAGCATAGGGCACTTCCACTCATGGGCGTATAAATTGGGAAAACTAAAAACCAACAACACACAGGCACCCCAAACTTTACGGCTGCTCTGTTTCCAAGAACCTCCACTTTGGTACACCTTCAATATCCCAGGAAAGAGAAAAATGGATAAACAAATGGTGGTACTTGGCACAATGGAATATCAGTCAGCCATGAAATCAATGTCATAAGGCTAGTTAGCAGCATGATGAGTGAATTTACGTATGATGATTCTAAGTGAAATAAGTCACACAGAAAAGACACTTAAACTAAGATATCGCTTATAGAGGGAATGTCAAAATCGCTACACTTGAACTGAATTACAAAACAGAACAGAGGCACAACTTTAGAAGACACACTATGGCTTCTTAATGGGAAAGGTGAGGTGGGGTGATGCATAAAACAAGGGTCAGAAATTAGTTCAGAGACCGTTCCATAAGCCAAATATGTAATAGACAAGGCCTACTCCCTGCTCAGTGATCTGGACTCAACACCCCCTAGTCACCGCACAAGAATATATCTGACTAGTAAGAATCTGAAAATCTATGTATCGATATCTTTCTGCGAGTGAATCAAGAGGCTGTAAAACGGCATAAACACAGCAGGGAAAAGGAGCCAAACCCCATTCTAAACATAAATAACTTTTTGAAAACCCACAAAACAAAGACAGGGAAAGAGAGAGAAATTCTTACAAAATCCGTTCAGGGTCTCTGATGCAACCTGGATTGACCATATCTAGACCCACAGCTGGATGAGACATAAGGCTGGACACTCTTGGGGCTGAGAGGATTGGTGAGGTTGGGTGAGCAAACGCAGATACTTTAAAATAATACCGCGGGGTACCCCCCCCATGGGTCTCAAATCTCCAGGTACAAGGGCATCTTCCTATATCAAAACATGCATGGGAAACCCAGAAGATGGTGAGCCGTGAGATCGGGAAAGGTTTCTAAAAGGCACCTCATTTCTCCTCTCTTTGTGCTCGGGTTCGTCATTCCAGCCGCTTGACTAACCATCTCCCTACTTGGAGAATCAGCACCTTTAACCTCCTGTTTCGTACAGGTTGCAATTTGTCCTGAGGATGAACGGGAAGACGGGCAACCAACGAGAGACTAGCCCTAGGTTTTGGGACAGGCACAGGTCACTCCATTTTCCCATCAGGAAGAAGAATGAACCACAGGCTCAGCCTGCCCCCCAGAACCAAAATAGGGCCTGAAGCAATCCTGCTCTTTTGCGGCCAGCTCCCAAAAAAGCGAGTAGACAAATGGAGCTCAGGGGCACTGCAATTCACAAACGTGCAGAGTTATAAATGAGAACTTTCGTCCACAAATATATTGAGGGAAGGCAACGAAGAGGATTTGAAAGCAAGGAAGATTTGCAAGAAACCGATTTCAGGAGGTAGATTCGACTCGCCTTTAAAGCACATGAAAAGTGGCAAAACGTTGATAATGATGCCCTTGACCAAAAAGGGCGTATGCCTTTTTTCCTGAATATATTCAGGAAAAAAGGCATACGCACTTTTTGGCCAACCAAGCAAGCCAGAAGGGCAAATCAGCGCTACAAAGAAGTCTCGCTTGACCTCGGTCAAAAGGGCCATGCTGAAAAAGTGTAAAAACCAGAAAAGCAGGACAGGCCATGGAGACATGGAAGCCTTGCTAAGCTGATGGGCGGGACGTAAATGGCCAACAGGCACTCTGGAGAAGTGTACGGTGTGTCCTGAAAAAAGTAATAAACACAGCTTAGAGAGCATAGGGCACTTCCACTCATGGGCGTATAAATTGGGAAAACTAAAAATCAACAAGACACAGGCACCCAGAACTTTACGGCTGCTCTGTTTCCAAGAACCTCCACTTTGTTACGCCTGCAATATCCCAGGAAAGAGAAAAATGGATAAAGAAATGGTGGTACTTGGCACAATGGAATATCACTCAGCCATGAAATCAGTGTCATAAGGCTAGTTAGCACCATGATGAGTGGATTTAGCAACGATAATTCTAAGTGAAATAAGTCACACAGAAAAAGACACTTATCCTAAGATATCGCTTATAGAGGGAATGTCAAAATCGCTACACTTGAACTGAATTACAAAACAGAACAGAGTCACACCTTTAGAAGACACACTATGGCTGCTTAATGGAAAAGGTGAGGTGGGGTGATACATAAAACAGGGGTTTGAAATTAGCTTAGAGACCACTCCATAAGCCAAATATGTAATAGACAAGGCCTACTCCCTGCTCAGTGAACTGGACTCAACACCCCCTAGTCACCGCACAAGAATATATCTGACTAGTAAGAATCTGAAAACCTATGTATCGATATCTCTCTGCAAGTGAATCAAGAGGGTGTAAAGCGGCATAAACACAGCAGGGAAAAGCAGCCAAGACCCATTCTAAACATAAATTCCTTTAAACATCCCACAAAACAAAGAGAGTGAAAGAGAGAGAAATTCTTACAAAATCCGTTCAGGGTCTCTGATGCAACATGGATTGACCATATCTAGACCCACAGCTGGATCAGACATAAGGCTGGACACTCTTGGGGCTGAGAGGATTGGTGAGGTTGGATGAGCAAACGCAGATACTTTAAAGTAATACCGCGGGGTACCCACCCCATGGGTCTCAAATCTCCAGGTACAAGGGCATCTTCCTACATCAAAACATGCATGTGAAACCAAGAAGATGGTATGCCGTGAGATCGGGAAAGGTTTCTAAAACGCACCTCATTTCTCCTCTCCTTGTGCTCGGGTTCCCCATTTCAGCCGCTTGATTAACCATCTCCCTACTTGGAGAATCAGCATCTTTAAACTCCTGTATCGTACAGGTTGCAATTTTCCTGAGGATGAACGGGAAGACGGGGAACCAAAGAGAGACTAGCCCTAGGTGTTGAGACAGGCACAGGTCACTCCATTTTCCCATCAGGAAGAAGAATGAACCACAGGCTCAGCCTGCCCCCCAAAACCAAAATAGGGCCTGAAGCAATCCTGCGCTTTTGCGGCCAGCTCCCAAAAAAGCGAGTAGACAAATGGAGCTCAGGGGCACTCCAATTCACAAACGTGCAGAGTTATAAATGAGAACTCTCGTCCACAAATATATTGAAGGAAGGCAACGAAGAGGATTTGAAAGCAAGGCAGATTTGCAGGAAACAGATTTCAGGAGGTAGATTCGACTCGCCTTTAAAGCACATGAAAAGCGGCAAAACGTTGACAATGATGCCCTTGGCCAAAAAGGGCGTATGCGTTTTTTCCTGAATATATTCAGGAAAAAACGCATACGCCCTTTTTGGCCAACCAAGCAAGCCGGAAGGGCAAATCAGCGCTACAAAGAAATCTCGCTTGCCATCGGTCAAAAGGGACATTCTTAAAAAAGTGTAAAAACCATAAAAGCAGGACAGGCCATGGAGACATGGGAGCCTTGCTACGCTGATGGGCGGGATGTAAATTGCCAACAGGCACTCTGGAGAAGTGTACGGTGTGTCCTGAAAAAAGTAATAAACACAGCTTAGAGAGCATAGAGCACTTCCACTCATGGGCGTATACATTGGAAAACTAAAAATCAACAAGACACAAGCACCGCAACCTTTACGGCTGCTCTGTTTCCAAGAACCTCCACTTCGGTACACCTTCAATATCCCAGAAAGAGAAAAATGGATAAAGAAATGGTGGTACTTGGCACAATGGAATATCACTCAGCCATGAAATCAATGTCATAAGGTTAGTTAGCAGCATGATAAGTGGATTTAGGTACGATGATTCTAAGTGAAATAAGTCACACAGCGAAAGACACTTATCCTAAGATATCGCTTATAGAGGGAATGTCAAAATCGCTACACTTGAACTGAATTACAAAACAGAACAGAGTCACACATTTAGAAGACACACTATGGCTGCTTAACGGGAAAGGTGAGGTGGGGTGATGCATAAAACAAGGGTTTGAAATTAGCTCAGACACCGTTCCATAAGCCAAATATGTAATAGAAAAGGCCTACTCCCTGCTCAGTGACCTGCACTCAACACCCGCTATTCACCGCACAAGAATATATCTGAGTAGTAAGAATCTGAAAACCTATGTATCGATATCTCTCTGCAGGTGAATCAAGAGGGTGTAAAGCGGCATAAACAGGGCAGGGAAAAGCAGCCAAGCCCCATTCTAAACATAAATTACTTAAAAAAACCCACAAAACAAAGACAGTGAAAGAGATAGAAATTCTTACAAAATCAGTTCAGGGGCCCTTATGCCACCTGGATTGACCATATCTAGACCCACAGCTGGATGAGACATAAGGCTGGACACTCTTGGGGCTGAGAAGTTTGGTGAGGTTGGGTGAGCAAACGCAGATACATTAAAGTAATACCGTGGGGTACCCACCCCATGGGTCTTAAATCTCCAGGTACAAGGGCATCTTCCTACATCCAAACATGCATGGGAAACCCAGAGAATTGTATGCCGTGAGATCGGGAAAGGCTTCTAAAACGCACCTCATTTCTCCTCTCCTTGTGCTCGGGTTCGCCATTCTAGGCGCTTGACTAAACATCTCCCTACTTGGAGAATCAGCACCTTTAACCTCCTGTTTCGTACAGGTTGCAATTTGTCCTGAGGATGAACGGGAAGACGGGCAACCAACGGGAGACTAGCCCTAGGTGTTGGGACAGGCACAGGTCACTCCATTTTCCCATCAGGAAGAAGAATGAATCACAGGCTCAGCCTGCCCCCCAGAACCAAAATAGGGCCTGAAGCAATCCTGCGCTTTTGCGGCCAGCTCCCAAAAAAGCGAGTAGACAAATGGAGCTCAGGGGCACTGCAATTCACAAACGTGCAGAGTTATCAATGAGAACTCTCGTCCACAAATATATTGAGGGAAGGCAACGAAGAGGATTTGAAAGCAAGGCAGATTTTCAGGAAACAGATTTCAGGAGGTAGATTTGACTCGCCTGTAAAGCACATGAAAAGCGGCAAAACGTTGACAATGATGCCCATGGCCAAAAAGGGCGTATGCGTTTTTTCCTGAATATATTCAGGAAAAAACGCATACGCCCTTTTTGTCCAACCAAGCAAGCCGGAAGGGCAAATCAGCGCTACAAGGAAGTCTCGCTTGCCCTCGGTCAAAAGGGCCATGCTGAAAAAAGTGTAAAAACCAGAAAAGCAGGACAGGCCATGGAGACATGGGAGCCTTGCTACGCTGATGGGTGGGATGTAAATTGCCAACAGCCACTCTGGAGAATTGTACGGTGTGTCCTGAAACAAGTAATAAACACAAATTAGAGAGCATAGGGCACTTCCATTCATGGGCATATAAATTGGGAAAACTAAAAATCAACAAGACACAGGCACCCCAAACTTTACGGCTGCTCTGTTTCCAAGAACCTCCACTTTGGTACACCTTCAATATCCCAGGAAAGAGAAAAATGGATAAAGAAATGGTGGTACTTGGCAGAATGGAATATCACTCAGCCATGAAATCAATGTCATAAGGCTAGTTAGCAGCATGATGAGTGGATTTAGATACGATGATTCTAAGTGAAATAAGTCACACAGAAAAAGACACTTATCCTAAGATATCGCTTATAGAGGGAATGTCAAAATCGCTACGCTTGAACTGAATTACAAAACAGAACAGAGTCACAGCTTTAGAAGACACACTATGGCTGCTTAACGGGAAAGGTGAGGTGGGGTGATGCATAAAACAAGGGTTTGAAGTTAGCTCAGAGACCGCTCCATAAGCCAAATATGTAATAGACAAGGCCTACTCCCTGCTCAGTAAACTGGACTCAACAACCCCTAGTCACCGCACAAGAATATATCTGACTCGTAAGAATCTGAAAACCTATGTATCGATATCTCTCTGCAAGTGAATCAAGAGGGTGTAAAGCGGCATAAACACAGCAGGGAAAAGCAGCCAAGACCCATTCTAAACATAAATTAGTTTAAAAAACCCACAAAACAAAGACAGTGAAAGAGAGAGAAATTCTTACAAAATCCGTTCAGGGTCTCTGATGCAACCTGGATTGACCATATCTAGACCCACAGTTGGATGAGACATAAGGCTGGACACTCTTGGGGCTGAGAGGATTGGTGAGGTTGGGTGAGCAAATGCAGATACTTTAAAGTAACTCCACGGGGTACCCACCCCATGGGTCTCAAATCTCCAGGTACAAGGGCATCTTCCTACATCAAAACATGCATGGGAAACCCAGAGGTTTGTATGCCGTGAGATCGGGAAAGGCTTCTAAAACGCACCTCATTTCTCCTCTCCTTGTGCTCGGGTTCACCATTCTAGCCGCTTGACTAAACATCTCCCTACTTGGAGAATCAGCACCTTTAACCTCCTGTTTCGTACAGGTTGCAATTTGTCCTGAGGATGAACGGGAAGACGGGGAACCAACGAGAGACTAGCCCTAGGTGTTGGGACAGGCACAGGTCACTCCATTTTCCCATCAGGAAGAAGAATGAACCACAGGCTCAGCCTGCCCCCCAGAACCAAAATAGGGCCTGAAGCAATCCTGCGCTTTTGCGGCCAGCTCCCAAAAAAGCGAGGAGACAAATGGAGCTCAGGGGCACTGCAATTCACAAACGTGCAGAGTTATAAATGAGAACTCTCGTCCACAAATATATTGAGGGAAGGCAACGAAGAGGATTTGAAAGCAAGGCAGATTTGCATGAAACAGATTTCAGGAGGTAGATTCGACTCGCCTTTAAAGCACATGAAAAGCAGCAAAACGTTGACAATGATGCCCTTGGCCAAAAAGGGCGTATGCGTTTTTTCCTGAATATATTCAGGAAAAAACGCATACGCCCTTTTTGGCCAACCAAGCAAGCCGGAAGGGCAAATCAGCGCTACAAAGAAGTCTCGCTTGCCCTCGGTCAAAAGGGCCATGCTGAAGAAAGTGTAAAAACCAGAAAAGCAGGACAGGCCATGGAGACATGGGAGCCTTGCTACGCTGATGGGCGGGATGTAAATTGCCAACAGGCACTCTGGAGAAGTGTACGGTGTGTCCTGAAACAAGTAATAAACACAGCTTAGAGAGCATAGGGCACTTCCACTCATGGGCGTATAAATTGGGAAAACTAAAAATCAACAAGACACAGGCACCCCAAACTTTACGGCTGCTCTGTTTCCAAGAACCTCCACTTCGGTACACCTTCAATATCCCAGGAAAGAGAAAAATGGATAAAGAAATGGTGGTACTTGGCACAATGGAATATCACTCAGCCATGAAATCTATGTCATAAGGCTAGTTAGCAGCATGATGAGTGGATTTAGGTACGATGATTCTAAGTGAAATAAGTCACAGAGAAAAAGACACTTATCCTAAGATATCGCTTATAGAGGGAATGTCAAAATCGCTACACTTGAACTGAATTACAAAACAGAACAGAGTCACACCATTAGAAGACACACTATGGCTGCTTAACGGGAAAGGTGAGGTGGGGTGATGCATAGAACAAGGGTTTGAAATTAGCTCAGATACCGCTGCATAAGCCAAATATGTAATAGACAAGGCCTACTCCCTGCTCAGTGAACTGGACTCAACACCCCCTAGTCACCGCACAAGAATATATCTGACTAGTAAGAATCTGAAAACCTATGTATCGATATCTCTCTGCAAGTGAATCAAGAGGGTGTAAAGCGGCATAAACACAGCAGGGAAAAGCAGCCAAGCCCCATTCTAAACTTAAATTACTTTAAAAATCCCACAAAACTAAGACAGTGAAAGAGAGAGAAATTCTTACAAAATCCGTTCAGGGTCTCTGATGCAACCTGGATTGACCATATCTAGACCCACAGCTGGATGAGACATAAGTCTGGACACTCTTGGGGCTGAAAGGGTTGGTGAGGTTGGGTGAGCAAATGCAGATAATTTAAAGTAACACTGCGGGGTACCCACGCCATGTGTCTCAAATCTCCAGGTACAAGGGCATCGTCCTACATCAAAACATGCAAGGGAAACCCAGAAGATGGTATGCAGTGAAATCGGGAAAGGTTTCTAAAACGCACCTCATTTCTCCTCTCCTTGTGCTCGGGTTCGCCATTCCAGCCGCTTGACTAACCATCTCCCTACTTGGAGAATCAGCACCTTTAACCTCCTGTTTCGTACAGGTTGCAATTTGTCCTGAGGATGAACTGGAAGATGGGGAACCAACGAGAGACTAGCCCTAGGTTTTGGGACAGGCACAGGTCACTCCATTTTCCCATCAGGAAGAAGAATGAACCACAGGCTCCGCCGGCCCCATGGAAGCCGAATAACGCCTGAAGCAATCCTGCGCTTTTGCGGCCAGCTCACAAAAAAGCGAGGAGACAAATGGAGCTCAGGGGCACTGCAATTCAGAAACTTGCAGAGTTATAAATGATAACTCTCGTCCACAAATATATTGAGGGAAGGCAACGAAGAGGATTTGAAAGCAAGGCAGATTTGCAGGAAACAGATTTCAGGAGGTAGATTCGACTCGCCTTTAAAGCACATGAAAAGCGGCAAAACGTTGACAATGATGCCCTTGGCCAAAAAGGGCGTATGCGTTTTTTCCTGAATATATTCAGGAAAAAACGCATACGCCCTTTTTGGCCAACCAAGCAAGCCGGAAGGGCAAATCAGTGCTACAAAGAAGTCTCGCTTGCCCTCGGTCAAAAGGGCCATGCTGAACAAAGTGTAAAAACCAGAAAAGCAGAACAGGCCATGGAGACATGGGAGCCTTGCTACGCTGATGGGCGGGATGTAAATTGCCAACAGGCACTCTGGAGAAGTGTACGGTGTGTCCTGAAACAAGTAATAAACACAGCTTAAAGAGCATAGGGCACTTCCACTCATGGGCGGTATAAATTGGAAAAACTAAAACTCAACAAGACACAGGCACCCCAAACTTTACGGCTGCTCTGTTGCCAAGAACCTCCGCTTCGTTACACCTTCAATATCCCAGGAAAGAGAAAAATGGATAAACAAATGGTGGTACTTGGCACAATGGAATATCACTCAGCCATGAAATCAATGTCATAAGGCTAGTTAGCAGCATGATGAGTGGATTTAGGTACGATGATTCTAAGTGAAATAAGTCACACAGAAAAAGGCACTTATCCTAAGATATCGCTTATAGAGGGAATGTCAAAATCGCTACACTTGAACTGAATTACAAAACAGAACAGAGGCACACCATTAGAAGACACACTATGGCTGCTTAACAGGAAAGGTGAGGTGGGGTGATGCATAAAACAAGGGTTTGAAATTAGCTCAGAGACCACTCCATAAGCCAAATATGTAATAGACAAGGCCTACTCCCTGCTCAGTGAACTGGACTCAACACCCCCTAGTCACCGCACAAGAATATATATGACTAGTAAGAATCTGAAAACCTATGTATCGATATCTCTCTGCAAGTGAATCAAGAGGGTGTAAAGCGGCATAAACACAGCAGGGAAAAGCAGCCAAGACACATTCTAAACATAAATTACTTTACAAATCCCACAAAACAAAGACAGTGAAAGAGAGAGAAATTCTTACAAAATCCGTTCAAGGTCTCTGATACAACCTGGATTGACCATATCTAGACCCACAGCTGGATGAGACATAAGGCTGGACACTCTTGGGGCTGAGAGGATTGGTGAGGTTGGGTGAGAAAATGCAGATACTTTAAAGTAAAACCGCAGGGTACACACCCCATGGGTCTCAAATCTCCAGGTACAAGGGCATCTTCCTACATCAAAACATGCATGGGAAACCCAGAAGATGGTATGCCGTGAGATCGGGAAAGGTTTCTAAAACGCACCTCATTTCTCCTCTCCTTGTGCTCGGGTTCGACATTCCAGCCGCTTGACTAACCATCTCCCTACTTGGAGAATCAGCACCTTTAACCTCCTGTTTCATACAGGTTGCAATTTGTCCTGAGGATGAACGGGAAGACGGGGAACCAACGAGAGACTAGCCCTAGGTGTTGGGACAGGCACAGGTCACTCCATTTTCCCATCAGGAAGAAGAATGAACCACAGGCTCAGCCTGCCCCCCAGAACCAAAATAGGGCCTGAAGCAATCCTGCGCTTTTGCGGCCAGCTCCCAAAAAAGCGAGTAGACAAATGGAGCTCAGGGGCACTGCAATTCACAAACGTGCAGAGTTATAAATGAGAACTCTCGTCCACAAATATATTGAGGGAAGGCAACGAAGAGGATTTGAAAGCAAGGCAGATTTGCAGGAAACAGATTTCAGGAGGTAGATTCGACTCGCCTTTAAAGCACATGAAAAGCGGCAAAACGTTGACAATGATGCCCTTGGCCAAAGGGGCGTATGCGTTTTTTCCTGAATATATTCAGGAAAAAACGCATACGCCCTTTTTGGCCAACCAAGCAAGCCGGAAGGGCAAATCAGCGCTACAAAGAAGTCTCGCTTGCCCTCGGTCAAAAGGGCCATGCTGAAGAAAGTGTAAAAACCAGAAAAGCAGGACAGGCCATGGAGACATGGGAGCCTTGCTACGCTGATGGGCGGGATGTAAATTGCCAACAGGCACTCTGGAGAAGTGTACGGTGTGTCCTGAAACAAGTAATAAACACAGCTTAGAGAGCATAGGGCACTTCCACTCATGGGCGTATAAATCGGGAAAACTAAAACTCAACAAGACACAGGCACCCCAAACTTTACGGCTGCTCTGTTTCCAAGAACCTCCACTTTGGTACACCTTCAATATCCCAGGAAAGAGAAAAATGGATAAACAAATGGTGGTATTTGGCACAATGGAATATCACTCAGCCATGAAATCAATGTCATAAGGCTAGTTAGCACCATGATGAGTGGATTTAGCGACGAAGATTCTAAGTGAAATAAGTCACACAGAAAAAGACACTTATCCTAAGATATCGTTTATAGAGGGAATGTCAAAATCGCTACACTTGAACTGAATTACAAAACAGAACAGAGTCACACCTTTAGAAGACACACTATGGCTGCTTAACGGGAAAGGTGAGGTGGGGTGATGCATAAAACAAGGGTTTGAAATAAGCTCAGAGACCGCTCCATAAGCCAAATATGTAATAGACAAGGCCTACTCCCTGCTCAGTGAACTGGACTCAACACCCCCTAGTCACCGCACAAGAATATATCTGACTAGTAAGAATCTGAAAACCTATGTATCGATACCTCTCTGCAAGTGAATCAAGAGGGTGTAAAGCGGCATAAACACAGCAGGGAAAAGCAGCCAAGACCCATTCTAAACATAAATTACTTTAAAAAAACCACAAAACAAAGACAGTGAAAGAGAGAGAAATTCTTACAAAATCCGTTCAGGGTCTCTGATGCAACCTGGATTGACCATATCTAGACCCACAACTGGATGAGACATAAGGCTGGACACTCTTGGGGCTGAGAGGATTGGTGAGGTTGGGTGAGCAAACGCAGATACTTAAAATAACACCTCGGGGTACACACCCCATGGGTCTCAAATCTCCAGGTACAAGGGCATCTTCCTACATCAAAACATGCATGGGAAACCCAGAAGATGGTATGCCGTGAGATCGGGAAAGGTTTCTAAAACGCACCTCATTTCTCCTCTCCTTGTGCTCGAGTTCGCCATTCCAGCCGCTTGACTAACCATCTCCCTACTTGGAGAATCAGCACCTTTAACCTCCTGATTGTACAGGTTGCAATTTGTCCTGAGGATGAACGGGAAGACGGGGAACCAACGAGAGACGAGTCCTAGGTGTTGGGACAGGCATAGGTCACTCCATTTTCCCATCAGGAAGAAGAATGAACCACAGGCTCAGCCTGCCCCCCAGAACCAAAATAGGGCCTGAAGCAATCCTGCGCTTTTGCGGCCAGCTCCCAAAAAAGCGAGGAGACAAATGGAGCTCAGGGGCACTGCAATTCACAAACGTGCAGAGTTATAAATGAGAACTCTCGTCCACAAATATATTGAGGGAAGGCAACGAAGAGGATTTGAAAGCAAGGCAGATTTGCAGGAAACAGATTTCAGGAGGTAGATTCGACTCGCCTTTAAAGCACATGAAAAGCGGCAAAAGGTTGACAATGATGCCCTTGGCCAAAAAGGGCGTATGCGTTTTTTCCTGAATATATTCAGGAAAAAACGCATACGCCCTTTTTGGCCAACCAAGCAAGCCGGAAGGGCAAATCAGCGCTACAAAGAAGTATCGCTTGCCCTCGGTCTAAAGGGCCATGCTGAAAAAAGTGTAAAAACCAGAAAAGCAGGACAGGCCATGGAGACATGGGAGCCTTGCTATGCTGATGGGTGGGATGTAAATTGCCAACAGGCACTCTGGAGAAGTGTACGGTGTGTCCTGAAACAAGTAATAAACACAGCTTAAAGAGCATAGGGCACTTCCACTCATGGGCGTATAAATTGGGAAAACTAAAAATCAACAAGACACAGGCACCCCAAACTTTACGGCTGCTCTGTTTCCAAGAACCTCCACTTCGGTACACCTTCAATATCCCAGGAAAGAGAAAAATGGATAAACAAATGGTGGTACTTGGCACAATGGAATATCACTCAGCCATGAAATCAATGTCATAAGGCTAGTTAGCGGCATGATGAGTGGATTTAGCGACGATGATTCTAAGTGAAATAAGTCACACAGAAAAAGACACTTATCCTAAGATATCGCTTAAAGAGGGAATGTCAAAATCGCTGCACTTGAACTGAATTACAAAACAGAACAGAGTCACACCTTTAGAAGACACACTATGGCTGCTTAACGGGAAAGGTGAGGTGGGGTGATGCATAGAAGAAGGGTTTGAAATTAGCTCAGAGACCGCTCCATAAGCCAAATATGTAATAGACAAGGCCTACTCCCTGCTCAGTGAACTGGACTCAACACCCCCTAGTCACCGCACAAGAATATATCTGACTAGTAAGAATCTGAAAACCTATGTATCGATATCTCTCTGCAAGTGAATCAAGAGGGTGTAAAGCGGCATAAACACAGCAGGGAAAAGCAGCCAAACCCCATTCTAAACATACATTACTTTAAAAAACCCACAAAACAAAGACAGTGAAAGAGAGAGAAATTCTTACAAAATCCGTTCAGGGGCTCTTATGCCACCTGGATTGACCATATCTAGACCCACAGCTGGATGAGACATAAGGCTGGACACTCTTGGGGCTGAGAGGATTGGTGAGGTTGGGTGAGCAAACGAAGATAATTTAAAGTAATACCGCAGGGTACCCACCCCATGGGTCTCAAATCTCCAGGTACAAGGGCATCTTCCTACATCAAAACATGCATGGGAAACCCAGAAGATGGTATGCCGTGGGATCGGGAAAGGTTTCTAAAACGCACCTCATTACTTCTCTCCTTGTGCTCGGGTTCGCCATTCCAGCCGCTTGACTAACCATCTCCCTACTTGGAGAATCAGCACCTTTAACCTCCTGTTTCGTCCAGGTTGCAATTTGTCCTGAGGATGCACGGGAAGACGGGGAACCAACGAGAGACTAGCCCTAGGTGTTGGGACAGGCACAGGTCACTCCATTTTCCCATCAGGAAGAAGAATGAACCACAGGCTCAGCCTGCCCCCCAGAACCAAAATAGGGCCTGAAGCAATCCTGCGTTTTTGCGGCCAGCTCCCAAAAAAGCGAGTAGACAAATGGAGCTCAGCGGCACTGCAATTCACAAAAGTGCAGAGTTATAAATGAGAACTCTCGTCCACAAATATATTGAGGGAAGGCAACGAAGAGGATTTGAAAGCAAGGCAGATTTGCAGGAAACAGATTTCAGGAGGTAGATTCGACTCGCCTTTAAAGCACATGAAAAGCCGCAAAAGGGTGACAATGATGCCCTTGGCCAAAAAGGGCGTATGCGTTCTTTCCTGAATATATTCAGGAAAAAACGCATACGCCCTTTTTGGCCAACCAAGCAAGCCGGAAGGGCAAATCAGCGTTACAAAGAAGTCTCGCATGCCCTCGGTAAAAAGGGCCATGCTGAACAAACTGTAAAAACCAGAAAAACAGGACAGGCCATGGAGACATGGGAGCCTTGCTACACTGATGGGTGGGATGTAAATTGCCAACAGGCACTCTGGAGAACTGTACGGTGTGTCCTGAAACAAGTAATAAACACAGCTTAGAGAGCATAGGGCACTTCCACTCATGGGCGTATAAATTGGGAAAACTAAAAACCAACAACACACAGGCACCCCAAACTTTACGGCTGCTCTGTTTCCAAGAACCTCCACTTCGGTACACCTTCAATATCCCAGGAAAGAGAAAAATGGATAAACAAATGGTGGTACTTGGCACAATGGAATATCACTCAGCCATGAAATCAATGTCATAAGGCTAGTTAGCAGCATGATGAGTGAATTTACGTATGATGATTCTAAGTGAAATAAGTCACACAGAAAAGACACTTAAACTAAGATATCGCTTATAGAGGGAATGTCAAAATCGCTACACTTGAACTGAATTACAAAACAGAACAGAGTCACACCTTTAGAAGACACACTATGGCTTCTTAATGGGAAAGGTGAGGTGGGGTGATGCATAAAACAAGGGTCAGAAATTAGTTCAGAGACCGTTCCATAAGCCAAATATGTAATAGACAAGGCCTACTCCCTGCTCAGTGATCTGGACTCAACACCCCCTAGTCACCGCACAAGAATATATCTGACTAGTAAGAATCTGAAAATCTATGTATCGATATCTATCTGCGAGTGAATCAAGAGGCTGTAAAACGGCATAAACACAGCAGGGAAAAGGAGCCAAACCCCATTCTAAACATAAATAACTTTTTGAAAACCCACAAAACAAAGACAGGGAAAGAGAGAGAAATTCTTACAAAATCCGTTCAGGGTCTCTGATGCAACCTGGATTGACCATATCTAGACCCACAGCTGGATGAGACATAAGGCTGGACACTCTTGGGGCTGAGAGGATTGGTGAGGTTGGGTGAGCAAACGCAGATACTTTAAAATAATACCGCGGGGTACCCCCCCCCATGGGTCTCAAATCTCCAGGTACAAGGGCATCTTCCTACATCAAAACATGCATGGGAAACCCAGAAGATGGTGAGCCGTGAGATCGGGAAAGGTTTCTAAAAGGCACCTCATTTCTCCTCTCTTTGTGCTCGGGTTCGTCATTCCAGCCGCTTGACTAACCATCTCCCTACTTGGAGAATCAGCACCTTTAACCTCCTGTTTCGTACAGGTTGCAATTTGTCCTGAGGATGAACGGGAAGACGGGCAACCAACGAGAGACTAGCCCTAGGTTTTGGGACAGGCACAGGTCACTCCATTTTCCCATCAGGAAGAAGAATGAACCACAGGCTCACCCTGCCCCCCAGAACCAAAATAGGGCCTGAAGCAATCCTGCTCTTTTGCGGCCAGCTCCCAAAAAAGCGAGTAGACAAATGGAGCTCAGCGGCACTGCAATTCACAAAAGTGCAGAGTTATAAATGAGAACTCTCGTCCACAAATATATTGAGGGAAGGCAACGAAGAGGATTTGAAAGCAAGGCAGATTTGCAGGAAACAGATTTCAGGAGGTAGATTCGACTCGCCTTTAAAGCACATGAAAAGCCGCAAAAGGGTGACAATGATGCCCTTGGCCAAAAAGGGCGTATGCGTTCTTTCCTGAATATATTCAGGAAAAAACGCATACGCCTTTTTGGCCAACCAAGCAAGCCGGAAGGGCAAATCAGCGTTACAAAGAAGTCTCGCATGCCCTCGGTAAAAAGGGCCATGCTGAACAAACTGTAAAAACCAGAAAAACAGGACAGGCCATGGAGACATGGGAGCCTTGCTACACTGATGGGTGGGATGTAAATTGCCAACAGGCACTCTGGAGAACTGTACGGTGTGTCCTGAAACAAGTAATAAACACAGCTTAGAGAGCATAGGGCACTTCCACTCATGGGCGTATAAATTGGGAAAACTAAAAACCAACAACACACAGGCACCCCAAACTTTACGGCTGCTCTGTTTCCAAGAACCTCCACTTCGGTACACCTTCAATATCCCAGGAAAGAGAAAAATGGATAAACAAATGGTGGTACTTGGCACAATGGAATATCACTCAGCCATGAAATCAATGTCATAAGGCTAGTTAGCAGCATGATGAGTGAATTTACGTATGATGATTCTAAGTGAAATAAGTCACACAGAAAAGACACTTAAACTAAGATATCGCTTATAGAGGGAATGTCAAAATCGCTACACTTGAACTGAATTACAAAACAGAACAGAGTCACACCTTTAGAAGACACACTATGGCTTCTTAATGGGAAAGGTGAGGTGGGGTGATGCATAAAACAAGGGTCAGAAATTAGTTCAGAGACCGTTCCATAAGCCAAATATGTAATAGACAAGGCCTACTCCCTGCTCAGTGATCTGGACTCAACACCCCCTAGTCACCGCACAAGAATATATCTGACTAGTAAGAATCTGAAAATCTATGTATCGATATCTATCTGCGAGTGAATCAAGAGGCTGTAAAACGGCATAAACACAGCAGGGAAAAGGAGCCAAACCCCATTCTAAACATAAATAACTTTTTGAAAACCCACAAAACAAAGACAGGGAAAGAGAGAGAAATTCTTACAAAATCCGTTCAGGGTCTATGATGCAACCTGGATTGACCATATCAAGACCCACAGCTGGATGAGACATAAGGCTGGACATTCTTGGGGCTGAGAGGATTGGTGAGGTTGGGTGAGCAAATGCAGATACTTTAAAGTAATACCGCGGGGTACCCACCCCATGGGTCTCAAATCTCCAGGTACAAGGGAATCTTCCTACATCAAAACATGCATGGGAAACCCAGAAGATGGTATGCCGTGAGATCGGGAAAGGTTTCTAAAACGCAACTCATTTCTCCTCTCCTTTTGCTCGGGTTCGCCATTCCAGCCGCTTGACTAACCATCTCCCTACTTGGAGAATCAGCACCTTTAACCTCCTGTTTCGTACAGGTTGTAATTTGTCCTGAGGATGAACGTGAAGACGGGGAACCAAAGAGAGACTAGCCCTAGGTGTTGGGACAGGCACAGGTCACTCCATTTTCCCATCAGGAAGAAGAATGAACCACAGGCTCAGCCTGCCCCCCAGAACCAAAATAGGGCCTGAAGCAATCCTGCGCTTTTGCGGCCAGCTCCCAAGAAAGCGAGGAGACAAATGGAGCTCAGGGGCACTGCAATTCACAAACGTGCAGAGTTATAAATGAGAACTCTCGTCCACAAATATATTGAGGGAAGGCAACGAAGAGGATTTGAAAGCAAGGCAGATTTGCAGGAAACAGATTTCAGGAGGTAGATTCGACTCGCCTTTAAAGCACATGAAAAGCGGCAAAACGTTGACAATGATGCCCTTGGCCAAAAAGGGCGTATGCGTTTTTTCCTGAATATATTCAGGAAAAAACGCATACGCCCTTTTTGGCCAACCAAGCAAGCCGGAAGGGCAAATCAGCGCTACAAAGAAGTCTCGCTTGCCCTCGGTCAAAAGGGCCATGCTGAACAAACAGTAAAAACCAGAAAAGCAGGACAGGCCATGGAGACATGGGAGCCTTGCTACGCTGATGGGCGGGATATAAATTGCCAACAGGCACTCTGGAGAAGAGTACGGTGTGTCCTGAAACAAGTAATAAACACAGCGTTGAGAGCATAGGGCACTTCCACTCATGGGCGTATAAATTGGGAAAACTAAAAATCAACAAGACACAGGCACCCCAAACTTTACGGCTGCTCTGTTTCCAAGAACCTCCGCTTCGGTACACCTTCAATATCCCAGGAAAGAGAAAAATGGATAAACAAATGGTGGTACTTGGCACAATGGAATATCACTCAGCCATGAAATCAATGTCATAAGGCTAGTTAGCGGCATGATGAGTGGATTTAGCAACGATGATTCTAAGTGAAATAAGTCACACAGAAAAAGACACTTATCCTAAGATATCGCTTAAAGAGGGAATGTCAAAATCGCTGCACTTGAACTGAATTACAAAACAGAACAGAGTCACACCTTTAGAAGACACACTATGGCTGCTTAACGGGAAAGGTGAGGTGGGGTGATGCATAGAAGAAGGGTTTGAAATTAGCTCAGAGACCGCTCCATAAGCCAAATATGTAATAGACAAGGCCTACTCCCTGCTCAGTGAACTGGACTCAACACCCCCTAGTCACCGCACAAGAATATATCTGACTCGTAAGAATCTGAAAACCTATGTATCGATATCTCTCTGCAAGTGAATCAAGAGGGTGTAAAGCGGCATAAACACAGCAGGGAAAAGCAGCCAAACCCCATTCTAAACATACATTACTTTAAAAAACCCACAAAACAAAGACAGTGAAAGAGAGAGAAATTCTTACAAAATCCGTTCAGGGGCTCTTATGCCACCTGGATTGACCATATCTAGACCCACAGCTGGATGAGACATAAGGCTGGACACTCTTGGGGCTGAGAGGATTGGTGAGGTTGGGTGAGCAAACGCAGATACTTTAAAATAATACCGCGGGGTACCCCCCCCCATGGGTCTCAAATCTCCAGGTACAAGGGCATCTTCCTACATCAAAACATGCATGGGAAACCCAGAAGATGGTGAGCCGTGAGATCGGGAAAGGTTTCTAAAAGGCACCTCATTTCTCCTCTCTTTGTGCTCGGGTTCGTCATTCCAGCCGCTTGACTAACCATCTCCCTACTTGGAGAATCAGCACCTTTAACCTCCTGTTTCGTACAGGTTGCAATTTGTCCTGAGGATGAACGGGAAGACGGGCAACCAACGAGAGACTAGCCCTAGGTTTTGGGACAGGCACAGGTCACTCCATTTTCCCATCAGGAAGAAGAATGAACCACAGGCTCAGCCTGCCCCCCAGAACCAAAATAGGGCCTGAAGCAATCCTGCTCTTTTGCGGCCAGCTCCCAAAAAAGCGAGTAGACAAATGGAGCTCAGGGGCACTGCAATTCACAAACGTGCAGAGTTATAAATGAGAACTCTCGTCCACAAATATATTGAGGGAAGGCAACGAAGAGGATTTGAAAGCAAGGCAGATTTGCAGGAAACAGATTTCAGGAGGTAGATTCGACTCGCCTTTAAAGCACATGAAAAGTGGCAGAACGTTGATAATGATGCCCTTGACCAATAAGGGCGTATGCCTTTTTTCCTGAATATATTCAGGAAAAAAGGCATACGCCCTTTTTGGCCAACCAAGCAAGCCAGAAGGGCAAATCAGCGCTACAAAGAAGTCTCGCTTGCCCTCGGTCAAAAGGGCCATGCTGAACAAAGTGTAAAAACCAGAAAAGCAGGACAGGCCATGGAGACATGGGAGCCTAGCTTCGCTGATGGGCGGGATGTAAATTGCCAACAGGCACTCTGGAGAAGAATACGGTGTGTCCTGAAACAAGTAATAAACACAGCGTAGAGAGCATATGGCACTTCCACTCATGGGCGTATAAATTGGGAAAACTAAAAATCAACAAGACACAGGCACCCCAAACTTTACGGCTGCTCTGTTTCCAAGAACCTCCGCTTCGGTACACCTTCAATATCCCAGGAAAGAGAAAAATGGATAAAGAAATGGTGGTACTTGGCACAATGGAATATCACTCAGCCATGAAATCAATCTCATAAGGCTACTTAGCAGCATGATGAGTGGATTTAGGTACGATGATTCTAAGTGAAATAAGTCACACAGAAAAAGACACTTATCCTAAGATATCGCTTATAGAGGGAATGTCAAAATCGCTACACTTGAACTGAATTACAAAACAGAACAGAGTCACACCTTTAGAAGACACACTATGGCTGCTTAACGGGAAAGGTGAGGTGGGGTGATGCATAGAAGAAGGGTTTGAAATTAGCTCAGAGACCGCTCCATAAGCCAAATATGTAATAGACAAGGCCTACTCCCTGCTCAGTGAACTGGACTCAACACCCCCTAGTCACCGCACAAGAATATATCTGACTAGTAAGAATCTGAAAACCTATGTATCGATATCTCTCTGCAAGTGAATCAAGAGGGTGTAAAGCGGCATAAACACAGCAGGGAAAAGCAGCCAAACCCCATTCTAAACATACAATACTTTAAAAAACCCACAAAACAAAGACAGTGAAAGAGAGAGAAATTCTTACAAAATCCGTTCAGGGGCTCTTATGCCACCTGGATTGACCATATCTAGACCCACAGCTGGATGAGACATAAGGCTGGACACTCTTGGGGCTGAGAGGATTGGTGAGGTTGGGTGAGCAAACGAAGATAATTTAAAGTAATACCGCAGGGTACCCACCCCATGGGTCTCAAATCTCCAGGTACAAGGGCATCTTCCTACATCAAAACATGCATGGGAAACCCAGAAGATGGTATGCCGTGGGATCGGGAAAGGTTTCTAAAACGCACCTCATTACTTCTCTCCTTGTGCTCGGGTTCGCCATTCCAGCCGCTTGACTAACCATCTCCCTACTTGGAGAATCAGCACCTTTAACCTCCTGTTTCGTCCAGGTTGCAATTTGTCCTGAGGATGCACGGGAAGACGGGGAACCAACGAGAGACTAGCCCTAGGTGTTGGGACAGGCACAGGTCACTCCATTTTCCCATCAGGAAGAAGAATGAACCACAGGCTCAGCCTGCCCCCCAGAACCAAAATAGGGCCTGAAGCAATCCTGCGTTTTTGCGGCCAGCTCCCAAAAAAGCGAGTAGACAAATGGAGCTCAGCGGCACTGCAATTCACAAAAGTGCAGAGTTATAAATGAGAACTCTCGTCCACAAATATATTGAGGGAAGGCAACGAAGAGGATTTGAAAGCAAGGCAGATTTGCAGGAAACAGATTTCAGGAGGTAGATTCGACTCGCCTTTAAAGCACATGAAAAGCCGCAAAAGGGTGACAATGATGCCCTTGGCCAAAAAGGGCGTATGCGTTCTTTCCTGAATATATTCATGAAAAAACGCATACGCCCTTTTTGGCCAACCAAGCAAGCCGGAAGGGCAAATCAGCGTTACAAAGAAGTCTCGCATGCCCTCGGTAAAAAGGGCCATGCTGAACAAACTGTAAAAACCAGAAAAACAGGACAGGCCATGGAGACATGGGAGCCTTGCTACACTGATGGGTGGGATGTAAATTGCCAACAGGCACTCTGGAGAACTGTACGGTGTGTCCTGAAACAAGTAATAAACACAGCTTAGAGAGCATAGGGCACTTCCACTCATGGGCGTATAAATTGGGAAAACTAAAAACCAACAACACACAGGCACCCCAAACTTTACGGCTGCTCTGTTTCCAAGAACCTCCACTTCGGTACACCTTCAATATCCCAGGAAAGAGAAAAATGGATAAACAAATGGTGGTACTTGGCACAATGGAATATCACTCAGCCATGAAATCAATGTCATAAGGCTAGTTAGCAGCATGATGAGTGAATTTACGTATGATGATTCTAAGTGAAATAAGTCACACAGAAAAGACACTTAAACTAAGATATCGCTTATAGAGGGAATGTCAAAATCGCTACACTTGAACTGAATTACAAAACAGAACAGAGTCACACCTTTAGAAGACACACTATGGCTTCTTAATGGGAAAGGTGAGGTGGGGTGATGCATAAAACAAGGGTCAGAAATTAGTTCAGAGACCGTTCCATAAGCCAAATATGTAATAGACAAGGCCTACTCCCTGCTCAGTGATCTGGACTCAACACCCCCTAGTCACCGCACAAGAATATATCTGACTAGTAAGAATCTGAAAATCTATGTATCGATATCTATCTGCGAGTGAATCAAGAGGCTGTAAAACGGCATAAACACAGCAGGGAAAAGGAGCCAAACCCCATTCTAAACATAAATAACTTTTTGAAAACCCACAAAACAAAGACAGGGAAAGAGAGAGAAATTCTTACAAAATCCGTTCAGGGTCTATGATGCAACCTGGATTGACCATATCAAGACCCACAGCTGGATGAGACATAAGGCTGGACATTCTTGGGGCTGAGAGGATTGGTGAGGTTGGGTGAGCAAATGCAGATACTTTAAAGTAATACCGCGGGGTACCCACCCCATGGGTCTCAAATCTCCAGGTACAAGGGAATCTTCCTACATCAAAACATGCATGGGAAACCCAGAAGATGGTATGCCGTGAGATCGGGAAAGGTTTCTAAAACGCAACTCATTTCTCCTCTCCTTTTGCTCGGGTTCGCCATTCCAGCCGCTTGACTAACCATCTCCCTACTTGGAGAATCAGCACCTTTAACCTCCTGTTTCGTACAGGTTGTAATTTGTCCTGAGGATGAACGTGAAGACGGGGAACCAAAGAGAGACTAGCCCTAGGTGTTGGGACAGGCACAGGTCACTCCATTTTCCCATCAGGAAGAAGAATGAACCACAGGCTCAGCCTGCCCCCCAGAACCAAAATAGGGCCTGAAGCAATCCTGCGCTTTTGCGGCCAGCTCCCAAGAAAGCGAGGAGACAAATGGAGCTCAGGGGCACTGCAATTCACAAACGTGCAGAGTTATAAATGAGAACTCTCGTCCACAAATATATTGAGGGAAGGCAACGAAGAGGATTTGAAAGCAAGGCAGATTTGCAGGAAACAGATTTCAGGAGGTAGATTCGACTCGCCTTTAAAGCACATGAAAAGCGGCAAAACGTTGACAATGATGCCCTTGGCCAAAAAGGGCGTATGCGTTTTTTCCTGAATATATTCAGGAAAAAACGCATACGCCCTTTTTGGCCAACCAAGCAAGCCGGAAGGGCAAATCAGCGCTACAAAGAAGTCTCGCTTGCCCTCGGTCAAAAGGGCCATGCTGAACAAACAGTAAAAACCAGAAAAGCAGGACAGGCCATGGAGACATGGGAGCCTTGCTACGCTGATGGGCGGGATATAAATTGCCAACAGGCACTCTGGAGAAGAGTACGGTGTGTCCTGAAACAAGTAATAAACACAGCGTTGAGAGCATAGGGCACTTCCACTCATGGGCGTATAAATTGGGAAAACTAAAAATCAACAAGACACAGGCACCCCAAACTTTACGGCTGCTCTGTTTCCAAGAACCTCCGCTTCGGTACACCTTCAATATCCCAGGAAAGAGAAAAATGGATAAACAAATGGTGGTACTTGGCACAATGGAATATCACTCAGCCATGAAATCAATGTCATAAGGCTAGTTAGCGGCATGATGAGTGGATTTAGCAACGATGATTCTAAGTGAAATAAGTCACACAGAAAAAGACACTTATCCTAAGATATCGCTTAAAGAGGGAATGTCAAAATCGCTGCACTTGAACTGAATTACAAAACAGAACAGAGTCACACCTTTAGAAGACACACTATGGCTGCTTAACGGGAAAGGTGAGGTGGGGTGATGCATAGAAGAAGGGTTTGAAATTAGCTCAGAGACCGCTCCATAAGCCAAATATGTAATAGACAAGGCCTACTCCCTGCTCAGTGAACTGGACTCAACACCCCCTAGTCACCGCACAAGAATATATCTGACTCGTAAGAATCTGAAAACCTATGTATCGATATCTCTCTGCAAGTGAATCAAGAGGGTGTAAAGCGGCATAAACACAGCAGGGAAAAGCAGCCAAACCCCATTCTAAACATACATTACTTTAAAAAACCCACAAAACAAAGACAGTGAAAGAGAGAGAAATTCTTACAAAATCCGTTCAGGGGCTCTTATGCCACCTGGATTGACCATATCTAGACCCACAGCTGGATGAGACATAAGGCTGGACACTCTTGGGGCTGAGAGGATTGGTGAGGTTGGGTGAGCAAACGCAGATACTTTAAAATAATACCGCGGGGTACCCCCCCCCATGGGTCTCAAATCTCCAGGTACAAGGGCATCTTCCTACATCAAAACATGCATGGGAAACCCAGAAGATGGTGAGCCGTGAGATCGGGAAAGGTTTCTAAAAGGCACCTCATTTCTCCTCTCTTTGTGCTCGGGTTCGTCATTCCAGCCGCTTGACTAACCATCTCCCTACTTGGAGAATCAGCACCTTTAACCTCCTGTTTCGTACAGGTTGCAATTTGTCCTGAGGATGAACGGGAAGACGGGCAACCAACGAGAGACTAGCCCTAGGTTTTGGGACAGGCACAGGTCACTCCATTTTCCCATCAGGAAGAAGAATGAACCACAGGCTCAGCCTGCCCCCCAGAACCAAAATAGGGCCTGAAGCAATCCTGCTCTTTTGCGGCCAGCTCCCAAAAAAGCGAGTAGACAAATGGAGCTCAGGGGCACTGCAATTCACAAACGTGCAGAGTTATAAATGAGAACTCTCGTCCACAAATATATTGAGGGAAGGCAACGAAGAGGATTTGAAAGCAAGGAAGATTTGCAAGAAACCGATTTCAGGAGGTAGATTCGACTCGCCTTTAAAGCACATGAAAAGTGGCAGAACTTTGATAATGATGCCCTTGACCAAAAAGGGCGTATGCCTTTTTTCCTGAATATATTCAGGAAAAAAGGCATACGCCCTTTTTGGCCAACCAAGCAAGCCAGAAGGGCAAATCAGCGCTACAAAGAAGTCTCGCTTGCCCTCGGTCAAAAGGGCCATGCTGAACAAAGTGTAAAAACCAGAAAAGCAGGACAGGCCATGGAGACATGGGAGCCTAGCTTCGCTGATGGGCGGGATGTAAATTGCCAACAGGCACTCTGGAGAAGAATACGGTGTGTCCTGAAACAAGTAATAAACACAGCGTAGAGAGCATAGGGCACTTCCACTCATGGGCGTATAAATTGGGAAAACTAAAAATCAACAAGACACAGGCACCCCAAACTTTACGGCTGCTCTGTTTCCAAGAACCTCCGCTTCGGTACACCTTCAATATCCCAGGAAAGAGAAAAATGGATAAAGAAATGGTGGTACTTGGCACAATGGAATATCACTCAGCCATGAAATCAATCTCATAAGGCTACTTAGCAGCATGATGAGTGGATTTAGGTACGATGATTCTAAGTGAAATAAGTCACACAGAAAAAGACACTTATCCTAAGATATCGCTTATAGAGGGAATGTCAAAATCGCTACACTTGAACTGAATTACAAAACAGAACAGAGTCACACCTTTAGAAGACACACTATGGCTGCTTAACGGGAAAGGTGAGGTGGGGTGATGCATAGAAGAAGGGTTTGAAATTAGCTCAGAGACCGCTCCATAAGCCAAATATGTAATAGACAAGGCCTACTCCCTGCTCAGTGAACTGGACTCAACACCCCCTAGTCACCGCACAAGAATATATCTGACTAGTAAGAATCTGAAAACCTATGTATCGATATCTCTCTGCAAGTGAATCAAGAGGGTGTAAAGCGGCATAAACACAGCAGGGAAAAGCAGCCAAACCCCATTCTAAACATACATTACTTTAAAAAACCCACAAAACAAAGACAGTGAAAGAGAGAGAAATTCTTACAAAATCCGTTCAGGGGCTCTTATGCCACCTGGATTGACCATATCTAGACCCACAGCTGGATGAGACATAAGGCTGGACACTCTTGGGGCTGAGAGGATTGGTGAGGTTGGGTGAGCAAACGAAGATAATTTAAAGTAATACCGCAGGGTACCCACCCCATGGGTCTCAAATCTCCAGGTACAAGGGCATCTTCCTACATCAAAACATGCATGGGAAACCCAGAAGATGGTATGCCGTGGGATCGGGAAAGGTTTCTAAAACGCACCTCATTACTTCTCTCCTTGTGCTCGGGTTCGCCATTCCAGCCGCTTGACTAACCATCTCCCTACTTGGAGAATCAGCACCTTTAACCTCCTGTTTCGTCCAGGTTGCAATTTGTCCTGAGGATGCACGGGAAGACGGGGAACCAACGAGAGACTAGCCCTAGGTGTTGGGACAGGCACAGGTCACTCCATTTTCCCATCAGGAAGAAGAATGAACCACAGGCTCAGCCTGCCCCCCAGAACCAAAATAGGGCCTGAAGCAATCCTGCGTTTTTGCGGCCAGCTCCCAAAAAAGCGAGTAGACAAATGGAGCTCAGCGGCACTGCAATTCACAAAAGTGCAGAGTTATAAATGAGAACTCTCGTCCACAAATATATTGAGGGAAGGCAACGAAGAGGATTTGAAAGCAAGGCAGATTTGCAGGAAACAGATTTCAGGAGGTAGATTCGACTCGCCTTTAAAGCACATGAAAAGCCGCAAAAGGGTGACAATGATGCCCTTGGCCAAAAAGGGCGTATGCGTTCTTTCCTGAATATATTCATGAAAAAACGCATACGCCCTTTTTGGCCAACCAAGCAAGCCGGAAGGGCAAATCAGCGTTACAAAGAAGTCTCGCATGCCCTCGGTAAAAAGGGCCATGCTGAACAAACTGTAAAAACCAGAAAAACAGGACAGGCCATGGAGACATGGGAGCCTTGCTACACTGATGGGTGGGATGTAAATTGCCAACAGGCACTCTGGAGAACTGTACGGTGTGTCCTGAAACAAGTAATAAACACAGCTTAGAGAGCATAGGGCACTTCCACTCATGGGCGTATAAATTGGGAAAACTAAAAACCAACAACACACAGGCACCCCAAACTTTACGGCTGCTCTGTTTCCAAGAACCTCCACTTCGGTACACCTTCAATATCCCAGGAAAGAGAAAAATGGATAAACAAATGGTGGTACTTGGCACAATGGAATATCACTCAGCCATGAAATCAATGTCATAAGGCTAGTTAGCAGCATGATGAGTGAATTTACGTATGATGATTCTAAGTGAAATAAGTCACACAGAAAAGACACTTAAACTAAGATATCGCTTATAGAGGGAATGTCAAAATCGCTACACTTGAACTGAATTACAAAACAGAACAGAGTCACACCTTTAGAAGACACACTATGGCTTCTTAATGGGAAAGGTGAGGTGGGGTGATGCATAAAACAAGGGTCAGAAATTAGTTCAGAGACCGTTCCATAAGCCAAATATGTAATAGACAAGGCCTACTCCCTGCTCAGTGATCTGGACTCAACACCCCCTAGTCACCGCACAAGAATATATCTGACTAGTAAGAATCTGAAAATCTATGTATCGATATCTATCTGCGAGTGAATCAAGAGGCTGTAAAACGGCATAAACACAGCAGGGAAAAGGAGCCAAACCCCATTCTAAACATAAATAACTTTTTGAAAACCCACAAAACAAAGACAGGGAAAGAGAGAGAAATTCTTACAAAATCCGTTCAGGGTCTCTGATGCAACCTGGATTGACCATATCTAGACCCACAGCTGGATGAGACATAAGGCTGGACACTCTTGGGGCTGAGAGGATTGGTGAGGTTGGGTGAGCAAACGCAGATACTTTAAAATAATACCGCGGGGTACCCCCCCCCATGGGTCTCAAATCTCCAGGTACAAGGGCATCTTCCTACATCAAAACATGCATGGGAAACACAGAAGATGGTGAGCCGTGAGATCGGGAAAGGTTTCTAAAAGGCACCTCATTTCTCCTCTCTTTGTGCTCGGGTTCGTCATTCCAGCCGCTTGACTAACCATCTCCCTACTTGGAGAATCAGCACCTTTAACCTCCTGTTTCGTACAGGTTGCAATTTGTCCTGAGGATGAACGGGAAGACGGGCAACCAACGAGAGACTAGCCCTAGGTTTTGGGACAGGCACAGGTCACTCCATTTTCCCATCAGGAAGAAGAATGAACCACAGGCTCACCCTGCCCCCCAGAACCAAAATAGGGCCTGAAGCAATCCTGCGCTTTTGCGGCCAGCTCCCAAAAAAGCGAGTAGACAAATGGAGCTCAGGGGCACTGCAATTCACAAACGTGCAGAGTTATAAATGAGAACTCTCGTCCACAAATATATTGATGGAAGGCAACGAAGAGGATTTGAAAGCAAGGAAGATTTGCAAGAAACCGATTTCAGGAGGTAGATTCGACTCGCCTTTAAAGCACATGAAAAGCGGCAAAACGTTGACAATGATGCCCTTGGCCAAAAAGGGCGTATGCGTTTTTTCCTGAATATATTCAGGAAAAAACGCATACGCCCTTTTTGGC
This sequence comes from Eubalaena glacialis, assembly GCF_028564815.1. Lineage (NCBI taxonomy): Eukaryota > Metazoa > Chordata > Mammalia > Artiodactyla > Balaenidae > Eubalaena > Eubalaena glacialis. Next base: position 1,478,886 of record NW_026871495.1, read on the forward strand.
CAACCAAGCAAGCCGGAAGTGCAAATCAGCGCTACAAAGAAGTATCGCTTGCCCTCGGTCTAAAGGGCCATGCTGAAAAAAGTGTAAAAACCAGAAAAGCAGGACAGGCCATGGAGACATGGGAGCCTTGCTATGCTGATGGGTGGGATGTAAATTGCCAACAGGCACTCTGGAGAAGTGTACGGTGTGTCCTGAAACAAGTAATAAACACAGCTTAAAGAGCATAGGGCACTTCCACTCATGGGCGTATAAATTGGGAAAACTAAAAATCAACAAGACACAGGCACCCCAAACTTTACGGCTGCTCTGTTTCCAAGAACCTCCACTTCGGTACACCTTCAATATCCCAGGAAAGAGAAAAATGGATAAACAAATGGTGGTACTTGGCACAATGGAATATCACTCAGCCATGAAATCAATGTCATAAGGCTAGTTAGCGGCATGATGAGTGGATTTAGCGACGATGATTCTAAGTGAAATAAGTCACACAGAAAAAGACACTTATCCTAAGATATCGCTTAAAGAGGGAATGTCAAAATCGCTGCACTTGAACTGAATTACAAAACAGAACAGAGTCACACCTTTAGAAGACACACTATGGCTGCTTAACGGGAAAGGTGAGGTGGGGTGATGCATAGAAGAAGGGTTTGAAATTAGCTCAGAGACCGCTCCATAAGCCAAATATGTAATAGACAAGGCCTACTCCCTGCTCAGTGAACTGGACTCAACACCCCCTAGTCACCGCACAAGAATATATCTGACTCGTAAGAATCTGAAAACCTATGTATCGATATCTCTCTGCAAGTGAATCAAGAGGGTGTAAAGCGGCATAAACACAGCAGGGAAAAGCAGCCAAACCCCATTCTAAACATACATTACTTTACAAAACCCACAAAACAAAGACAGTGAAAGAGAGAGAAATTCTTACAAAATCCGTTCAGGGGCTCTTATGCCACCTGGATTGACCATATCTAGACCCACAGCTGGATGAGACATAAGGCTGGACACTCTTGGGGCTGAGAGGATTGGTGAGGTTGGGTGAGCAAACGCAGATACTTTAAAATAATACCGCGGGGTACCCCCCCCCATGGGTCTCAAATCTCCAGGTACAAGGGCATCTTCCTACATCAAAACATGCATGGGAAACCCAGAAGATGGTGAGCCGTGAGATCGGGAAAGGTTTCTAAAAGGCACCTCATTTCTCCTCTCTTTGTGCTCGGGTTCGTCATTCCAGCCGCTTGACTAACCATCTCCCTACTTGGAGAATCAGCACCTTTAACCTCCTGTTTCGTACAGGTTGCAATTTGTCCTGAGGATGAACGGGAAGACGGGCAACCAACGAGAGACTAGCCCTAGGTTTTGGGACAGGCACAGGTCACTCCATTTTCCCATCAGGAAGAAGAATGAACCACAGGCTCAGCCTGCCCCCCAGAACCAAAATAGGGCCTGAAGCAATCCTGCTCTTTTGCGGCCAGCTCCCAAAAAAGCGAGTAGACAAATGGAGCTCAGGGGCACTGCAATTCACAAACGTGCAGAGTTATAAATGAGAACTCTCGTCCACAAATATATTGAGGGAAGGCAACGAAGAGGATTTGAAAGCAAGGAAGATTTGCAAGAAACCGATTTCAGGAGGTAGATTCGACTCGCCTTTAAAGCACATGAAAAGTGGCAAAACGTTGATAATGATGCCCTTGACCAAAAAGGGCGTATGCCTTTTTTCCTGAATATATTCAGGAAAAAAGGCATACGCCCTTTTTGGCCAACCAAGCAAGCCAGAAGGGCAAATCAGCGCTACAAAGAAGTCTCGCTTGACCTCGGTCAAAAGGGCCATGCTGAAAAAGTGTAAAAACCAGAAAAGCAGGACAGGCCATGGAGACATGGAAGCCTTGCTAAGCTGATGGGTGGGACGTAAATGGCCAACAGGCACTCTGGAGAAGTGTACGGTGTGTCCTGAAAAAAGTAATAAACACAGCTTAGAGAGCATAGGGCACTTCCACTCATGGGCGTATAAATTGGGAAAACTAAAAATCAACAAGACACAGGCACCCAGAACTTTACGGCTGCTCTGTTTCCAAGAACCTCCACTTTGTTACACCTGCAATATCCCAGGAAAGAGAAAAATGGATAAAGAAATGGTGGTACTTGGCACAATGGAATATCACTCAGCCATGAAATCAGTGTCATAAGGCTAGTTAGCACCATGATGAGTGGATTTAGCAACGATAATTCTAAGTGAAATAAGTCACACAGAAAAAGACACTTATCCTAAGATATCGCTTATACAGGGAATGTCAAAATCGCTACACTTGAACTGAATTACAAAACAGAACAGAGTCACACCTTTAGAAGACACACTATGGCTGCTTAATGGAAAAGGTGAGGTGGGGTGATACATAAAACAGGGGTTTGAAATTAGCTCAGAGACCACTCCATAAGCCAAATATGTAATAGACAAGGCCTACTCCCTGCTCAGTGAACTGGACTCAACACCCCCTAGTCACCGCACAAGAATATATCTGACTAGTAAGAATCTGAAAACCTTTGTATCGATATCTCTCTGCAAGTGAATCAAGAGGGTGTAAAGCGGCATAAACACAGCAGGGAAAAGCAGCCAAGACCCATTCTAAACATAAATTCCTTTAAACATCCCACAAAACAAAGAGAGTGAAAGAGAGAGAAATTCTTACAAAATCCGTTCAGGGTCTCTGATGCAACATGGATTGACCATATCTAGACCCACAGCTGGATCAGACATAAGGCTGGACACTCTTGGGGCTGAGAGGATTGGTGAGGTTGGATGAGCAAACGCAGATACTTTAAAGTAATACCGCGGGGTACCCACCCCATGGGTCTCAAATCTCCAGGTACAAGGGCATCTTCCTACATCAAAACATGCATGTGAAACCAAGAAGATGGTATGCCGTGAGATCGGGAAAGGTTTCTAAAACGCACCTCATTTCTCCTCTCCTTGTGCTCGGGTTCCCCATTTCAGCCGCTTGATTAACCATCTCCCTACTTGGAGAATCAGCATCTTTAAACTCCTGTATCGTACAGGTTGCAATTTTCCTGAGGATGAACGGGAAGACGGGGAACCAAAGAGAGACTAGCCCTAGGTGTTGAGACAGGCACAGGTCACTCCATTTTCCCATCAGGAAGAAGAATGAACCACAGGCTCAGCCTGCCCCCCAAAACCAAAATAGGGCCTGAAGCAATCCTGCGCTTTTGCGGCCAGCTCCCAAAAAAGCGAGTAGACAAATGGAGCTCAGGGGCACTGCAATTCACAAACGTGCAGAGTTATAAATGAGAACTCTCGTCCACAAATATATTGAAGGAAGGCAACGAAGAGGATTTGAAAGCAAGGCAGATTTGCAGGAAACAGATTTCAGGAGGTAGATTCGACTCGCCTTTAAAGCACATGAAAAGCGGCAAAACGTTGACAATGATGCCCTTGGCCAAAAAGGGCGTATGCGTTTTTTCCTGAATATATTCAGGAAAAAACGCATACGCCCTTTTTGGCCAACCAAGCAAGCCGGAAGGGCAAATCAGCGCTACAAAGAAATCTCGCTTGCCATCGGTCAAAAGGGACATTCTTAAAAAAGTGTAAAAACCATAAAAGCAGGACAGGCCATGGAGACATGGGAGCCTTGCTACGCTGATGGGCGGGATGTAAATTGCCAACAGGCACTCTGGAGAAGTGTACGGTGTGTCCTGAAAAAAGTAATAAACACAGCTTAGAGAGCATAGAGCACTTCCACTCATGGGCGTATACATTGGAAAACTAAAAATCAACAAGACACAAGCACTGCAACCTTTACGGCTGCTCTGTTTCCAAGAACCTCCACTTCGGTACACCTTCAATATCCCAGAAAGAGAAAAATGGATAAAGAAATGGTGGTACTTGGCACAAGGGAATATCACTCAGCCATGAAATCAATGTATAAGGTTAGTTAGCAGCATGATAAGTGGATTTAGGTACGATGATTCTAAGTGAAATAAGTCACACAGCGAAAGACACTTATCCTAAGATATCGCTTATAGAGGGAATGTCAAAATCGCTACACTTGAACTGAATTACAAAACAGAACAGAGTCACACATTTAGAAGACACACTATGGCTGCTTAACGGGAAAGGTGAGGTGGGGTGATGCATAAAACAAGGGTTTGAAATTAGCTCAGACACCGTTCCATAAGCCAAATATGTAATAGAAAAGGCCTACTCCCTGCTCAGTGACCTGCACTCAACACCCGCTATTCACCGCACAAGAATATATCTGACTAGTAAGAATCTGAAAACCTATGTATCGATATCTCTCTGCAGGTGAATCAAGAGGGTGTAAAGCGGCATAAACAGGGCAGGGAAAAGCAGCCAAGCCCCATTCTAAACATAAATTACTTAAAAAAACCCACAAAACAAAGACAGTGAAAGAGATAGAAATTCTTACAAAATCAGTTCAGGGGCTCTTATGCCACCTGGATTGACCATATCTAGACCCACAGCTGGATGAGACATAAGGCTGGACACTCTTGGGGCTGAGAAGTTTGGTGAGGTTGGGTGAGCAAACGCAGATACATTAAAGTAATACCGTGGTGTACCCACCCCATGGGTCTTAAATCTCCAGGTACAAGGGCATCCTCCTACATCCAAACATGCATGGGAAACCCAGAGAATTGTATGCCGTGAGATCGGGAAAGGCTTCTAAAACGCACCTCATTTCTCCTCTCCTTGTGCTCGGGTTCGCCATTCTAGGCGCTTGACTAAACATCTCCCTACTTGGAGAATCAGCACCTTTAACCTCCTGTTTCGTACAGGTTGCAATTTGTCCTGAGGATGAACGGGAAGACGGGCAACCAACGGGAGACTAGCCCTAGGTGTTGGGACAGGCACAGGTCACTCCATTTTCCCATCAGGAAGAAGAATGAATCACAGGCTCAGCGTGCCCCCCAGAACCAAAATAGGGCCTGAAGCAATCCTGCGCTTTTGCGGCCAGCTCCCAAAAAAGCGAGTAGACAAATGGAGCTAAGGGGCACTGCAATTCACAAACGTGCAGAGTTATCAATGAGAACTCTCGTCCACAAATATATTGAGGGAAGGCAACGAAGAGGATTTGAAAGCAAGGCAGATTTTCAGGAAACAGATTTCAGGAGGTAGATTTGACTCGCCTGTAAAGCACATGAAAAGCGGCAAAACGTTGACAATGATGCCCATGGCCAAAAAGGGCGTATGCGTTTTTTCCTGAATATATTCAGGAAAAAACGCATACGCCCTTTTTGGCCAACCAAGCAAGCCGGAAGGGCAAATCAGCGCTACAAGGAAGTCTCGCTTGCCCTCGGTCAAAAGGGCCATGCTGAAAAAAGTGTAAAAACCAGAAAAGCAGGACAGGCCATGGAGACATGGGAGCCTTGCTACGCTGATGGGCGGGATGTAAATTGCTAAACAGCCACTCTGGAGAATTGTACGGTGTGTCCTGAAACAAGTAATAAACACAAATTAGAGAGCATAGGGCACTTCCATTCATGGGCATATAAATTGGGAAAACTAAAAATCAACAAGACACAGGCACCCCAAACTTTACGGCTGCTCTGTTTCCAAGAACCTCCACTTTGGTACACCTTCAATATCCCAGGAAAGAGAAAAATGGATAAAGAAATGGTTGTACTTGGCACAATGGAATATCACTCAGCCATGAAATCAATGTCATAAGGCTAGTTAGCAGCATGATGAGTGGATTTAGATACGATGATTCTAAGTGAAATAAGTCACACAGAAAAAGACACTTATCCTAAGATATCGCTTATAGAGGGAATGTCAAAATCGCTACGCTTGAACTGAATTACAAAATAGAACACAGTCACACCTTTAGAAGACACACTATGGCTGCTTAACGGGAAAGGTGAGGTGGGGTGATGCATAAAACAAGGGTTTGAAGTTAGCTCAGAGACCGCTCCATAAGCCAAATATGTAATAGACAAGGCCTACTCCCTGCTCAGTAAACTGGACTCAACACCCCCTAGTCACCGCACAAGAATATATCTGACTCGTAAGAATCTGAAAACCTATGTATCGATATCTCTCTGCAAGTGAATCAAGAGGGTGTAAAGCGGCATAAACACAGCAGGGAAAAGCAGACAAGACCCATTCTAAACATAAATTAGTTAAAAAAACCCACAAAACAAAGACAGTGAAAGAGAGAGAAATTCTTACAAAATCCGTTCAGGGTCTCTGATGCAACCTGGATTGACCATATCTAGACCCACAGTTGGATGAGACATAAGGCTGGACACTCTTGGGGCTGAGAGGATTGGTGAGGTTGGGTGAGCAAATGCAGATACTTTAAAGTAACTCCACGGGGTACCCACCCCATGGGTCTCAAATCTCCAGGTACAAGGGCATCTTCCTACATCAAAACATGCATGGGAAACACAGAAGATGGTATGCCATGAGATCGGGAAAGGTTTCTAAAACGCACCTCATTTCTCCTCTCCTTGTGCTCGGGTTCGCCATTCCAGCCGCTTGACTAACCATCTCCCTACTTGGAGAATCAGCACCTTTAACCTCCTGTTTCGTACAGGTTGTAATTTGTCCTGAGAATGAACGGGAAGACGGGGAACCAACGAGAGACAAACCCTAGGTGTTGGGACAGGCACAGGTCACTCCATTTTCCCATCAGGAAGAAGAATGAACCACAGGCTCCGCCTGCCCCCTGGAAGCCGAATAGGGCCTGGAACAATCCTGCGCTTTTGCGGCCAGCTCCCAAAAAAGCGAGGAGACAAATGGAGCTCAGGGGCACTGCAATTCACAAACGTGCAGAGTTATAAATGAGAACTCTCGTCCACAAATATATTGAGGGAAGGCAACGAAGAGGATTTGAAAGCAAGGCAGATTTGCAGGAAACAGATTTCAGGAGGTAGATTCGACTCGCCTTTAAAGCACATGAAAAGCGGCAAAACGTTGACAATGATGCCCTTGGCCAAAAAGGGCGTATGCGTTTTTTCCTGAATATATTCAGGAAAAATCGCATACGCCCTTTTTGGCCAACCAAGCAAGCCGGAAGGGCAAATCAGCGCTACAAAGAAGTCTCGCTTGCCCTCGGTCAAAAGGGCCATGCTGAACCAAGTGTAAAAACCAGAAAAGCAGGACAGGCCATGGAGACATGGGAGCCTTGCTACGCTGATGGGCGGGATGTAAATTGCCAACAGGCACTCTGGAGAAGTGTACGGTGTGTCCTGAAACAAGTAATAAACACAGCGTAGAGAGCATAGGGCACTTCCACTCATGGGCATATAAATTGGGAAAACTAAAAATCAACAAGACACAGGCACCCCAAACTTTACGGCTGCTCTGTTTCCAAGAACCTCCACTTCGGTACACCTTCAATATCCCAGGAAAGAGAAAAATGGATAAAGAAATGGTGGTACTTGGCACAATGGAATATCACTCAGCCATGAAATCAGTGTCATCAGGCTAGTTAGCAGCATGATGAGTGGATTTAGCGACGATGATTCTAAGTGAAATAAGTCACACAGAAAAAGACACTTATCCTAAGATATCGCTTATAGAGAGAATGTCAAAATCGCTACACTTTAACTGAATTACAAAACAGAACAGAGTCACACCTTTAGAAGACACACTATGGCTGCTTAACGGAAAAGGTGAGGTGGGGTGATACATAAAACAGGGGTTTGAAATTAGCTCAGAGACCACTCCATAAGCCAAATATGTAATAGACAAGGCCTACCCCCTGCTCAGTGAACTGGACTCAACACCCCCTAGTCACCGCACAAGAATATATCTGACTAGTAAGAATCTGAAAACCTATGTATCGATATCTCTCTGCAAGTGAATCAAGAGGGTGTAAAGCGGCATAAACACAGCAGGGAAAAGCAGCAAAGCCCCATTCTAAACATAAATTACTTAAAAAAACCCACAAAACAAAGACAGTGAAAGAGAGAGAAATTCTTACAAAATCAGTTCAGGGGCTCTGATGCCACCTGGTTCGACCATATCTAGAGCCACAGCTGGATGAGACATAAGGCTGGACACTCTTGGGGCTGAGAGGATTGGTGAGGTTGGGTGAGCAAACGCAGATACTTTAAAGTAATACCGCAGGGTACCCACCCCATGGGTCTCAAATCTCCAGGTACAAGGGCATCTTCCTACATCAAAACATGCATGGGAAACCCAGAGGTTTGTATGCCGTGAGATCGGGAAAGGCTTCTAAAACGCACCTCATTTCTCCTCTCCTTGTGCTCGGGTTCACCTTTCTAGCTGCTTGACTAAACATCTCCCTACTTGGAGAATCAGCACCTTTAACCTCCTGTTTCGTACAGGTTGCAATTTGTCCTGAGGATGAACGGGAAGACGGGGAACCAACGAGAGACTAGCCCTAGGTGTTGGGACAGGCACAGGTCACTCCATTTTCCCATCAGGAAGAAGAATGAACCACAGGCTCAGCCTGCCCCCCAGAACCAAAATAGGGCCTGAAGCAATCCTGCGCTTTTGCGGCCAGCTCCCAAAAAAGCGAGGAGACAAATGGAGCTCAGGGGCACTGCAATTCACAAACGTGCAGAGTTATAAATGAGAACTCTCGTCCACAAATATATTGAGGGAAGGCAACGAAGAGGATTTGAAAGCAAGGCAGATTTGCAGGAAACAGATTTCAGGAGGTAGATTCGACTCGCCTTTAAAGCACATGAAAAGCAGCAAAACATTGACAATGATGCCCTTGGCCAAAAAGGGCGTATGCGTTTTTTCCTGAATATATTCAGGAAAAAACGCATACGCCCTTTTTGGCCAACCAAGCAAGCCGGAAGGGCAAATCAGCGCTACAAAGAAGTCTCGCTTGCCCTCGGTCAAAAGGGCCATGCTGAAGAAAGTGTAAAAACCAGAAAAGCAGGACAGGCCATGGAGACATGGGAGCCTTGCTACGCTGATGGGCGGGATGTAAATTGCCAACAGGCACTCTGGAGAAGTGTACGGTGTGTCCTGAAAAAGTAATAAACACAGCTTAGAGAGCATAGGGCACTTCCACTCATGGGCGTATAAATTGGGAAAACTAAAAATCAACAAGACACAGGCACCCCAAACTTTACGGCTGCTCTGTTTCTAAGAACCTCCACTTCGGTACACCTTCAATATCCCAGGAAAGAGAAAAATGGATAAAGAAATGGTGGTACTTGGCACAATGGAATATCACTCAGCCATGAAATCTATGTCATAAGGCTAGTTAGCAGCATGATGAGTGGATTTAGGTACGATGATTCTAAGTGAAATAAGTCACAGAGAAAAAGACACTTATCCTAAGATATCGCTTATAGAGGGAATGTCAAAATCGCTACACTTGAACTGAATTACAAAACAGAACAGAGTCACACCATTAGAAGACACAATATGGCTGCTTAACGGGAAAGGTGAGGTGGGGTGATGCATAGAACAAGGGTTTGAAATTAGCTCAGATACCGCTGCATAAGCCAAATATGTAATAGACAAGGCCTACTCCCTGCTCAGTGAACTGGACTCAACACCCCCTAGTCACCGCACAAGAATATATCTGACTAGTAAGAATCTGAAAACCTTTGTATCGATATCTCTCTGCAAGTGAATCAAGAGGGTGTAAAGCGGCATAAACACAGCAGGGAAAAGCAGCCAAGCCCCATTCTAAACATACATTACTTTAAAAAACCCACAAAGCAAAGACAGTGAAAGAGAGAGAAATTCTTACAAAATCCGTTCAGGGTCTCTAATGCAACCTGGATTGACCATATCTAGACCCACAGCTGGATGAGACATAAGGCTGGACACTCTTGGGGCTGAAAGGGTTGGTGAGGTTGGGTGAGCAAATGCAGATACTTTAAAGTAACACTGCGGGGTACCCACGCCATGTGTCTCAAATCTCCAGGTACAAGGGCATCTTCCTACATCAAAACCTGCAAGCGAAAGCCAGAAGATGGTATGCAGTGAAATCGGGAAAGGTTTCTAAAACGCACCTCATTTCTCCTCTCCTTGTGATCGGGTTCGCCATTCCAGCCGCTTGACTAACCATCTCCCTACTTGGAGAATCAGCACCTTTAACCTCCTGTTTCGTACAGGTTGCAATTTGTCCTGAGGATGAACGGGAAGATGGGGAACCAACGAGAGACTAGCCCTAGGTGTTGGGACAGGCACAGGTCACTCCATTTTCCCATCAGGAAGAAGAATGAACCACAGGCTCCGCCGGCCCCATGGAAGCCGAATAACGCCTGAAGCAATCCTGCGCTTTTGCGGCCAGCTCACAAAAAAGCGAGGAGACAAATGGAGCTCAGGGGCACTGCAATTCAGAAACTTGCAGAGTTATAAATGATAACTCTCGTCCACAAATATATTAAGGGAAGGCAAGGAAGAGGATTTGAAAGCAAGGCAGATTTGCAGGAAACAGATTTCAGGAGGTAGATTCGACTCGCCTTTAAAGCACATGAAAAGCGGCAAAACGTTGACAATGATGCCCTTGGCCAAAAAGGGCGTATGCGTTTTTTCCTGAATATATTCAGGAAAAAACGCATACGCCCTTTTTGGCCAACCAAGCAAGCCGGAAGGGCAAATCAGTGCTACAAAGAAGTCTCGCTTGCCCTCGGTCAAAAGGGCCATGCTGAAAAAAGTGTAAAAACCAGAAAAGCAGGACAGGCTATGGAGACATGGGAGCCTTGCTATGCTGATGGGCGGGATGTAAATTGCCAACAGGCACTCTGGAGAAGTGTACGGTGTGTCCTGAAACAAGTAATAAACACAGCTTAAAGAGCATAGGGCACTTCCACTCATGGGCGGTATAAATTGGAAAAACTAAAACTCAACAAGACACAGGCACCCCAAACTTTACGGCTGCTCTGTTGCCAAGAACCTCCGCTTCGGTACACCTTCAATATCCCAGGAAAGAGAAAAATGGATAAAGAAATGGTGGTACTTGGCACAATGGAATATCACTCAGCCATGAAATCAATGTCATAAGGCTAGTTAGCAGCATGATGAGTGGATTTAGGTACGATGATTCTAAGTGAAATAAGTCACACAGAAAAAGGCACTTATCCTAAGATATCGCTTATAGAGGGAATGTCAAAATCGCTACACTTGAACTGAATTACAAAACAGAACAGAGTCCCACCATTAGAAGACACACTATGGCTGCTTAACAGGAAAGGTGAGGTGGGGTGATGCATAAAACAAGGGTTTGAAATTAGCTCAGAGACCACTCCATAAGCCAAATATGTAATAGACAAGGCCTACTCCCTGCTCAGTGAACTGGACTCAACACCCCCTAGTCACCGCACAAGAATATATATGACTAGTAAGAATCTGAAAACCTATGTATCGATATCTCTCTGCAAGTGAATCAAGAGGGTGTAAAGCGGCATAAACACAGCAGGGAAAAGCAGCCAAGACACATTCTAAACATAAATTACTTTACAAATCCCACAAAAGAAAGACAGTGAAAGAGAGAGAAATTCTTACAAAATCCGTTCAAGGTCTCTGATACAACCTGGATTGACCATATCTAGACCCACAGCTGGATGAGACATAAGGCTGGACACTCTTGGGGCTGAAAGTGTTGGTGAGGTTGGGTGAGCAAATGCAGATAATTTAAAGTAACACTGCGGGGTACCCACGCCATGTGTCTCAAATCTCCAGGTACAAGGGCATCGTCCTACATCAAAACATGCAAGGGAAACCCAGAAGATGGTATGCAGTGAAATCGGGAAAGGTTTCTAAAACGCACCTCATTTCTCCTCTCCTTGTGCTCGGGTTCGCCATTCCAGCCGCTTGACTAACCATCTCCCTACTTGGAGAATCAGCACCTTTAACCTCCTGTTTCGTACAGGTTGCAATTTGTCCTGAGGATGAACGGGAAGATGGGGAACCAACGAGAGACTAGCCCTAGGTGTTGGGACAGGCACAGGTCACTCCATTTTCCCATCAGGAAGAAGAATGAACCACAGGCTCCGCCGGCCCCATGGAAGCCGAATAACGCCTGAAGCAATCCTGCGCTTTTGCGGCCAGCTCCCAAAAAAGCGAGGAGACAAATGGAGCTCAGGGGCACTGCAATTCACAAACATGCAGAGTTATAAATGAGAACTCTCGTCCACAAATATATTGAGGGAAGGCAACGAAGAGGATTTGAAAGCAAGGCAGATTTGCAGGAAACAGATTTCAGGAGGTAGATTCGACTCGCCTTTAAAGCACATGAAAAGCGGCAAAACGTTGACAATGATGCCCTTGGCCAAAAAGGGCGTATGCGTTTTTTCCTGAATATATTCAGGAAAAAACGCATACGCCCTTTTTGGCCAACCAAGCAAGCCGGAAGGGCAAATCAGCGCTACAAAGAAGTATCGCTTGCCCTCGGTCTAAAGGGCCATGCTGAAAAAAGTGTAAAAACCAGAAAAGCAGGACAGGCCATGGAGACATGGGAGCCTTGCTATGCTGATGGGTGGGATGTAAATTGCCAACAGGCACTCTGGAGAAGTGTACGGTGTGTCCTGAAACAAGTAATAAACACAGCTTAAAGAGCATAGGGCACTTCCACTCATGGGCGTATAAATTGGGAAAACTAAAAATCAACAAGACACAGGCACCCCAAACTTTACGGCTGCTCTGTTTCCAAGAACCTCCACTTCGGTACACCTTCAATATCCCAGGAAAGAGAAAAATGGATAAACAAATGGTGGTACTTGGCACAATGGAATATCACTCAGCCATGAAATCAATGTCCTAAGGCTAGTTAGCGGCATGATGAGTGGATTTAGCGACGATGATTCTAAGTGAAATAAGTCACACAGAAAAAGACACTTATCCTAAGATATCGCTTAAAGAGGGAATGTCAAAATCGCTGCACTTGAACTGAATTACAAAACAGAACAGAGTCACACCTTTAGAAGACACACTATGGCTGCTTAACGGGAAAGGTGAGGTGGGGTGATGCATAGAAGAAGGGTTTGAAATTAGCTCAGAGACCGCTCCATAAGCCAAATATGTAATAGACAAGGCCTACTCCCTGCTCAGTGAACTGGACTCAACACCCCCTAGTCACCGCACAAGAATATATCTGACTAGTAAGAATCTGAAAACCTATGTATCGATATCTCTCTGCAAGTGAATCAAGAGGGTGTAAAGCGGCATAAACACAGCAGGGAAAAGCAGCCAAACCCCATTCTAAACATACATTACTTTAAAAAACCCACAAAACAAAGACAGTGAAAGAGAGAGAAATTCTTACAAAATCCGTTCAGGGGCTCTTATGCCACCTGGATTGACCATATCTAGACCCACAGCTGGATGAGACATAAGGCTGGACACTCTTGGGGCTGAGAGGATTGGTGAGGTTGGGTGAGCAAACGAAGATAATTTAAAGTAATACCGCAGGGTACCCACCCCATGGGTCTCAAATCTCCAGGTACAAGGGCATCTTCCTACATCAAAACATGCATGGGAAACCCAGAAGATGGTATGCCGTGGGATCGGGAAAGGTTTCTAAAACGCACCTCATTACTTCTCTCCTTGTGCTCGGGTTCGCCATTCCAGCCGCTTGACTAACCATCTCCCTACTTGGAGAATCAGCACCTTTAACCTCCTGTTTCGTCCAGGTTGCAATTTGTCCTGAGGATGCACGGGAAGACGGGGAACCAACGAGAGACTAGCCCTAGGTGTTGGGACAGGCACAGGTCACTCCATTTTCCCATCAGGAAGAAGAATGAACCACAGGCTCAGCCTGCCCCCCAGAACCAAAATAGGGCCTGAAGCAATCCTGCGTTTTTGCGGCCAGCTCCCAAAAAAGCGAGTAGACAAATGGAGCTCAGCGGCACTGCAATTCACAAAAGTGCAGAGTTATAAATGAGAACTCTCGTCCACAAATATATTGAGGGAAGGCAACGAAGAGGATTTGAAAGCCAGGCAGATTTGCAGGAAACAGATTTCAGGAGGTAGATTCGACTCGCCTTTAAAGCACATGAAAAGCCGCAAAAGGGTGACAATGATGCCCTTGGCCAAAAAGGGCGTATGCGTTCTTTCCTGAATATATTCAGGAAAAAACGCATACGCCCTTTTTGGCCAACCAAGCAAGCCGGAAGGGCAAATCAGCGTTACAAAGAAGTCTCGCATGCCCTCGGTAAAAAGGGCCATGCTGAACAAACTGTAAAAACCAGAAAAACAGGACAGGCCATGGAGACATGGGAGCCTTGCTACACTGATGGGTGGGATGTAAATTGCCAACAGGCACTCTGGAGAACTGTACGGTGTGTCCTGAAACAAGTAATAAACACAGCTTAGAGAGCATAGGGCACTTCCACTCATGGGCGTATAAATTGGGAAAACTAAAAACCAACAACACACAGGCACCCCAAACTTTACGGCTGCTCTGTTTCCAAGAACCTCCACTTCGGTACACCTTCAATATCCCAGGAAAGAGAAAAATGGATAAACAAATGGTGGTACTTGGCACAATGGAATATCACTCAGCCATGAAATCAATGTCATAAGGCTAGTTAGCAGCATGATGAGTGAATTTACGTATGATGATTCTAAGTGAAATAAGTCACACAGAAAAGACACTTAAACTAAGATATCGCTTATAGAGGGAATGTCAAAATCGCTACACTTGAACTGAATTACAAAACAGAACAGAGTCACACCTTTAGAAGACACACTATGGCTTCTTAATGGGAAAGGTGAGGTGGGGTGATGCATAAAACAAGGGTCAGAAATTAGTTCAGAGACCGTTCCATAAGCCAAATATGTAATAGACAAGGCCTACTCCCTGCTCAGTGATCTGGACTCAACACCCCCTAGTCACCGCACAAGAATATATCTCACTAGTAAGAATCTGAAAATCTATGTATCGATATCTATCTGCGAGTGAATCAAGAGCCTGTAAAACGGATTAAACACAGCAGGGAAAAGGAGCCAAACCCCATTCTAAACATAAATAACTTTTTGAAAACCCACAAAACAAAGACAGGGAAAGAGAGAGAAATTCTTACAAAATCCGTTCAGGGTCTCTGATGCAACCTGGATTGACCATATCTAGACCCACAGCTGGATGAGACATAAGGCTGGACACTCTTGGGGCTGAGAGGATTGGTGAGGTTGGGTGAGCAAACGCAGATACTTTAAAATAATACCGCGGGGTACCCCCCCCCATGGGTCTCAAATCTCCAGGTACAAGGGCATCTTCCTACATCAAAACATGCATGGGAAACCCAGAAGATGGTGAGCCGTGAGATCGGGAAAGGTTTCTAAAAGGCACCTCATTTCTCCTCTCTTTGTGCTCGGGTTCGTCATTCCAGCCGCTTGACTAACCATCTCCCTACTTGGAGAATCAGCACCTTTAACCTCCTGTTTCGTACAGGTTGCAATTTGTCCTGAGAATGAACGGGAAGACGGGCAACCAACGAGAGACTAGCCCTAGGTTTTGGGACAGGCACAGGTCACTCCATTTTCCCATCAGGAAGAAGAATGAACCACAGGCTCACCCTGCCCCCCAGAACCAAAATAGGGCCTGAAGCAATCCTGCTCTTTTGCGGCCAGCTCCCAAAAAAGCGAGTAGACAAATGGAGCTCAGGGGCACTGCAATTCACAAACGTGCAGAGTTATAAATGAGAACTCTCGTCCACAAATATATTGAGGGAAGGCAACGAAGAGGATTTGAAAGCAAGGAAGATTTGCAAGAAACCGATTTCAGGAGGTAGATTCGACTCGCCTTTAAAGCACATGAAAAGCGGCAAAACGTTGACAATGATGCCCTTGGCCAAAAAGGGCGTATGCGTTTTTTCCTGAATATTTTCAGGAAAAAACGCATACGCCCTTTTTGGCCAACCAAGCAAGCCGGAAGGGCAAATCAGCGCTACAAAGAAGTATCGCTTGCCCTCGGTCTAAAGGGCCATGCTGAAAAAAGTGTAAAAACCAGAAAAGCAGGACAGGCCATGGAGACATGGGAGCCTTGCTATGCTGATGGGTGGGATGTAAATTGCCAACAGGCACTCTGGAGAAGTGTACGGTGTGTCCTGAAACAAGTAATAAACACAGCTTAAAGAGCATAGGGCACTTCCACTCATGGGCGTATAAATTGGGAAAACTAAAAATCAACAAGACACAGGCACCCCAAACTTTACGGCTGCTCTGTTTCCAAGAACCTCCACTTCGGTACACCTTCAATATCCCAGGAAAGAGAAAAATGGATAAACAAATGGTGGTACTTGGCACAATGGAATATCACTCAGCCATGAAATCAATGTCATAAGGCTAGTTAGCGGCATGATGAGTGGATTTAGCGACGATGATTCTAAGTGAAATAAGTCACACAGAAAAAGACACTTATCCTAAGATATCGCTTAAAGAGGGAATGTCAAAATCGCTGCACTTGAACTGAATTACAAAACAGAACAGAGTCACACCTTTAGAAGACACACTATGGCTGCTTAACGGGAAAGGTGAGGTGGGGTGATGCATAGAAGAAGGGTTTGAAATTAGCTCAGAGACCGCTCCATAAGCCAAATATGTAATAGACAAGGCCTACTCCCTGCTCAGTGAACTGGACTCAACACCCCCTAGTCACCGCACAAGAATATATCTGACTCGTAAGAATCTGAAAACCTATGTATCGATATCTCTCTGCAAGTGAATCAAGAGGGTGTAAAGCGGCATAAACACAGCAGGGAAAAGCAGCCAAACCCCATTCTAAACATACATTACTTTAAAAAACCCACAAAACAAAGACAGTGAAAGAGAGAGAAATTCTTACAAAATCCGTTCAGGGGCTCTTATGCCACCTGGATTGACCATATCTAGACCCACAGCTGGATGAGACATAAGGCTGGACACTCTTGGGGCTGAGAGGATTGGTGAGGTTGGGTGAGCAAACGCAGATACTTTAAAATAATACCGCGGGGTACCCCCCCCCATGGGTCTCAAATCTCCAGGTACAAGGGCATCTTCCTACATCAAAACATGCATGGGAAACCCAGAAGATGGTGAGCCGTGAGATCGGGAAAGGTTTCTAAAAGGCACCTCATTTCTCCTCTCTTTGTGCTCGGGTTCGTCATTCCAGCCGCTTGACTAACCATCTCCCTACTTGGAGAATCAGCACCTTTAACCTCCTGTTTCGTACAGGTTGCAATTTGTCCTGAGGATGAACGGGAAGACGGGCAACCAACGAGAGACTAGCCCTAGGTTTTGGGACAGGCACAGGTCACTCCATTTTCCCATCAGGAAGAAGAATGAACCACAGGCTCACCCTGCCCCCCAGAACCAAAATAGGGCCTGAAGCAATCCTGCTCTTTTGCGGCCAGCTCCCAAAAAAGCGAGTAGACAAATGGAGCTCAGGGGCACTGCAATTCACAAACGTGCAGAGTTATAAATGAGAACTCTCGTCCACAAATATATTGAGGGAAGGCAACGAAGAGGATTTGAAAGCAAGGAAGATTTGCAAGAAACCGATTTCAGGAGGTAGATTCGACTCGCCTTTAAAGCACATGAAAAGTGGCAAAACGTTGATAATGATGCCCTTGACCAAAAAGGGCGTATGCCTTTTTTCCTGAATATATTCAGGAAAAAAGGCATACGCCCTTTTTGGCCAACCAAGCAAGCCAGAAGGGCAAATCAGCGCTACAAAGAAGTCTCGCTTGACCTCGGTCAAAAGGGCCATGCTGAAAAAGTGTAAAAACCAGAAAAGCAGGACAGGCCATGGAGACATGGAAGCCTTGCTAAGCTGATGGGTGGGACGTAAATGGCCAACAGGCACTCTGGAGAAGTGTACGGTGTGTCCTGAAAAAAGTAATAAACACAGCTTAGAGAGCATAGGGCACTTCCACTCATGGGCGTATAAATTGGGAAAACTAAAAATCAACAAGACACAGGCACCCAGAACTTTACGGCTGCTCTGTTTCCAAGAACCTCCACTTTGTTACGCCTGCAATATCCCAGGAAAGAGAAAAATGGATAAAGAAATGGTGGTACTTGGCACAATGGAATATCACTCAGCCATGAAATCAGTGTCATAAGGCTAGTTAGCACCATGATGAGTGGATTTAGCAACGATAATTCTAAGTGAAATAAGTCACACAGAAAAAGACACTTATCCTAAGATATCGCTTATACAGGGAATGTCAAAATCGCTACACTTGAACTGAATTACAAAACAGAACAGAGTCACACCTTTAGAAGACACACTATGGCTGCTTAATGGAAAAGGTGAGGTGGGGTGATACATAAAACAGGGGTTTGAAATTAGCTCAGAGACCACTCCATAAGCCAAATATGTAATAGACAAGGCCTACTCCCTGCTCAGTGAACTGGACTCAACACCCCCTAGTCACCGCACAAGAATATATCTGACTAGTAAGAATCTGAAAACCTTTGTATCGATATCTCTCTGCAAGTGAATCAAGAGGGTGTAAAGCGGCATAAACACAGCAGGGAAAAGCAGCCAAGCCTGATTCTAAACATAAATTCCTTTAAACATCCCACAAAACAAAGAGAGTGAAAGAGAGAGAAATTCTTACAAAATCCGTTCAGGGTCTCTGATGCAACATGGATTGACCATATCTAGACCCACAGCTGGATCAGACATAAGGCTGGACACTCTTGGGGCTGAGAGGATTGGTGAGGTTGGATGAGCAAACGCAGATACTTTAAAGTAATACCGCGGGGTACCCACCCCATGGGTCTCAAATCTCCAGGTACAAGGGCATCTTCCTACATCAAAACATGCATGTGAAACCAAGAAGATGGTATGCCGTGAGATCGGGAAAGGTTTCTAAAACGCACCTCATTTCTCCTCTCCTTGTGCTCGGGTTCCCCATTTCAGCCGCTTGATTAACCATCTCCCTACTTGGAGAATCAGCATCTTTAAACTCCTGTATCGTACAGGTTGCAATTTTCCTGAGGATGAACGGGAAGACGGGGAACCAAAGAGAGACTAGCCCTAGGTGTTGAGACAGGCACAGGTCACTCCATTTTCCCATCAGGAAGAAGAATGAACCACAGGCTCAGCCTGCCCCCCAAAACCAAAATAGGGCCTGAAGCAATCCTGCGCTTTTGCGGCCAGCTCCCAAAAAAGCGAGTAGACAAATGGAGCTCAGGGGCACTGCAATTCACAAACGTGCAGAGTTATAAATGAGAACTCTCGTCCACAAATATATTGAAGGAAGGCAACGAAGAGGATTTGAAAGCAAGGCAGATTTGCAGGAAACAGATTTCAGGAGGTAGATTCGACTCGCCTTTAAAGCACATGAAAAGCGGCAAAACGTTGACAATGATGCCCTTGGCCAAAAAGGGCGTATGCGTTTTTTCCTGAATATATTCAGGAAAAAACGCATACGCCCTTTTTGGCCAACCAAGCAAGCCGGAAGGGCAAATCAGCGCTACAAAGAAATCTCGCTTGCCATCGGTCAAAAGGGACATTCTTAAAAAAGTGTAAAAACCATAAAAGCAGGACAGGCCATGGAGACATGGGAGCCTTGCTACGCTGATGGGCGGGATGTAAATTGCCAACAGGCACTCTGGAGAAGTGTACGGTGTGTCCTGAAAAAAGTAATAAACACAGCTTAGAGAGCATAGAGCACTTCCACTCATGGGCGTATACATTGGAAAACTAAAAATCAACAAGACACAAGCACCGCAACCTTTACGGCTGCTCTGTTTCCAAGAACCTCCACTTCGGTACACCTTCAATATCCCAGAAAGAGAAAAATGGATAAAGAAATGGTGGTACTTGGCACAATGGAATATCACTCAGCCATGAAATCAATGTCATAAGGTTAGTTAGCAGCATGATAAGTGGATTTAGGTACGATGATTCTAAGTGAAATAAGTCACACAGCGAAAGACACTTATCCTAAGATATCGCTTATAGAGGGAATGTCAAAATCGCTACACTTGAACTGAATTACAAAACAGAACAGAGTCACACATTTAGAAGACACACTATGGCTGCTTAACGGGAAAGGTGAGGTGGGGTGATGCATAAAACAAGGGTTTGAAATTAGCTCAGACACCGTTCCATAAGCCAAATATGTAATAGAAAAGGCCTACTCCCTGCTCAGTGACCTGCACTCAACACCCGCTATTCACCGCACAAGAATATATCTGACTAGTAAGAATCTGAAAACCTATGTATCGATATCTCTCTGCAGGTGAATCAAGAGGGTGTAAAGCGGCATAAACAGGGCAGGGAAAAGCAGCCAAGCCCCATTCTAAACATAAATTACTTAAAAAAACCCACAAAACAAAGACAGTGAAAGAGATAGAAATTCTTACAAAATCAGTTCAGGGGCTCTTATGCCACCTGGATTGACCATATCTAGACCCACAGCTGGATGAGACATAAGGCTGGACACTCTTGGGGCTGAGAAGTTTGGTGAGGTTGGGTGAGCAAACGCAGATACATTAAAGTAATACCGTGGTGTACCCACCCCATGGGTCTTAAATCTCCAGGTACAAGGGCATCCTCCTACATCCAAACATGCATGGGAAACCCAGAGAATTGTATGCCGTGAGATCGGGAAAGGCTTCTAAAACGCACCTCATTTCTCCTCTCCTTGTGCTCGGGTTCGCCATTCTAGGCGCTTGACTAAACATCTCCCTACTTGGAGAATCAGCACCTTTAACCTCCTGTTTCGTACAGGTTGCAATTTGTCCTGAGGATGAACGGGAAGACGGGCAACCAACGGGAGACTAGCCCTAGGTGTTGGGACAGGCACAGGTCACTCCATTTTCCCATCAGGAAGAAGAATGAATCACAGGCTCAGCCTGCCCCCCAGAACCAAAATAGGGCCTGAAGCAATCCTGCGCTTTTGCGGCCAGCTCCCAAAAAAGCGAGTAGACAAATGGAGCTAAGGGGCACTGCAATTCACAAACGTGCAGAGTTATCAATGAGAACTCTCGTCCACAAATATATTGAGGGAAGGCAACGAAGAGGATTTGAAAGCAAGGCAGATTTTCAGGAAACAGATTTCAGGAGGTAGATTTGACTCGCCTGTAAAGCACATGAAAAGCGGCAAAACGTTGACAATGATGCCCATGGCCAAAAAGGGCGTATGCGTTTTTTCCTGAATATATTCAGGAAAAAACGCATACGCCCTTTTTGGCCAACCAAGCAAGCCGGAAGGGCAAATCAGCGCTACAAGGAAGTCTCGCTTGCCCTCGGTCAAAAGGGCCATGCTGAAAAAAGTGTAAAAACCAGAAAAGCAGGACAGGCCATGGAGACATGGGAGCCTTGCTACGCTGATGGGCGGGATGTAAATTGCTAAACAGCCACTCTGGAGAATTGTACGGTGTGTCCTGAAACAAGTAATAAACACAAATTAGAGAGCATAGGGCACTTCCATTCATGGGCATATAAATTGGGAAAACTAAAAATCAACAAGACACAGGCACCCCAAACTTTACGGCTGCTCTGTTTCCAAGAACCTCCACTTTGGTACACCTTCAATATCCCAGGAAAGAGAAAAATGGATAAAGACATGGTGGTACTTGGCACAATGGAATATCACTCAGCCATGAAATCAATGTCATAAGGCTAGTTAGCAGCATGATGAGTGGATTTAGATACGATGATTCTAAGTGAAATAAGTCACACAGAAAAAGACACTTATCCTAAGATATCGCTTATAGAGGGAATGTCAAAATCGCTACGCTTGAACTGAATTACAAAATAGAACAGAGTCACACCTTTAGAAGACACACTATGGCTGCTTAACGGGAAAGGTGAGGTGGGGTGATGCATAAAACAAGGGTTTGAAGTTAGCTCAGAGACCGCTCCATAAGCCAAATATGTAATAGACAAGGCCTACTCCCTGCTCAGTAAACTGGACTCAACACCCCCTAGTCACCGCAGAAGAATATATCTGACTCGTAAGAATCTGAAAACCTATATATCGATATCTCTCTGCAAGTGAATCAAGAGGGTGTAAAGCAGCATAAACACAGCAGGGAAAAGCAGCCAAGACCCATTCTAAACATAAATTAGTTAAAAAAACCCACAAAACAAAGACAGTGAAAGAGAGAGAAATTCTTACAAAATCCGTTCAGGGTCTCTGATGCAACCTGGATTGACCATATCTAGACCCACAGTTGGATGAGACATAAGGCTGGACACTCTTGGGGCTGAGAGGATTGGTGAGGTTGGGTGAGCAAATGCAGATACTTTAAAGTAACTCCACGGGGTACCCACCCCATGGGTCTCAAATCTCCAGGTACAAGGGCATCTTCCTACATCAAAACATGCATGGGAAACACAGAAGATGGTATGCCATGAGATCGGGAAAGGTTTCTAAAACGCACCTCATTTCTCCTCTCCTTGTGCTCGGGTTCGCCATTCCAGCCGCTTGACTAACCATCTCCCTACTTGGAGAATCAGCACCTTTAACCTCCTGTTTCGTACAGGTTGTAATTTGTCCTGAGGATGAACGGGAAGACGGGGAACCAACGAGAGACAAACCCTAGGTGTTGGGACAGGCACAGGTCACTCCATTTTCCCATCAGGAAGAAGAATGAACCACAGGCTCCGCCTGCCCCCTGGAAGCCGAATAGGGCCTGGAACAATCCTGCGCTTTTGCGGCCAGCTCCCAAAAAAGCGAGGAGACAAATGGAGCTCAGGGGAACTGCAATTCACAAACGTGCAGAGTTATAAATGAGAACTCTCGTCCACAAATATATTGAGGGAAGGCAACGAAGAGGATTTGAAAGCAAGGCAGATTTTCAGGAAACAGATTTCAGGAGGTAGATTCGACTCGCCTTTAAAGCACATGAAAAGCGGCAAAACGTTGACAATGATGCCCTTGGCCAAAAAGGGCGTATGCGTTTTTTCCTGAATATATTCAGGAAAAATCGCATACGCCCTTTTTGGCCAACCAAGCAAGCCGGAAGGGCAAATCAGCGCTACAAAGAAGTCTCGCTTGCCCTCGGTCAAAAGGGCCATGCTGAACCAAGTGTAAAAACCAGAAAAGCAGGACAGGCCATGGAGACATGGGAGCCTTGCTACGCTGATGGGCGGGATGTAAATTGCCAACAGGCACTCTGGAGAAGTGTACGGTGTGTCCTGAAACAAGTAATAAACACAGCATAGAGAGCATAGGGCACTTCCACTCATGGGCGTATAAATTGGGAAAACTAAAAATCAACAAGACACAGGCACCCCAAACTTTACGGCTGCTCTGTTTCCAAGAACCTCCACTTCGGTACACCTTCAATATCCCAGGAAAGAGAAAAATGGATAAAGAAATGGTGGTACTTGGCACAATGGAATATCACTCAGCCATGAAATCAGTGTCATCAGGCTAGTTAGCAGCATGATGAGTGGATTTAGCGACGATGATTCTAAGTGAAATAAGTCACACAGAAAAAGACACTTATCCTAAGATATCGCTTATAGAGAGAATGTCAAAATCGCTACACTTGAACTGAATTACAAAACAGAACAGAGTCACACCTTTAGAAGACACACTATGGCTGCTTAACGGAAAAGGTGAGGTGGGGTGATACATAAAACAGGGGTTTGAAATTAGCTCAGAGACCACTCCATAAGCCAAATATATAATAGACAAGGCCTACTCCCTGCTCAGTGAACTGGACTCAACACCCCCTAGTCACCTCACAAGAATATATCTGACTAGTAAAAATCTGAAAACCTATGTATCAATATCTCTCTGCAAGTGAATCAAGAGGGTGTAAAGCGGCATAAACACAGCAGGGGAAAGCAGCCAAGCTCCATTCTAAACATAAATAACTTAAAAAAACCCACAAAACAAAGACAGTGAAAGAGAGAGAAATTCCTACAAAATCCGTTCAGGGTCTCTGATGCAACCTGGATTGACCATATCTAGACCCACAGCTGGATGAGACATAAGGCTGGACACTCTTGGGGCTGAGAGGATTGGTGAGGTTGGGTGAGCAAACGCAGATACTTTAAAGTAATACTGCGGGGTACCCACCCCATGGGTCTCAAATCTCCAGGTACAAGGGCATCTTCCTACATCCAAACATGCATGGGAAACCCAGAGAATTGTATGCCGTGAGATCGGGAAAGGCTTCTAAAACGCACCTCATTTCACCTCTCCTTGTGCTCGGGTTCGCCATTCTAGGCGCTTGACTAAACATCTCCCTACTTGGAGAATCAGCACCTTTAACCTCCTGTTTCGTACAGGTTGCAATTTGTCCTGAGGATGAACGGGAAGACGGGGAACCAACGAGAGACTAGCCCTAGGTGCTGGGACAGGCACAGGTCACTCCATTTTCCCATCAGGAAGAAGAATGAACCACAGGCTCAGCCTGCCCCCCAGAACCAAAATAGCGCCTGAAGCAATCCTGCGCTTTTGCGGCCAGCTCCCAAAAAAGCGAGGAGACAAATGGAGCTCAGGGGCACTGCAATTCACAAACGTGCAGAGTTATCAATGAGAACTCTCGTCCACAAATATATGGAGGGAAGGCAACGAAGAGGATTTGAAAGCAAGGCAGATTTTCAGGAAACAGATTTCAGGAGGTAGATTTGACTCGCCTTTAAAGCACATGAAAAGCGGCAAAACGTTGACAATGATGCCCATGGCCAAAAAGGGCGTATGCGTTTTTTCCTGAATATATTCAGGAAAAATCGCATACGCCCTTTTTGGCCAACCAAGCAAGCCGGAAGGGCAAATCAGTGCTACAAAGAAGTCTCGCTTGCCCTCGGTCAAAAATGCCATGCTGAAAAAAGTGTAAAAACCAGAAAAGCAGGACAGGCCATGGAGACATGGGAGCCTTGCTACGCTGATGGGCGGGATGTAAATTGCCAACAGGCACTCTGGAGAAGTGTACGGTGTGTCCTGAAACAAGTAATAAACACAGCTTAGAGAGCATAGGGCACTTCCACTCATGGGCGTATAAATTCGGAAAACTAAAAATCAACAAGACACAGGCACCCCAAACTTTACGGCTGCTCTGTTTCCAAGAACCTCCACTTCAGTACACCTTCAATATCCCAGGAAAGAGAAAAATGGATAAACAAATGGTGGTACTTGGCACAATGGAATATCACTCAGCCATGAAATCAATGTCATAAGGCTAGTTAGCAGCATGATGAGTGGATTTAGCGACGATGATTCTAAGTGAAATAAGTCACTCAGAAAAAGACACTTATCCTAAGATATCGCTTATAGAGGGAATGTCAAAATCGCTACGCTTGAACTGAATTACAAAACAGAACAGAGTCACACCTTTAGAAGACACACTATGGCTGCTTAACGGGAAAGGTGAGGTGGGGTGATGCATAAAACAAGGGTTTGAAATTAGCTCAGAGACCGCTCCATAAGCCAAATATGTAATAGACAAGGCCTACCCCCTGCTCAGTGAACTGGACTCAACACCCCCTAGTCACCGCACAAGAATATATCTGACTAGTAAGAATCTGAAAACCTATGTATCGATATCTCTCTGCAAGTGAATCAAGAGGGTGTAAAGCGGCATAAACACAGCAGGGAAAAGCAGCAAAGCCCCATTCTAAACATAAATTACTTAAAAAAACCCACAAAACAAAGACAGTGAAAGAGAGAGAAATTCTTACAAAATCAGTTCAGGGGCTCTGATGCCACCTGGTTCGACCATATCTAGAGCCACAGCTGGATGAGACATAAGGCTGGACACTCTTGGGGCTGAGAGGATTGGTGAGGTTGGGTGAGCAAACGCAGATACTTTAAAGTAATACCGCGGGGTACCCACCCCATGGGTCTCAAATCTCCAGGTACAAGGGCATCTTCCTACATCAAAACATGCATGGGAAACCCAGAGGTTTGTATGCCGTGAGATCGGGAAAGGCTTCTAAAACGCACCTCATTTCTCCTCTCCTTGTGCTCGGGTTCACCTTTCTAGCTGCTTGACTAAACATCTCCCTACTTGGAGAATCAGCACCTTTAACCTCCTGTTTCGTACAGGTTGCAATTTGTCCTGAGGATGAACGGGAAGACGGGGAACCAACGAGAGACTAGCCCTAGGTGTTGGGACAGGCACAGGTCACTCCATTTTCCCATCAGGAAGAAGAATGAACCACAGGCTCAGCCTGCCCCCCAGAACCAAAATAGGGCCTGAAGCAATCCTGCGCTTTTGCGGCCAGCTCCCAAAAAAGCGAGCAGACAAATGGAGCTCAGGGGCACTGCAATTCACAAACGTGCAGAGTTATAAATGAGAACTCTCGTCCACAAATATATTGAGGGAAGGCAACGAAGAGGATTTGAAAGCAAGGCAGATTTGCATGAAACAGATTTCAGGAGGTAGATTCGACTCGCCTTTAAAGCACATGAAAAGCAGCAAAACGTTGACAATGATGCCCTTGGCCAAAAAGGGCGTATGCGTTTTTTCCTGAATATATTCAGGAAAAAACGCATACGCCCTTTTTGGCCAACCAAGCAAGCCGGAAGGGCAAATCAGCGCTACAAAGAAGTCTCGCTTGCCCTCGGTCAAAAGGGCCATGCTGAAGAAAGTGTAAAAACCAGAAAAGCAGGACAGGCCATGGAGACATGGGAGCCTTGCTACGCTGATGGGCGGGATGTAAATTGCCAACAGGCACTCTGGAGAAGTGTACGGTGTGTCCTGAAAAAGTAATAAACACAGCTTAGAGAGCATAGGGCACTTCCACTCATGGGCGTATAAATTGGGAAAACTAAAAATCAACAAGACACAGGCACCCCAAACTTTACGGCTGCTCTGTTTCCAAGAACCTCCACTTCGGTACACCTTCAATATCCCAGGAAAGAGAAAAATGGATAAAGAAATGGTGGTACTTGGCACAATGGAATATCACTCAGCCATGAAATCTATGTCATAAGGCTAGTTAGCACCATGATGAGTGGATTTAGGTACGATGATTCTAAGTGAAATAAGTCACAGAGAAAAAGACACTTATCCTAAGATATCGCTTATAGAGGGAATGTCAAAATCGCTACACTTGAACTGAATTACAAAACAGAACAGAGTCACACCATTAGAAGACACACTATGGCTGCTTAACGGGAAAGGTGAGGTGGGGTGATGCATAGAACAAGGGTTTGAAATTAGCTCAGATACCGCTGCATAAGCCAAATATGTAATAGACAAGGCCTACTCCCTGCTCAGTGAACTGGACTCAACACCCCCTAGTCACCGCACAAGAATATATCTGACTAGTAAGAATCTGAAAACCTTTGTATCGATATCTCTCTGCAAGTGAATCAAGAGGGTGTAAAGCGGCATAAACACAGCAGGGAAAAGCAGCCAAGCCCCATTCTAAACATACATTACTTTAAAAAACCCACAAAGCAAAGACAGTGAAAGAGAGAGAAATTCTTACAAAATCCGTTCAGGGTCTCTGATGCAACCTGGATTGACCATATCTAGACCCACAGCTGGATGAGACATAAGGCTGGACACTCTTGGGGCTGAAAAGGTTGGTGAGGTTGGGTGAGCAAATGCAGATACTTTAAAGTAACACTGCGGGGTACCCACGCCATGTGTCTCAAAACTCCAGGTACAAGGGCATCTTCCTACATCAAAACCTGCAAGCAAAACCCAAAAGATGGTATGCAGTGAAATCGGGAAAGGTTTCTAAAACGCACCTCATTTCTCCTCTCCTTGTGATCGGGTTCGCCATTCCAGCCGCTTGACTAACCATCTCCCTACTTGGAGAATCAGCACCTTTAACCTCCTGTTTCGTACAGGTTGCAATTTGTCCTGAGGATGAACGGGAAGATGGGGAACCAACGAGAGACTAGCCCTAGGTGTTGGGACAGGCACAGGTCACTCCATTTTCCCATCAGGAAGAAGAATGAACCACAGGCTCCGCCGGCCCCATGGAAGCCGAATAACGCCTGAAGCAATCCTGCGCTTTTGCGGCCAGCTCACAAAAAAGCGAGGAGACAAATGGAGCTCAGGGGCACTGCAATTCAGAAACTTGCAGAGTTATAAATGATAACTCTCGTCCACAAATATATTGAGGGAAGGCAAGGAAGAGGATTTGAAAGCAAGGCAGATTTGCAGGAAACAGATTTCAGGAGGTAGGTTCGACTCGCCTTTAAAGCACATGAAAAGCGGCAAAACGTTGACAATGATGCCCTTGGCCAAAAAGGGCGTATGCGTTTTTTCCTGAATATATTCAGGAAAAAACGCATACGCCCTTTTTGGCCAACCAAGCAAGCCGGAAGGGCAAATCAGTGCTACAAAGAAGTCTCGCTTGCCCTCGGTCAAAAGGGCCATGCTGAAAAAAGTGTAAAAACCAGAAAAGCAGGACAGGCCATGGAGACATGGGAGCCTTGCTACGCTGATGGGCGGGATGTAAATTGCCAACAGGCACTCTGGAGAAGTGTACGGTGTGTCCTGAAACAAGTAATAAACACAGCTTAAAGAGCATAGGGCACTTCCACTCATGGGCGGTATAAATTGGAAAAACTAAAACTCAACAAGACACAGGCACCCCAAACTTTACGGCTGCTCTGTTGCCAAGAACCTCCGCTTCGGTACACCTTCAATATCCCAGGAAAGAGAAAAATGGATAAAGAAATGGTGGTACTTGGCACAATGGAATATCACTCAGCCATGAAATCAATGTCATAAGGCTAGTTAGCAGCATGATGAGTGGATTTAGGTACGATGATTCTAAGTGAAATAAGTCACACAGAAAAAGGCACTTATCCTAAGATATCGCTTATAGAGGGAATGTCAAAATCGCTACACTTGAACTGAATTACAAAACAGAACAGAGTCACACCATTAGAAGACACACTATGGCTGCTTAACAGGAAAGGTGAGGTGGGGTGATGCATAAAACAAGGGTTTGAAATTAGCTCAGAGACCACTCCATAAGCCAAATATGTAATAGACAAGGCCTACTCCCTGCTCAGTGAACTGGACTCAACACCCCCTAGTCACCGCACAAGAATATATATGACTAGTAAGAATCTGAAAACCTATGTATCGATATCTCTCTGCAAGTGAATCAAGAGGGTGTAAAGCGGCATAAACACAGCAGGGAAAAGCAGCCAAGACACATTCTAAACATAAATTACTTTACAAATCCCACAAAAGAAAGACAGTGAAAGAGAGAGAAATTCTTACAAAATCCGTTCAAGGTCTCTGATACAACCTGGATTGACCATATCTAGACCCACAGCTGGATGAGACATAAGGCTGGACACTCTTGGGGCTGAGAGGATTGGTGAGGTTGGGTGAGAAAATGCAGATACTTTAAAGTAAAACCGCGGGGTACACACCCCATGGGTCTCAAATCTCCAGGTACAAGGGCATCTTCCTACATCAAAACATGCATGGGAAACCCAGAAGATGGTATGCCGTGAGATCGGGAAAGGTTTCTAAAACGCACCTCATTTCTCCTCTCCTTGTGCTCGGGTTCGCCATTCCAGCCGCTTGACTAACCATCTCCCTACTTGGAGAATCAGCACCTTTAACCTCCTGTTTCATACAGGTTGCAATTTGTCCTGAGGATGAACGGGAAGACGGGGAACCAACGAGAGACTAGCCCTAGGTGTTGGCACAGGCACAGGTCACTCCATTTTCCCATCAGGAAGAAGAATGAACCACAGGCTCAGCCTGCCCCCCAGAACCAAATTAGGGCCTGAAGCAATCCTGCGCTTTTGCGGCCAGCTCCCAAAAAAGCGAGTAGACAAATGGAGCTCAGGGGCACTGCAATTCACAAACGTGCAGAGTTATAAATGAGAACTCTCGTCCACAAATATATTGAGGGAAGGCAACGAAGAGGATTTGAAAGCAAGGCAGATTTGCCGTAAACAGGTTTCAGGAGGTAAATTCGACTCGCCTTTAAAGCACATGAAAAGCGGCAAAACGTTGACAATGATGCCCTTGGCCAAAAAGGGCGTATGCGTTTTTTCCTGAATATATTCAGGAAAAAACGCATACGCCCTTTTTGGCCAACCAAGCAAGCCGGAAGGGCAAATCAGCGCTACAAAGAAGTCTCGCTTGCCCTCGGTCAAAAGGGCCATGCTGAACAAAGTGTAAAAACCAGAAAAGCAGGACAGGCCATGGAGACATGGGAGCCTTGCTACGCTGATGGGCGGTCTGTAAATTGCCAACAGGCACTCTGGAGAAGTGTACGGTGTGTCCTGAAACAAGTAATAAACACAGCTTAGAGAGCATAGGGCACTTCCACTCATGGGCGTATAAATCGGGAAAACTAAAACTCAACAAGACACAGGCACCCCAAACTTTACGGCTGCTCTGTTTCCAAGAACCTCCACTTTGGTACACCTTCAATATCCCAGGAAAGAGAAAAATGGATAAACAAATGGTGGTATTTGGCACAATGGAATATCACTCAGCCATGAAATCAATGTCATAAGGCTAGTTAGCACCATGATGAGTGGATTTAGCGACGATGATTCTAAGTGAAATAAGTCACACAGAAAAAGACACTTATCCTAAGATATCGTTTATAGAGGGAATGTCAAAATCGCTACACTTGAACTGAATTACAAAACAGAACAGAGTCACACCTTTAGAAGACACACTATGGCTGCTTAACGGGAAAGGTGAGGTGGGGTGATGCATAAAACAAGGGTTTGAAATAAGCTCAGAGACCGCTCCATAAGCCAAATATGTAATAGACAAGGCCTACTCCCTGCTCAGTGAACTGGACTCAACACCCCCTAGTCACCGCACAAGAATATATCGGACTAGTATGAATCTGAAAACCTATGTATTGATATCTCTCTGCAAGTGAATCAAGAGGGTGTAAAGCGGCATAAACACAGCAGGGAATAGCAGCCAAACCCCATTCTAAACATACATTACTTTAAAAAAACCCACAAAGCAAAGACAGTGAAAGAGAGAGAAATTCTTACAAAATCCATTCAGGGTCTCTGATGCAACCTGGATTGACCATATCTAGACCCACAACTGGATGAGACATAAGGCTGGACACTCTTGGGGCTGAGAGGATTGGTGAGGTTGGGTGAGCAAACGCAGATACTTAAAATAACACCTCGGGGTACACAACCCATGGGTCTCAAATCTCCAGGTACAAGGGCATCTTCCTACATCAAAACATGCATGGGAAACCCAGAAGATGGTATGCCGTGAGATCGGGAAAGGTTTCTAAAACGCACCTCATTTCTCCTCTCCTTGTGCTCAGGTTCGCCATTCCAGCTGCTTGACTAACCATCTCCCTACTTGGAGAATTAGCACCTTTAACCTCCTGTTTCGTCCAGGTTGCAATTTGTCCTGAGGATGAACCGGAAGACGGGGAACCAACGAGAGACTAGCCCTAGGTGTTGGGACAGGCACAGGTCACTCCATTTTCCCATCAGGAAGAAGAATGAACCACAGGCTCAGCCTGCCCCCCAGAACCAAAATAGGGCCTGAAGCAATCCTGCGCTTTTGCGGCCAGCTCCCAAAAAAGCGAGGAGACAAATGGAGCTCAGGGGCACTGCAATTCACAAACATGCAGAGTTATAAATGAGAACTCTCGTCCACAAATATATTGAGGGAAGGCAACGGAGAGGATTTGAAAGCAAGGCAGATTTGCAGGAAACAGATTTCAGGAGGTAGATTCGACTCGCCTTTAAAGCACATGAAAAGCGGCAAAACGTTGACAATGATGCCCTTGGCCAAAAAGGGCGTATGCGTTTTTTCCTGAATATATTCAGGAAAAAACGCATACGCCCTTTTTGGCCAACCAAGCAAGCCGGAAGGGCAAATCAGCGCTACAAAGAAGTCTCGCTTGCCCTCGGTCAAAAGGGCCATGCTGAACAAAGTGTAAAAACCAGAAAAGCAGGACAGGCCATGGAGACATGGGAGCCTTGCTACGTTGATGGGCGGGATAGAAATTGCCAACAGGCACTCTGGAGAAGAGTACGGTGTGTCCTGAAACAAGTAATAAACACAGCGTTGAGAGCATAGGGCACTTCCACTCATGGGCGTATAAATTGGGAAAACTAAAAATCAACAAGACACAGGCACCCTAAAGTTTACGGCTGCTCTGTTTCCAAGAACCTCCGCTTCGGTACACCTTCAATATCCCAGGAAAGAGAAAAATGGATAAAGAAATGGTGGTACTTGGCACAATGGAATATCACTCAGCCATGAAATCAATGTCATAAGGCTAGGTAGCAGCATGATGAGTGGATTTAGGTACGATGATTCTAAGTGAAATAAGTCACACAGAAAAAGACACTTATCCTAAGATATCGCTTATAGAGGGAATGTAAAAATCGCTACACTTGAACTGAATTACAAAACAGAACAGAGTCACACCTTTAGAAGACACACTATGGCTGCTTAACCGGAAAGGTGAGGTGGGGTGATGCATAAAACAAGGGTTTGAAATTAGCTCAGAGACCGCTCCATAAGCCAAATATGTAATAGACAAGGCCTACTCCCTGCTCAGTGAACTGGACTCAACACCCCCTAGTCACCACACAAGAATATATCTGACTCGTAAGAATCTGAAAACCGATGTATCGATATCTCTCTGCAAGTGAATCAAGAGGGTGTAAAGCGGCATCAACACAGCAGGGAAAAGCAGCCAAGCCCTATTCTAAACATAAATTACTTTAAAAAACCCACAAAACAAAGACAGTGAAAGAGAGAGAAATTCTTACAAAATCCGTTCAGGGTCTATGATGCAACCTGGATTGACCATATCTAGACCCACAGCTGGATGAGACATAAGGCTGGACACTCTTGGGGCTGAGAGGATTGGTGAGGTTGGGTGAGCAAACGCAGATACTTTAAAGTAACACTGCGGGGAACACACCCCATGGGTCTCAAATCTCCAGGTACAAGGGCATCTTCCTACATCAAAACATGCATGGGAAACCGAGAAGATGGTATGCCGTGAGATCGGGAAAGTTTTCTAAAACGCACCTCATTTCTCCTCTCCTTGTGCTCGGGTTCGCCATTCCAGCCGCTTGACTAACCATCTCCCTACTTGGAGAATCAGCACCTTTAACCTCCTGATTGTACAGGTTGCAATTTGTCCTGAGGATGAACGGGAAGACGTGGAACCAACGAGAGACGAGCCCTAGGTGTTGGGACAGGCATAGGTCACTCCATTTTCCCATCAGGAAGAAGAATGAACCACAGGCTCAGCCTGCCCCCCAGAACCAAAATAGGGCCTGAAGCAATCCTGCGCTTTTGCGGCCAGCTCCCAAAAAAGCGAGGAGACAAATGGAGCTCAGGGGCACTGCAATTCACAAACGTGCAGAGTTATAAATGAGAACTCTCGTCCACAAATATATTGAGGGAAGGCAACGAAGAGGATTTGAAAGCAAGGCAGATTTGCAGGAAACAGATTTCAGGAGGTAGATTCGACTCGCCTTTAAAGCACATGAAAAGCAGCAAAACGTTGACAATGATGCCCTTGGCCAAAAAGGGCGTATGCTTTTTTTCCTGAATATATTCAGGAAAAAAAGCATACGCCCTTTTTGGCCAACAGAGCAAGCCGGAAGGGCAAATCAGCGCTACAAAGAAGTCTCCCTTGCCCTCGGTCAAAAGGGCCATGCTGAACAAAGTGTAAAAACCAGAAAAGCAGGACAGGCCATGGAGACATGGGAGCCTTGCTACGCTGATGGGCGGGATGTAAATTGCCAACAGGCACTCTGGAGAAGATTATGGTGTGTCCTGAAACAAGTAATAAACACAGCGTAGAGAGTATAGGGCACTTCCACTCATGGGCGTATAAATTGGGAAAACTAAAAATCAACAAGACACAGGCACCCTAAAGTTTACGGCTGCTCTGTTTCTAAGAATCTCCGCTTCAGTACACCTTCAATATCCCAGGAAAGAGAAAAATGGATAAAGAAATGGTGGCACTTGGCCCAATGGAATATCACTCAGCCATGAAATCAATGTCATAAGGCTAGTTAGCAGCATGATGAGTGGATTTAGGTACGATGATTCTAAGTGAAATAAGTCACACAGAAAAAGACACTTATCCTAAGATATCGCTTATAGAGGGAATGTCAAAATCGCTACACTTGAACTGAATTACAAAACAGAACAGAGGCACACCTTTAGAAGACACACAATGGCTGCTTAACCGGAAAGGTGAGGTTGGGTGATGCATAAAACAAGGGTTTGAAATTAGCTCAGACACCGCTCCATAAGCCAAATATGTAATAGACAAGGCCTACTCCCTGCTCAGTGAACTGGACTCAACACCCCCTAGTCACCGCACAAGAATATATCTGACTAGTATGAATCTGAAAACCTATGTATCGATATCTCTCTGCAAGTGAATCAAGAGGGTGTAAAGCGGCATCAACACAGCAGGGAAAAGCAGCCAAGCCCGATTCTAAACATAAATTACTTTAAAAAACCCACAAAACAAAGACAGTGAAAGAGAGAGAAATTCTTACAAAATCCGTTCAGGGTCTCTGATGCAACCTGGATTGACCATATCTAGACCCACAGCTGGATGAGACATAAGTCTGGACACTCTTGGGGCTGAGAGGATTGGTGAGGTTGGGTGAGCAAATGCAGATACTTTAAAGTAATACCGCGGGGTACCCACCCCATGGGTCTCAAATCTCCAGGTACAAGGGAATCTTCCTACATCAAAACATGCATGGGAAACCCAGAAGATGGTATGCCGTGAGATCGGGAAAGGTTTCTAAAACGCACCTCATTTCTCCTCTCCTTGTGCTCGGGTTCGACATTCCAGCCGCTTGACTAACCATCTCCCTACTTGGAGAATCAGCACCTTTAACCTCCTGTTTCGTCCAGGTTGCAATTTGTCCTGACGATGAACGGGAAGACGGGGAACCAACGAAAGACTAGCCCTAGGTGTTGGGACAGGCACAGGTCACTCCATTTTCCCATCAGGAAGAAGAATGAACCACAGGCTCAGCCTGCCCCCCAGAACCAAAATAGGGCCTGAAGCAATCCTGCGCTTTTGCGGCCAGCTCCCAAAAAAGCGAGGAGACAAATGGAGCTCAGGGGCACTGCAATTCACAAACGTGCAGAGTTATAAATGAGAACTCTCGTCCACAAATGTATTGAGGGAAGGCAACGAAGAGGATTTGAAAGCAAGGCAGATTTGCAGGAAACAGATTTCAGGAGGTAGATTCGACTCGCCTTTAAAGCACATGAAAAGCGGCAAAACATTGACAATGATGCCCTTGGCAAAAAGGGCGTATGCGTTTTTTCCTGAATATATTCAGGAAAAAACGCATACGCCCTTTTTGGCCAACCAAGCAAGCCGGAAGGGCAAATCAGCGCTACAAAGAAGTCTCGCTTGCCCTCGGTCAAAAGGGCCATGCTGAACCAAGTGTAAAAACCAGAAAAGCAGGACAGGCCATGGAGACATGGGAGCCTTGCTACGCTGATGGGCGGGATGTAAATTGCCAACAGGAACTCTGGAGAAGAGTACGGTTTGTCCTGAAACAAGTAATAAACACAGCGTAGAGAGCATAGGGCACTTCCACTCATGGGCGTATAAATTGGGAAAACTAAAAATCAACAAGACACAGGCACCCTAAAGTTTACGGCTGCTCTGTTGCCAAGAACCTCCGCTTCGGTACACCTTCAATATTCCAGGAAAGAGAAAAATGGATAAACAAATGGTGGTACTTGGCACAATGGAATATCACTCAGCCATGAAATCAATGTCATAAGGCTAGTTAGCAGCATGATGAGTGGATTTAGGTACGATGATTCTAAGTGAAATAAGTCACACAGAAAAAGACACTTATCCTAAGATATCGCTTATAGAGGGAATGTCAAAATCGCTACACTTGAACTGAATTACAAAACAGAACAGAGTCACACCTTTAGAAGACACACTATGGCTGCTTAACGGGAAAGGTGAGGTGGGGTGATGCATAAAACAAGGGTTTGAAATTAGCTCAGAGACCGCTCCATAAGCCAAATATGTAATAGACAAGGCCTACTCCCTGCTCAGTGAAGTGGACTCAACACACCCTAGTCACCACACAAGAATATATCTGACTAGTAAGAATCTGAAAACCTATGTATCGATATCTCTCTGCAAGTGAATCAAGAGGGTGTAAAGCGGCATCAACACAGCAGGGAAAAGCAGCCAAGCCCCATTCTAAACATAAATTACTTTAAAAAACCCACAAAGCAAAGACAGTGAAAGAGAGAGAAATTCTTACAAAATCCGTTCAGGGTCTCTGATGCAACCTGGATTGACCATATCTAGACCCACAGCTGGATGAGACATAAGGCTGGACACTCTTGGGGCTGAGAGGATTGGTGAGGTTGGGTGAGCAAATGCAGATACTTTAAAGTAATACCGCGGGGTACCCACCCCATGGGTCTCAAATCTCCAGGTACAAGGGAATCTTCCTACATCAAAACATGCATGGGAAACCCAGAAGATGGTATGCCGTGAGATCGGGAAAGGTTTCTAAAATGCACCTCATTTCTCCTCTCCTTGTGCTCGGGTTCGCCATTACAGCCGCTTGACTAACCATCTCCCTACTTGGAGAATCAGCACCTTTAACCTCCTGTTTCGTACAGGTTGCAATTTGTCCTGAGGATGAACGGGAAGACGGGGAACCAACGAGAGACTAGCCCTAGGTGTTGGGACAGGCACAGGTCACTCCATTTTCCCATCAGGAAGAAGAATGAACCACAGGCTCAGCCTGCCCCCCAGAACCAAAATAGGGCCTGAAGCAATCCTGCGCTTTTGCGGCCAGCTCCCAAAAAAGCGAGGAGACAAATGGAGCTCAGGGGCACTGCAATTCACAAACGTGCAGAGTTATAAATGAGAACTCTCGTCCACAAATATATTGAGGGAAGGCAACGAAGAGGATTTGAAAGCAAGGCAGATTTGCAGGAAACAGATTTCAGGAGGTAGATTCGACTCGCCTTTAAAGCACGTGAAAAGCGGCAAAACGTTGACAATGATGCCCTTGGCCAAAAAGGGCGTATGCGTTTTTTCCTGAATATATTCAGGAAAAAACGCATACGCCCTTTTTGGCCAACCAAGCAAGCCGGAAGGGCAAATCAGCGCTACAAAGAAGTCTCGCTTGCCCTCGGTCAAAAGGGCCGTGCTGAAAAATGTGTAAAAACCAGAAAAGCAGGACAGGCCATGGAGACATGGGAGCGTTGCTACGCTGATGGGCGGGATGTAAATTGTCAACAGGCACTCTGGAGAAGAGTACGGTGTGTCCTGAAACAAGTAATAAACACAGCGTAGAGAGCATAGGGCACTTCCACTCATGGGCGTATAAATTGGGAAAACTAAAAATCAGCAATACACAGGCACCCAAACGTTTACGGCTGCTCTGTTTCCAAGAATCTCCGCTTCGGTACACCTTCAATATCCCAGGAAAGAGAAAAATGGATAAAGAAATGGTGGTACTTGGCACAATGGAATATCACTCAGCCATGAAATCAATGTCATAAGGCTAGTTAGCAGCATGATGAGTGGATTTAGGTACGATGATTCTAAGTGAAAAAAGTCACACAGAAAAAGACACTTATCCTAAGTTATCGCTTATAGAGGGAATGTCAAAATCGCTACACTTGAACTGAATTACAAAACAGAACAGAGGCACAACTTTAGAAGACACACTATGGCTGCTTAACCGGAAAGGTGAGGTGGGGTGATGCATAAAACAAGGGTTTGAAATTAGCTCAGACACCGCTCATTAAGCCAAATATGTAATAGACAAGGCCTACTCCCTGCTCAGTGAACTGGACTCAACACCCCCTAGTCACCGCACAAGAATATATCAGACTAGTATGAATCTGAAAACCTATGTATTGATATCTCTCTGCAAGTGAATCAAGAGGGTGTAAAGCGGCATAAACACAGCAGGGAAAAGCAGCCAAACCCCATTCTAAACATACATTACTTTAAAAAACCCACAAAGCAAAGACAGTGAAAGAGATAGAAATTCTTACAAAATCCGTTCAGGGTCTCTGATGCAACCTGGATTGACCATATCTAGACCCACAGCTGGATGAGACATAAGGCTGGACACTCTTGGGGCTGAGAGAATTGGTGAGGTTGGGTGAGCAAATGCAGATACTTTAAAGTAATACTGTGGGGTACCCACCCCATGGGTCTCAAATCTCCAGGTACAAGGGAATCTTCCTACATCAAAACATGCATGGGAAACCCAGAAGATGGTATGCCGTGAGATCGGGAAAGGTTTCTAAAACGCACCTCATTTCTCCTCTCCTTGTGCTCGGGTTCGCCATTCCAGCCGCTTGACTAACCATCTCCCTACTTGGAGAATCAGCACCTTTAACCTCCTGTTTCGTCCAGGTTGCAATTTGTCCTGAGGATGAACGGGAAGATGGGGAACCAACGAGAGACTAGCCCTAGGTGTTGGGACAGGCACAGGTCACTCCATTTTCCCATCAGGAAGAAGAATGAACCACAGGCTCAGCCTGCCCCCCAGAACCAAAATAGGGCCTGAAGCAATCCTGCGCTTTTGCGGCCAGCTCCCAAAAAAGCGAGGAGACAAATGGAGCTCAGGGGCACTGCAATTCACAAACGTGCAGAGTTATAAATGAGAACTCTCGTCCACAAATATATTGAGGGAAGGCAACGAAGAGGATTTGAAAGCAAGGCAGATTTGCAGGAAACAGATTTCAGGAGGTAGATTCGACTCGCCTTTAAAGCACATGAAAAGCGGCAAAACGTTGACAATGATGCCCTTGGCCAAAAAGGGCGTATGCGTTTTTTCCTGAATATATTCAGGAAAAAACGCATACGCCCTTTTTGGCCAACCAAGCAAGCCGGAAGGGCAAATCAGCGCTACAAAGAAGTCCCGCTTGCCCTCGGTCAAAAGGGCCATGCTGAACCAAGTGTAAAAACCAGAAAAGCAGGACAGGCCATGGAGACATGGGAGCCTTGCTACGCTGATGGGCGGGATGTAAATTGCCAACAGGCACTCTGGAGAAGAGTACGGTGTGTCCTGAAACAAGTAATAAACACAGCGTAGAGAGCATAGGGCACTTCCACTCATGGGCGTATAAATTGGCAAAACTAAAAATCAACAAGACACAGGCACCCTAAAGTTGACGGCTGCTCTGTTTCCAAGAACCTCCGCTTCGGTACACCTTCAATATTCCAGGAAAGAGAAAAATGGATAAACAAATGGTGGTACTTGGCACAATGGAATATCACTCAGCCATGAAATCAATGTCATAAGGCTAGTTAGCAGCATGATGAGTGGATTTAGGTACGATCATTCTAAGTGAAATAAGTCACACAGAAAAAGACACTTATCCTAAGATATCGCTTATAGAGGGAATGTCAAAATCGCTACACTTGAACTGAATTACAAAACAGAACAGAGTCACACCTTTAGAAGACACACTATGGCTGCTTAACGGGAAAGGTGAGGTGGGGTGATGCATAAAACAAGGGTTTGAAATTAGCTCAGAGACCGCTCCATAAGCCAAATATGTAATAGACAAGGCCTACTCCCTGCTCAGTGAAGTGGACTCAACACACCCTAGTCACCACACAAGAATATATCTGACTAGTAAGAATCTGAAAACCTATGTATCGATATCTCTCTGCAAGTGAATCAAGAGGGTGTAAAGCGGCATCAACACAGCAGGGAAAAGCAGCCAAGCCCGATTCTAAACATAAATTACTTTAAAAAACCCACAAAACAAAGACAGTGAAAGAGAGAGAAATTCTTACAAAATCCGTTCAGGGTCTCTGATGCAACCTGGATTGACCATATCTAGACCCACAGCTGGATGAGACATAAGGCTGGACACTCTTGGGGCTGAGAGGATTGGTGAGGTTGGGTGAGCAAATGCAGATACTTTAAAGTAATACCGCGGGGTACCCACCCCATGGGTCTCAAATCTCCAGGTACAAGGGAATCTTCCTACATCAAAACATGCATGGGAAACCCAGACAATGGTATGCCGTGAGATCGGGAAAGGTTTCTAAAACGCACCTCATTTCTCCTCTCCTTGTGCTCGGGTTCGCCATTCCAGCCGCTTGACTAACCATCTCCCTACTTGGAGAATCAGCACCTTTAACCTCCTGATTGTACAGGTTGCAGTTTGTCCTGAGGTTGAACGGGAAGACGCGGAACCAACGAGAGACGAGCCCTAGTTGTTGGGACAGGCATAGGTCACTCCATTTTCCCATCAGGAAGAAGAATGAACCACAGGCTCAGCCTGCCCCCCAGAACCAAAATAGGGCCTGAAGCAATCCTGCGCTTTTGCGGCCAGCTCCCAAAAAAGCGAGGAGACAAATGGAGCTCAGGGGCACTGCAATTCACAAACGTGCAGAGTTATAAATGAGAACTCTCGTCCACAAATATATTGAGGGAAGGCAACGAAGAGGATTTGAAAGCAAGGCAGATTTGCAGGAAACAGATTTTAGGAGGTAGATTCGACTCGCCTTTAAAGTACAGGAAAAGCGGCAAAATGTTGACAATGATGCCCTTGGCCAAAAAGGGCGTATGCGTTTTTTACTGAATATATTCAGGAAAAAACGCATACGCCCTTTTTGGCCAGCCAAGCAAGCCAGAAGGGCAAATCAGCGCTACAAAGAACTCTCGCTTGCCCTCGGTCAAAAGGGCCATGCTGAACAAAGTGTAAAAACCAGAAAAGCAGGACAGGCCATGGAGACATGGGAGCCTTGCTACGTTGATGGGCGGGATATAAATTGCCAACAGGCACTCTGGAGAAGAGTACGGTGTGTCCTGAAACAAGTAATAAACACAGCGTTGAGAGCATAGGGCACTTCCACTCATGGGCGTATAAATTGGGAAAACTAAAAGTAAACAAGACACAGGCTCCCCAAACTTTACGGCTGCTCTGTTTCCAAGAACCTCCGCTTCGGTACACCTTCACTATCCCAGGAAAGAGAAAAATGGATAAAGAAATGGTGGTACATGGCACAATGGAATATCACTCAGCCATGAAATCAATGTCATAAGGCTAGTTAGCAGCATGATGAGTGGATTTAGGTACGATGATTCTAAGTGAAATAAGTCACACAGAAAAAGGCACTTATCCTAAGTTATCGCTTATAGAAGGAATGTCAAAATCGCTACACTTGAACTGAATTACAAAACAGAACAGAGGCACACCTTTAGAAGACACACTATGGCTGCTTAACCGGAAAGGTGAGGTGGGGTGATGCATAAAAAAAGGGTTTGAAATTAGCTCAGAGACCGCTCCATAAGCCAAATATGTAATAGACAAGGCCTACTCCCTGCTCAGTGAACTGGACTCAACACCCCCTAGTCACCGCACAAGAATATATCTGACTAGTATGAATCTGAAAACCTATGTATTGATATCTCTCTGCAAGTGAATCAAGAGGGTGTAAAGCGGCATCAACACAGCAGGGAAAAGCAGCCAAACCCCATTCTAAACATACATTACTTTAAGAAACCCACAAAGCAAAGACAGTGAAAGAGATAGAAATTCTTACAAAATCCGTTCAGGGTCTCTGATGCAACCTGGATTGACCATATCTAGACCCACAGCTGGATGAGACATAAGGCTGGACACTCTTGGGGCTGAGAGGATTGGTGAGGTTGGGTGAGCAAATGCAGATACTTTAAAGTAATACCGCGGGGTACCCACCCAATGGGTCTCAAATCTCCAGGTACAAGGGCATCTTCCTACATCAAAACATGCATGGGAAACCCAGAAGATGGTATGCCGTGAGATCGGGAAAGGTTTCTAAAACGCACCTCATTTCTCCTCTCCTTGTGCTCGGGTTCGCCATTCCAGCCGCTTGACTAACCATCTCCCTACTTGGAGAATCAGCACCTTTAACCTCCTGATTGTACAGGTTGCAATTTGTCCTGAGGATGAACGGGAAGACGCGGAACCAACGAGAGACGAGCCCTAGTTGTTGGGACAGGCATAGGTCACTCCATTTTCCCATCAGGAAGAAGAATGAACCACAGGCTCAGCCTGCCGCCCAGAACCAAAATAGGGCCTGAAGCAATCCTGCACTTTTGCGGCCAGCTCCCAAAAAAGCGAGGAGACAAATGGAGCTCAGGGGCACTGCAATTCACAAACGTGCAGAGTTATAAATGAGAACTCTCGTCCACAAATATATTGAGGGAAGGCAACGAAGAGGATTTGAAAGCAAGGCATATTTGCAGGAAACAGATTTCAGGAGGTAGATTCGACTCGCCTTTAAAGCACGTGAAATGCGGCAAAACGTTGACAATGATGCCCTTGGCCAAAAAGGGCGTATGCGTTTTTTCCTGAATATATTCAGGAAAAAACGCATACGCC
The DNA here is from genome assembly GCF_028564815.1 of Eubalaena glacialis. Classification (NCBI taxonomy): domain Eukaryota; kingdom Metazoa; phylum Chordata; class Mammalia; order Artiodactyla; family Balaenidae; genus Eubalaena; species Eubalaena glacialis. Next base: position 1,521,085 of record NW_026871495.1, read on the forward strand.
CTTTTTGGCCAACCAAGCAAGCCTGAAGGGCAAATCAGCGCTACAAAGAAGTCTCGCTTGCCCTCGGTCAAAAGGGCCATGCTGAAAAAAGTGTAAAAACCAGAAAAGCAGGACAGGCCATGGAGACATGGGAACGTTGCTACGCTGATGGGCGGGATGTAAATTGTCAACAGGCACTCTGGAGAAGAGTACGGTGTGTCCTGAAACAAGTAATAAACACAGCGTAGAGAGCATAGGGCACTTCCACTCATGGGCGTATAAATTGGGAAAACTAAAAATCAACAAGAAACAGGCACCCTAAAGTTTACGGCTGCTCTGTTGCCAAGAATCTCCACTTCGGTACACCTTCAATATCCCAGGAAAGAGAAAAATGGATAAAGAAATGGTGGTACTTGGCACAATGGAATATCACTCAGCCATGAAATCAATGTCATAAGGCTAGTTAGCAGCATGATGAGTGGATTTAGATACGATGATTCTAAGTGAAATAAGTCACACAGAAAAAGACACTTATCCTAAGATATCGCTTATAGAGGGAATGTCAAAATCGCTACACTTGAACTGAATTACAAAACAGAACAGAGGCACAACTTTAGAAGACACACTATGGCTGCTTAACCGGAAAGGTGAGGTGGGGTGATGCATAAAACAAGGGTTTGAAATTAGCTCAGACACCGCTCCATAAGCCAAATATGTAATAGACAAGGCCTACTCCCTGCTCAGTGAACTGGACTCAACACCCCCTAGTCACCGCACAAGAATATATCTGACTAGTATGAATCTGAAAACCTATGTATTGATATCTCTCTGCAAGTGAATCAAGAGGGTGTAAAGCGGCATAAACACAGCAGGGAAAAGCAGCCAAACCCCATTCTAAACATACATTAATTTAAAAAACCCACAAAGCAAAGACAGTGAAAGAGATAGAAATTCTTACAAAATCCGTTCAGGGTCTCTGATGCAACCTGGATTGACCATACCTAGACCCACAGCTGGATGAGACATAAGGCTGGATACTCTTGGGGCTGAGAGGATTGGTGAGGTTGGGTGAGCAAATGCAGATACTTTAAAGTAATACCGCGTGGTACCCACCCCATGGGTCTCAAATCTCCAGGTACAAGGGAATCTTCCTACATCAAAACATGCATGGGAAACCCAGAAGATGGTATGCCGTGAGATCGGGAAAGGTTTCTAAAACGCACCTCATTTCTCCTCTCCTTGTGCTCGGGTTCGCCATTCCAGCCGCTTGACTAACCATCTCCCTACTTGGAGAATCAGCACCTTTAACCTCCTGATTGTACAGGTTGCAATTTGTCCTGAGGATGAACGGGAAGACGCGGAACCAACGAGAGACGAGCCCTAGTTGTTGGGACAGGCATAGGTCACTCCATTTTCCCATCAGGAAGAAGAATGAACCACAGGCTCAGCCTGCCCCCCAGAACCAAAATAGGGCCTGAAGCAATCCTGCGCTTTTGCGGCCAGCTCCCAAAAAAGCGAGGAGACAAATGGAGCTCAGGGGCACTGCAATTCACAAACGTGCAGAGTTATAAATGAGAACTCTCGTCCACAAATATATTGAGGGAAGGCAACGAAGAGGATTTGAAAGCAAGGCAGATTTGCAGGAAACAGATTTCAGGAGGTAGATTCGACTCACCTTTAAAGTACATGAAAAGCGGCAAAATGTTGACAATGATGCCCTTGGCCAAAAAGGGCGTATGCGTTTTTTCCTGAATATATTCAGGAAAAAACGCATACGCCCTTTTTGGCCAACCAAGCAAGCCGGAAGGGCAAATCAGCGCTACAAAGAAGTCTCGCTTGCCCTCGGTCAAAAGGGCCATGCTGAACCAAGTGTAAAAACCAGCAAAGCAGGACAGGCCATGGAGACATGGGAGCCTTGCTACGTTGATGGGCGGGATATAAATTGCCAACAGGCACTCTGGAGAAGAGTACGGTGTGTCCTGAAACAAGTAATAAACACAGCGTTGAGAGCATAGGGCACTTCCACTCATGGGCGTATAAATTGGGAAAACTAAAAGTAAACAAGTCACAGGCACCCCAAACTTTACGGCTGCTCTGTTTCCAAGAACCTCCACTTCGGTACACCTTCAATATCCCAGGAAAGAGAAAAATGGATAAAGAAATGGTGGTACTTGGCACAATGGAATATCACTCAGCCATGAAATCAATGTCATAAGGCTAGTTAGCAGCATGATGAGTGGATTTAGGTACGATGATTCTAAGTGAAATAAGTCACACAGAAAACGACACTTATCCTAAGATATCGCTTATAGAGGGAATGTCAAAATCGCTACACTTGAACTGAATTACAAAACAGAACAGAGTCACACCTTTAGAAGACATACTATGGCTGCTTAACCGGAAAGGTGAGTTGGGGTGATGCATAAAACAAGGGTTTGAAATTAGCTCTGAGACCGCTCCATAAGCCAAATATGTAATAGACAAGGCCTACTCCCTGCTCAGTGAACTGGACTCAACACACCTTAGTCACCACACAAGAATATATCTGACTAGTAAGAATCTGAAAACCTATGTATCGATATCTCTCTGCAAGTGAATCAAGAGTGTGTAAAGCGGCATCAACACAGCAGGGAAAAGCAGCCAAGCCCGATTCTAAACATAAATTACTTTAAAAAACCCACAAAACAAAGACAGTGAAAGAGAGAGAAATTCTTACAAAATCCGTTCAGGGTCTCTGATGCAACCTGGATTGACCATATCTAGACCCACAGCTGGATGAGACATAAGGCTGGACACTCTTGGGGCTGAGAGGATTGGTGAGGTTGGGTGAGCAAATGCAGATACTTTAAAGTAATACCGCGGGGTACCCACCCCATGGGTCTCAAATCTCCAGGTACAAGGGAATCTTCCTACATCAAAACATGCATGGGAAACCGAGAAGATGGTATGCCGTGAGATCGGGAAAGGTTTCTAAAACGCACCTCATTTCTCCTCTCCTTGTGCTCGGGTTCGCCATTCCAGCCGCTTGACTAACCATCTCCCTACTTGGAGAATCAGCACCTTTAACCTCCTGATTGTACAGGTTGCAATTTGTCCTGAGGATGAACGGGAAGACGCGGAACCAACGAGAGACGAGCCCTAGGTGTTGGGACAGGCATAGGTCACTCCATTTTCCAATCAGGAAGAAGAATGAACCACAGGCTCAGCCTGCCCCCCAGAACCAAAATAGGGCCTGAAGCAATCCTGCGCTTTTGCGGCCAGCTCCCAAAAAAGCGAGGAGACAAATGGAGCTCAGGGGCACTGCAATTCACAAACGTGCAGAGTTATAAATGAGAACTCTCATCCACAAATATATTGAGGGAAGGCAACGAAGAGGATTTGAAAGCAAGGCAGATTTGCAGGAAACAGATTTCAGGAGGTAGATTCGACTCGCCTTTAAAGCACATGAAAAGCGTCAAAACGTTGACAATGATGCCCTTGGCCAAAAAGGGCGTATGCTTTTTTTCCTGAATATATTCAGGAAAAAACGCATACGCCCTTTTTGGCCAACAGAGCAAGCCAGAAGGGCAAATCAGCGCTACAAAGAAGTCTCCCTTGCCCTCGGTCAAAAGGGCCATGCTGAACAAATTGTAAAAACCAGAAAAGCAGGACAGGCCATGGAGACATGGGAGCCTTGCTACGCTTATGGGCGGGATGTAAATTGCCAACAGGCACTCTGGAGAAGAGTATGGTGTGTCCTGAAACAAGTAATAAACACAGCGTAGAGAGCATAGGGCACTTCCACTCATGGGCGTATAAATTGGGAAAACTAAAAATCAACAAGACACAGGCACCCTAAAGTTTACGGCTGCTCTGTTTCCAAGAACCTCCGCTTCGGTACACCTTCAATATCCCAGGAAAGAGAAAAATGGATAAAGAAATGGTGGTACTTGGCACAATGGAATATCACTCAGCCATGAAATCAATGTCATAAGGCTAGTTAGCAGCATGATGAGTGGATTTAGGTACGATGATTCTAAGTGAAATAAGTCACACAGAAAAAGACACTTATCCTAAGATATCGCTTATAGAGGGAATGTCAAAATCGCTACACTTGAACTGAATTACAAAACAGAACAGACTCACACCTTTACAAGACACACTATGGCTGCTTAACGGGAAACGTGAGGTGGGGTGATGCATAAAACAAGGGTTTGAAATTAGCTCAGAGACCGCTCCATAAGCCAAATATGTAATAGACAAGGCCTACTCCCTGCTCAGTGAACTGGACTCAACACACCCTAGTCACCACACAAGAATATATCTGACTAGTAAGAATCTGAAAACCTATGTATCGATATCTCTGCAAGTGAATCAAGAGGGTGTAAAGCGGCATCAACACAGCAGGGAAAAGCAGCCAAGCTCTATTCTAAACATAAATTACTTTAAAATACCCACAAAACAAAGACAGTGAAAGAGAGAGAAATTCTTACAAAATCCGTTCAGGGTCTCTGATGCAACCTGGATTGACCATATCTAGACCCACAGCTGGATGAGACATAAGGCTGGACACTCTTGGGGCTGAGAGGATTGGTGAGGTTGGGTGAGCAAATGCAGATACTTTAAAGTAATACCGCGGGGTACCCACCCCATGGGTCTCAAATCTCCAGGTACAAGGGCATCTTCCTACATCAAAACATGCATGGGAAACCCAGAAGATGGTATGCCATGAGATCGGGAAAGGTTTCTAAAACGCACCTCATTTCTCCTCTCCTTGTGCTCGGGTTCGCCATTCCAGCCGCTTGACTAACCATCTCCCTACTTGGAGAATCAGCACCTTTAACCTCCTGATTGTACAGGTTGCAATTTGTCCTGAGGATGAACGGGAAGACGCGGAACCAACGAGAGACGAGCCCTAGGTGTTGGGACAGGCATAAGTCACTCCATTTTCCCATCAGGAAGAAGAATGAACCACAGGCTCAGCCTGCCCCCCAGAACCAATATAGGGCCTGAAGCAATCCTGCGCTTTTGCGGCCAGCTCCCAAAAAAGCGAGGAGACAAATGGAGCTCAGGGGCACTGCAATTCACAAACGTGCAGAGTTATAAATGAGAACTCTCGTCCACAAATATATTGAGGGAAGGCAACGAAGAGGATTTGAAAGCAAGGCAGATTTGCAGGAAACAGATTTCAGGAGGTAGATTCGACTCGCCTTTAAAGCACATGAAAAGCGGCAAAACGTTGACAATGATGCCCTTGGCCAAAAAGGGCGTATGCGTTTTTTCCTGAATATATTCAGGAAAAAACGCATACGCCCTTTTTGGCCAACCAAGCAGGCCGGAAGGGCAAATCAGCGCTACAAAGAAGTCTCGCTTGCCCTCGGTCAAAAGGGCCATGCTGAACAAAGTGTAAAAACCAGAAAAGCAAGACAGGCCATGGAGACATGGGAGCCTTGCTACGCTGATGGGCGGGATGTAAATTGCCAACAGGCACTCTGGAGAAGAGTACGGTGTGTCCTGAAACAAGTAATAAACACAGCGTAGAGAGCATAGGGCACTTCCACTCAAGGGCGTATAAATTGGGAAAACTAAAAATCAACAAGACACAGGCACCCTAAAGTTTACGGCTGCTCTGTTTCCAAGAACCTCCACTTCGGTACACCTTCAATATCCCAGGAAAGAGAAAAATGGATAAAGAAATGGTGGTACTTGGCACAATGGAATATCACTCAACCATGAAATCAATGTCATAAGGCTAGTTAGCAGCATGATGAGTGGATTTAGATACGATGATTCTAAGTGAATTAAGTCACACAGAAAAAGACACTTATCCTAAGATATCGCTTATAGAGGGAATGTCAAAATCGCTACACTTGAACTGAATTACAAAACAGAACAGAGTCACACCTTTAGAAGACACACTATGGCTGCTTAACGGGAAAGGTGAGGTGGGGTGATGCATAAAACAAGGGTTTGAAATTAGTTCAGAGACCGCTCCATAAGCCAAATATGTAATAGACAAGGCCTACTCCCTGCTCAGTGAACTGGACTCAACACACCCTAGACACCACACAAGAATATATCTGACTAGTAAGAATCTGAAAACCTATGTATCGATATCTCTCTGCAAGTGAATCAAGAGGGTGTAAAGCGGCATCAACACAGCAGGGAAAAGCAGCCAAGCCCGATTCTAAACATAAATTACTTTAAAAAACCCACAAAACAAAGACAGTGAAAGAGAGAGAAATTCTTACAAAATCCGTTCAGGGTCTCTGATGCAAACTGGATTGACCATATCTAGACCCACAGCTGGATGAGACATAAGGCTGGACACTCTTGGGGCTGAGAGGATTGGTGAGGTTGGGTGAGCAAACGCAGATACTTTAAAGTAACACTGCGGGGAACACACCCCATGGGTCTCAAATCTCCAGGTACAAGGGCATCTTCCTACATCAAAACATGCATGGGAAACCCAGAAGATGGTATGCCATGAGATCGGGAAAGGTTTCTAAAACGCACCTCATTTATCCTCTCCTTGTGCTCGGGTTCGCCATTCCAGCCACTTGACTAACCATCTCCCTACTTGGAGAATCAGCACCTTTAACCTCCTGTTTCTTACAGGTTGCAATTTGTCCTGAGGATGAACGGGAAGACGCGGAACCAACGAGAGACGAGCCCTAGGTGTTGGGACAGGCATAGGTGACTCCATTTTCCCATCAGGAAGAAGAATGAACCACAGGCTCAGCCTGCCCCCCAGAACCAAAATAAAGCCTGAAGAAATCCTGCGCTTTTGCGGCCAGCTCCCAAAAAAGCGAGGAGACAAATGGAGCTCAGGGGCACTGCAATTCACAAACGTGCAGAGTTATAAATGAGAACTCTCGTCCACAAATATATTGAGGGAAGGCAAAGAAGAGGATTTGAAAGCAAGGCAGATTTGCAGGAAACAGATTTCAGGAGGTAGATTCGACTCGCCTTTAAAGCACATGAAAAGCGGCAAAACGTTGACAATGATGCCCTTGGCCAAAAAGGGCGTATGCGTTTTTTCCTGAATATATTCAGGAAAAAACGCATACGCCCTTTTTGGCCAACCAAGCAAGCCGGAAGGGCAAATCAGCGCTACAAAGATGTCTCGCTTGCCCTCAGTCAAAAGGGCCATGCTGAACAAAGTGTAAAAACCAGAAAAGCAGGACAGGCCATGGAGACATGGGAGCCTTGCTACGCTGATGGGCGGGATGTAAATTGCCAACAGGCACTCTGGAGAAGAGTACGGTGTGTCCTGAAACAAGTAATAAACACTGCGTAGAGAGCATAGGGCACTTCCACTCATGGGCGTATAAATTGGGAAAACTAAGAATCAACAAGACACAGGCACCCTAAAGTTTACGGCTGCTCTGTTTCCAAGAACCTCCGCTTCGGTACACCTTCAATATCCCAGGAAAGAGAAAAATGGATAAAGAAATGGTGGTACTTGGCACAATGGAATATCACTCAGCCATGAAATCAATGTCATAAGGCTAGTTAGCAGCATGATGAGTGGATTTAGATACGATGATTCTAAGTGAAATAAGTCACACAGAAAAAGACACTTATCCTAAGATATCGCTTATAGAGGGAATGTCAAAATCGCTACACTTGAACTGAATTACAAAACAAAACAGAGTCACACCTTTAGAAGACACACTATGGCTGCTTAACGGGAAAGGTGAGGTGGGGTGATGCATAAAACAAGGGTTTGAAATTAGCTCAGAGACCGCTCCATAAGCCAAATATGTAATAGACAAGGCCTACTCCCTGCTCAGTGAACTGGACTCAACACACCCTAGTCACCACACAAGAATATATCTGACTAGTAAGAATCTGAAAACCTATGTATCAATATCTCTCTGCAAGTGAATCAAGAGGGTGTAAAGCGGCATCAACACAGCAGGCAAGAGCAGCCAAGCCCGATTCTAAACATAAATTACTTTAAAAAAAACCCACAAAACAAAGACAGTGAAAGAGAGAGAAATTCTTACAAAATCCGTTCAGGGACTATGATGCAACCTGGATTGACCATATCTAGACCCACAGCTGGATGAGACATAAGGCTGGATACTCTTGGGGCTGAGAGGTTTGGTGAGGTTGGGTGAGCAAACGCAGATACTTTAAAGTAACACTGCGGGGAACACACACCATGGGTCTCAAATCTCCATGTACAAGGGCATCTTCCTACATCAAAACATGCATGGGAAACCCAGAAGATGGTATGCCATGAGATCGGGAAAGGTTTCTAAAACGCACCTCATTTCTCCTCTCCTTGTGGTCGAGTTCGCCATTCCAGCCGCTTGACTAACCATCTCCCTACTTGGAGAATCAGCACCTTTAACCTCCTGATTGTACAGGTTGCAATTTGTCCTGAGGATGAACGGGAAGACGCGGAACCAACGAGAGACGAGTCCTAGGTGTTGGGACAGGCATAGGTCACTCCATTTTCCCATCAGGAAGAAGAATGAACCACAGGCTCAGCCTGCCCCCCACAACCAAAATAGGGCCTGAAGCAATCCTGCGCTTTTGCGGCCAGCTCCCAAAAAAGCGAGGAGACAAATGGAGCTCAGGGGCACTGCAATTCACAAACGTGCAGAGTTATAAATGAGAACTCTCGTCCACAAATATATTGAGGGAAGGCAACGAAGAGGATTTGAAAGCAAGGCAGATTTGCAGGAAACAGATTTCAGGAGGTAGATTCGACTCGCCTTTAAAGCACATGAAAAGCGGCAAAAGGTTGACAATGATGCCCTTGGCCAAAAAGGGCGTATGCGTTTTTTCCTGAATATATTCAGGAAAAAACGCACACGCCCTTTTTGGCCAACCAAGCAAGCCGGAAGGGCAAATCAGTGCTACAAAGAAGTCTCGCTTGCCCTCGGTCAAAAGGGCCATGCTGAACAAAGTGTAAAAACCAGAAAAGCAGGACAGGCCATGGAGACATGGGAGCCTTGCTACGCTGATGGGCGGGATGTAAATTGCCAACAGGCACTCTGGAGAAGAGTACGGTGTGTCCTGAAACAAGTAATAAACACAGCGTAGAGAGCATAGGGCACTTCCACTCAAGGGCGTATAAATTGGGAAAAGTAAAAATCAACAAGACACAGGCACCCTAAAGTTTACGGCTGCTCTGTTTCCAAGAACCTCCGCTTCGGTACACCTTCAATATCCCAGGAAAGAGAAAAATGGATAAAGAAATGGTGGTACTTGGCACAATGGAATATCACTCAGCCATGAAATCAATGTCATAAGGCTACTTAGCAGCATGATGAGTGGATTTAGGTACGATGATTCTAAGTGAAATAAGTCACACAGAAAAAGACACTTATCCTAAGATATCGCTTTTAGGGGGAATTTCAAAATCGCTACACTTGAACTGAATTACAAAACAGAACAGAGTCACACCTTTAGAAGACACACTATGGCTGCTTAAAGGGAAAGGTGAGGTGGGGTGATGCATAAAACAAGGGTTTGAAATTAGCTCAGACACCGCTCCATAAGCCAAATATGTACTAGACAAGGCCTACTCCCTGCTCAGTGAACTGGACTCAACACACACTAGTCACCGCACAAGAATATATCTGACTAGTAAGAATCTGAAAACCTATGTATCGATATCTCTCTGCAAGTGAATCAAGAGGGTGTAAAGCGGCATCAACACAGCAGGGAAAAGCAGCCAAGCCCGATTCTAAACATAAATTACTTTAAAAAACCCACAAAACAAAGACAGTGAAAGAGAGAGAAATTCTTACAAAATCCGTTCAGGGTCTATGATGCAACCTGGATTGACCATATCTAGACCCACAGCTGAATGAGTCATAAGGCTGGACACTCTTGGGGCTGAGAGGATTGGTGAGGTTGGGTGAGCAAACGCAGATACTTTAAAGTAACACTGCGGGGAACACACCCCATGGGTCTCAAATCTCCAGGTACAAGGGCATCTTCCTACATCAAAACATGCATGGGAAACCCAGAAGATGGTATGCCGTGAGATCGGGAAAGGTTTCTAAAACGCACCTCATTTCTCCTCTCCTTGTGCTCGGGTTCGCCATTCCAGCCGCTTGACTAACCATCTCCCTACTTGGAGAATCAGCACCTTTAACCTCCTGATTGTACAGGTTGCAATTTGTCCTGAGGATGAACGGGAAGACGGGCAACCAACGAGAGACTAGCCCTAGGTGTTGGGACAGGCACAGGCCACTCCATTTTCCCATCAGGAAGAAGAATGAACCACAGGCTCAGCCTGACCCCCAGAACCAAAATAGGGCCTGAAGCAATCCTGTGCTTTTGCGGCCAGCTCCCAAAAAAGCGAGTAGACAAATGGAGCTCAGGGACACTGCAATTCACAAACGTGCAGAGTTATAAATGATAACTCTCGTCCACAAATATATTGAGGGAAGGCAACGAAGAGGATTTGAAAGCAAGGCAGATTTGCAGGAAACAGATTTCAGGAGGTAGATTCGACTCGCCTTTAAAGCACATGAAAAGCGGCAAAACGTTGACTGTGATGCCCTTGGCCAAAAAGGGCGTATGCGTTTTTTCCTGAATATATTCAGGAAAAAACGCATACGCCGTTTTTGGCCAACCAAGCAAGCCGGAAGGGCAAATCAGCGCTACAAAGAAGTCTCGCTTGCCCTCGGTCAAAAGGGCCATGCTGAACAAACAGTAAAAACCAGAAAAGCAGGACAAGCCATGGAGACATGGGAGCCTTGCTACGCTGATGTGCGGGATGTAAATTGCCAACAGGCACTCTGGAGAAGAGTACGGTGTGTCCTGAAACAAGTAATAAACACAGCGTAGAGAGCATAGGGCACTTCCACTCATGGGCGTATAAATTGGGAAAACTAAAAATCAACAAGACACAGGCACCCTAAAGTTTACGGCTGCTCTGTTTCCAAGAACCTCCGCTTCGGTACACCTTCAATATCCCAGGAAAGAGAAAAATGGATAAAGAAATGGTGGTACTTGGCACAATGGAATATCACTCAGCCATGAAATCAATGTCATAAGGCTAGTTAGCAGCATGATGAGTGGATTTAGGTACGATGATTCTAAGTGAAATAAGTCACACAGAAAAAGACACTTATCCTAAGATATCGCTTATAGAGGGAATGTCAAAATCGCTACACTTGAACTGAATTACAAAACAGAACAGAGTCACACCTTTAGAAGACACACTATGGCTGCTTAACGGGAAAGGTGAGGTGGGGTGATGCATAAAACAAGGGTTTGAAATTAGCTCAGACACCGCTCCATAAGCCAAATATGTAATAGACAAGGCCTACTCCCTGCTCAGTGAACTGGACTCAACACACCCTAGTCACCACACCAGTAAGAATCTGAAAGCCTATGTATCGATATCTCTCTGCAAGTGAATCAAGAGGGTGTAAAGCGGCATCAACACAGCAGGGAAAAGCAGCCAAGACCGATTCTAAACGTAAATTACTTTAAAAAACCCACAAAACAAAGACCGTGAAAGAGAGAGAAATTCTTACAAAATCCGTTCAGGGTCTATGATGCAACCTGGATTGACCATATCTAGACCCACAGCTGGATGAGACATAAGGCTGGACACTCTTGGGGCTGAGAGGATTGGTGAGGTTGGGTGAGCAAACGCAGATACTTTAAAGTAACACTGCGGGGAACACACCCCATGGGTCTCAAATCTCCAGGTACAAGGGCATCTTCCTACATCAAAACATGCATGGGAAACCCAGAAGATGGTATGCCATGAGATCGGGAAAGGTTTCTAAAACGCACCTCATTTCTCCTCTCCTTGTGCTCGGGTTCGCCATTCCAGCCGCTTGACTAACCATCTCCCTACTTGGAGAATCAGCACCTTTAACCTCCTGATTGTACAGGTTGCAATTTGTCCTGAGGATGAATGGGAAGACGCAGAACCAACGAGAGACGAGCCCTAGGTGTTGGGACAGGCATAGGTCACTCCATTTTCCCATCAGGAAGAAGAATGAACCACAGGCTCAGCCTGCCCCCAAGAACAAAAATAGGGCCTGAAGCAATCCTGCGCTTTTGCGGCCAGCTCCCAAAAAAGCGAGGAGACAAATGGAGCTCAGGGGCACTGCAATTCACAAACGTGCAGAGTTATAAATGAGAACTCTCGTCCACAAATATATTGAGGGAAGGCAACAAAGAGGATTTGAAAGCAAGGCAGATTTGCAGGAAACAGATTTCAGGAGGTAGATTCGACTCGCCTTTAAAGTACATGAAAAGCGGCAAAACGTTGACAATGATGCCCTTGGCCAAAAAGGGCGTATGCGTTTTTTCCTGAATATATTCAGGAAAAAACGCATACGCCCTTTTTGGCCAACCAGGCAAGCCGGAAGGGCAAATCAGCGCTACAAAGAAGTCTCGCTTGCCCTCGGTCAAAAGGGCCATGCTGAACAAAGTGTAAAAACCAGAAAAGCAGGACAGGCCATGGAGACATGGGAGCCTTGCTACGCTGATGTGCGGGATGTAAATTGCCAACAGGCACTCTGGACAAGAGTACGGTGTGTCCTGAAACAAGTAATAAACACAGCGTAGAGAGCATAGGGCACTTCCACTCATGGGCGTATAAATTGGGAAAACTAAAATCAACAAGACACAGGCACCCTAAAGTTTACGGCTGCTCTGTTTCCAAGAACCTCCACTTCGGTACACCATCAATGTCCCAGGAAAGAGAAAAATGGATAAAGAAATGGTGGTACTTGGCACAATGGAAAATCACTCAGCCATGAAATCAATGTCATAAGGCGAGTTAGCAGCATGATGAGTGGATTTAGATACGATGATTCTAAGTGAAATAAGTCACACAGAAAAAGACACTTATCCTAAGATATCGCTTATAGAGGGAATGTCAAAATCGCTACACTTGAACTGAATTACAAAACAGAACAGAGTCACACCTTTAGAAGACACACTATGGCTGCTTAACGGGAAAGGTGAGGTGGGGTGATGCATAAAACAAGGGTTTGAAATTAGCTCAAAGACCGCTCAATAAGCCAAATATGTAATAGACAAGGCCTACTCCCTGCTCAGTGAACTGGACTCAACACACCCTAGTCACCACACTAGTAAGAATCTGAAAACCTATGTATCGATATCTCTCTGCAAGTGAATCAAGAGGGTGTAAAGCGGCATCAACACAGCAGGGAAAAGCAGCCAAGACCGATTCTAAACGTAAATTACTTTAAAAAACCCACAAAACAAAGACAGTGAAAGAGAGAGAAATTCTTACAAAATCCGTTCAGGGTCTATGATGCAACCTGGATTGACCATATCTAGACCCACAGCTGGATGAGACATAAGGCTGGACACTCTTGGGGCTGAGAGGATTGGTGAGGTTGGGTGAGCAAACGCAGATACTTTAAAGTAACACTGCGGGGAACACACCCCATGGGTCTCAAATCTCCAGGTACAAGGGCATCTTCCTACATCAAAACATGCATGGGAAACCCAGAAGATGGTATGCCATGAGATCGGGAAAGGTTTCTAAAACGCACCTCATTTTTCCTCTCCTTGTGCTCTGGTTTGCCATTCCAGCCGCTTGACTAACCATCTCCCTACTTGGAGAATCAGCACCTTTAACCTCCTGATTTTACAGGTTGCAATTTGTCCTGAGGATGAAAGGGAAGATGCGGAACCAACGAGAGACAATCCCTAGGTTTTGGGACAGCCATAGGTGACTCCATTTTCCCATCAGGAAGAAGAATGAACCACAGGCTCAGCCTGCCCCCCAGAACCAAAATAGGGCTTGAAGCAATCCTGCGCTTTTGCGGCCAGCTCCCAAAAAAGCGAGGAGACAAATGGAGCTCAGGGGCAGTGCAATTCACCAACGTGCAGAGTTATAAATGAGAACTCTCGTCCACAAATATATTGAGGGAAGGCAACGAAGAGGATTTGAAAGCAAGGCAGATTTGCAGGAAACAGATTTCAGGAGGTAGATTCGACTCGCCTTTAAAGCACATGTAAAGCGGCAAAACGTTGACAATGATGCCCTTGGCCAAAAAGGGCGTATGCGTTTTTTCCTGAATATATTCAGGAAAAAACGCATACGCCCTTTTTGGCCAACCAAGCAAGCCGGAAGGGCAAATCAGCGCTACAAGAAGTCTCGCTTGCCCTCGGTCAAAAGGGCCATGCTGAACAAAGTGTAAAAACCAGAAAAGCAGGACAGGCCATGGAGACATGGGAGCCTTGCTACACTGATGGGCGGGATGTAAATTGCCAACAGGCACTCTGGAGAAGAGTACGGTGTGTCCTGAAACAAGTAATAAACACAGCGTAGAGAGCATAGGGCACTTCCACTCATGGGCGTATAAATTGGGAAAACTAAGAATCAACAAGACACAGGCACCCTAAAGTTTACGGCTGCTCTGTTTCCAAGAACCTCCGCTTCGGTACACCTTCAATATCCCAGGAAAGAGAAAAATGGATAAAGAAATGGTGGTACTTGGCACAATGGAATATCACTCAGCCATGAAATCAATGTCATAAGGCTAGTTAGCAGCATGATGAGTGGATTTAGGTACGATGATTCTAAGTGAAATAAGTCACACAGAAATAGACACTTATCCTAAGATATGGCTTATAGAGGGAATGTCAAAATCGCTACACTTGAACTGAATTACAAAACAGAACAGAGTCACACCTTTAGAAGACACACTATGGCTGCTTAACGGGAAAGGTGAGGTGGGGTGATGCATAAAACAAGGGTTTGAAATTAGCTCAGAGACCGCTCCATAAGCCAAATATGTAATAGACAAGGCCTACTCCCTGCTCAGTGAACTGGACTCAACACACCCTAGACACCACACAAGAATATATCTGACTAGTAAGAATCTGAAAACTTATGTATCGATATCTCTCTGCAAGTGAATCAAGTGGGTGTAAAGCGGCATCAACACAGCAGGGAAAAGCAGCCAAGCCCGATTCTAAACATAAATTACTTTAAAAAACCCACAAAACAAAGACCGTGAAAGAGAGAGAAATTCTTACGAAATCCGTTCAGGGTCTATGATGCAACCTGGATTGACCATATCTAGACCCACAGCTGGATGAGACATAAGGCTGGACACTCTTGGGGCTGAGAGGATTGGTGAGGTTGGGTGAGCAAACGCAGATACTTTAAAGTAACACTGCGGGGAACACACCCCATGGGTCTCAAATCTCCAGGTACAAGGGCATCTTCCTACATCAAAACATGCATGGGAAACCCAGAAGATGGTATGCCATGAGATCGGGAAAGGTTTCTAAAACGCACCTCATTTATCCTCTCCTTGTGCTCGGGTTCGCCATTCCAGCCACTTGACTAACCATCTCCCTACTTGGAGAATCAGCACCTTTAACCTCCTGTTTCGTCCAGGTTGCAATTTGTCCTGAGGATGAACGGGAAGACGCGGAACCAACGAGAGACGAGCCCTAGGTGTTGGGACAGGCATAGGTCACTCCATTTTCCCATCAGGAAGAAGAATGAACCACAGGCTCAGCCTGCCCCCCAGAACCAAAATAGGGCCTGAAGCAATCCTGCGCTTTTGCGGCCAGCTCCCAAAAAAGCGAGGAGACAAATGGAGCTCAGGGGCACTGCAATTCACAAACGTGCAGAGTTATAAATGAGAACTCTCGTCCACAAATATATTGAGGGAAGGCAACGAAGAGGATTTGAAAGCAAGGCAGATTTGCAGGAAACAGATTTCAGGAGGTAGATTCGACTCGCCTTTAAAGCACATGAAAAGCGGCAAAACGTTGACAATGATGCCCTTGGCCAAAAAGGGCGTATGCGTTTTTTCCTGAATATATTCAGGAAAAAACGCATACGCCCTTTTTGGCCAACCAAGCAAGCCGGAAGGGCAAATCAGCGCTACAAAGAAGTCTCGCTTGCCCTCGGTCAAAAGGGCCATGCTGAACAAAGTGTAAAAACCAGAAAAGCAGGACAGGCCATGGAGACATGGGAGCCTTGCTACGCTGATGGGCGGGATGTAAATTGCCAACAGGCACTCTGGAGAAGAGTACGGTGTGTCCTGAAACAAGTAATAAACACAGCGTAGAGAGCATAGGGCACTTCCACTCATGGGCGTATAAATTGGGAAAACTAAAAATCAACAAGACACAGGCACCCTAAAGTTTACGGCTGCTCTGTTTCCAAGAACCTCCACTTCGGTACACCTTCAATATCCCAGGAAAGAGAAAAATGGATAAAGAAATGGTGGTACTTGGCACAATGGAATATCACTCAGCCATGAAATCAATGTCATAAAGCTAGTTAGCAGCATGATGAGTGGATTTAGGTACGATGATTCTAAGTGAAATAAGTCACACAGAAAAAGACACTTATCCTAAGATATCGCTTATAGAGGGAATGTCAAAATGGCTACACTTGAACTGAATTACAAAACAGAACAGAGTCACACCTTTAGAAGACACACTATGGCTGCTTAACGGGAAAGGTGAGGTGGGGTGATGCATAAAACAAGGGTTTGAAATTAGCTCAGAGACCGCTCCATAAGCCAAATATGTAATAGACAAGGCCTACTCCCTGCTCAGTGAACTGGACTCAACACACCCTAGTCACCACACAAGAATATATCTGACTAGTAAGAATCTGAAAACCTATGTATGGATATCTCTCTGCAAGTGAATCAAGAGGGTGTAAAGCGGCATCAACACAGCATGGAAAAGCATCAAGCCCGATTCTAAACATAAATTACTTTAAAAAACCCACAAAACAAAGACAGTGAAAGAGAGAGAAATTCTTACAAAATCCGTTCAGGGTCTATGATGCAACCTGGATTGACCATATCTAGACCCACAGCTGGATGAGACATAAGGCTGGACACTCTTGGGGCTGAGAGGATTGGTGAGGTTGGGTGAGCAAACGCAGATACTTTAAAGTAACACTGCGGGGAACACACCCCATGGGTCTCAAATCTCCAGGTACAAGGGCATCTTCCTACATCAAAACATGCATGGGAAACCCAGAAGATGGTATGCCATGAGATCGGGAAAGGTTTCTAAAACGCACCTCATTTCTCCTCTCCTTGTGCTCGGGTTCGCCATTCCAGCCGCTTGACTAACCATCTCCCTACTTGGAGAATCAGCACCTTTAACCTCCTGATTGTACAGGTTGCAATTTGTCCTGAGGATGAATGGGAAGACGCAGAACCAACGAGATACGAGCCCTAGGTGTTGGGACAGGCATACGTCACTCCATTTTCCCATCAGGAAGAAGAATGAACCACAGGCTCAGCCTGCCCCCCAGAACCAAAATAGGGCCTGAAGCAATCCTGCGCTTTTGCGGCCAGCTCCCTAAAAAGCGAGGAGACAAATGGAGCTCAGGGGCACTGCAATTCACAAACGTGCAGAGTTATAAATGAGAACTCTCGTCCACAAATATATTGAGGGGAGGCAACGAAGAGGATTTGAAAGCAAGGCAGATTTGTAGGAAACAGATTTCAGGAGGTAGATTCGACTCGCCTTTAAAGCACATGAAAAGCGGCAAAACGTTGACAATGATGCCCTTGGCCAAAAAGGGCGTATGCGTTTTTTCCTGAATATATTCAGGAAAAAACGCATACGCCCTTTTTGGCCAACCAAGCAAGCCGGAAGGGCAAATCAGCGCTACAAAGAAGTCTCGCTTGCCCTCGGTCAAAAGGGCCATGCTGAACAAAGTGTAAAAACCAGAAAAGCAGGACAGGCCATGGAGACATGGGAGCCTTGCTACGCTGATGGGCGGGATGTAAATTGCCAAAAGGCACTCTGGAGAAGAGTACGGTGTGTCCTGAAACAAGTAATAAACACAGCGTAGAGAGCATAGGGCACTTCCACTCATGGGCGTATAAATTGGGAAAAGTAAAAATCAACAAGACACAGGCACCCTAAAGTTTACGGCTGCTCTGTTTCCAAGAACCTCCACTTCGGTACACCATCAATGTCCCAGGAAAGAGAAAAATGGATAAAGAAATGGTGGTACTTGGCACAATGGAATATCACTCAGCCATGAAATCAATGTCATAAGGCTAGTTAGCAGCATGATGAGTGGATTTAGGTACGATGATTCTAAGTGAAATAAGTCACACAGAAAAAGACACTTATCCTAAGATATCGCTTATAGAGGGAATGTCAAAATCGCTACACTTGAACTGAATTACAAAAGAGAACAGAGTCACACCTTTAGAAGACACACTATGGCTGCTTAACGGGAAAGGTGAGGTGGGGTGATGCATAAAACAAGGGTTTGAAATTAGCTCAGACACCGCTCCATAAGCCAAATATGTAATAGACAAGGCCTACTCCCTGCTCAGTGAACTGGACTCAACACACCCTAGTCACCACACTAGTAAGAATCTGAAAACCTATGTATCGATATCTCTCTGCAAGTGAATCAAGAGGGTGTAAAGCGGCATCAACACAGCAGGGAAAAGCAGCCAAGACCGATTCTAAACGTAAATTACTTTAAAAAACCCACAAAACTAAGACCGTGAAAGAGAGAGAAATTCTTACGAAATCCGTTCAGGGTCTATGATGCAACCTGGATTGACCATATCTAGACCCACAGCTGGATGAGACATAAGGCTGGACACTCTTGGGGCTGAGAGGATTGGTGAGGTTGGGTGAGCAAACGCAGATACTTTAAAGTAACACTGCGGGGAACACACCCCATGGGTCTCAAATCTCCAGGTACAAGGGCATCTTCCTACATCAAAACATGCATGGGAAACCCAGAAGATGGTATGCCATGAGATCGGGAAAGGTTTCTAAAACGCACCTCATTTCTCCTCTCCTTGTGCTCTGGTTTGCCATTCCAGCCGCTTGACTAACCATCTCCCTACTTGGAGAATCAGCACCTTTAACCTCCTGATTGTACAGGTTGCAATTTGTCCTGAGGATGAAAGGGAAGATGCGGAACCAACGAGAGACAATCCCTAGGTTTTGGGACAGGCATAGGTGACTCCATTTTCCCATCAGGAAGAAGAATGAACCACAGGCTCAGCCTGCCCCCCAGAACCAAAATAGGGCCTGAAGCAATCCTGCGCTTTTGCGGCCAGCTCCCAAAAAAGCGAGGAGACAAATGGAGCTCAGGGGCACTGCAATTCACAAACGTGCAGAGTTATAAATGAGAACTCTCGTCCACAAATATATTGAGGGAAGGCAACGAAGAGGATTTGAAAGCAAGGCAGATTTGCAGGAAACAGATTTCAGGAGGTAGATTCGACTCGCCTTTAAAGCACATGAAAAGCGGCAAAACGTTGACAATGATGCCCTTGGCCAAAAAGGGCGTATGCGTTTTTTCCTGAATATATTCAGGAAAAAACGCATACGCCCTTTTTGGCCAACCAAGCAAGCCGGAAGGGCAAATCAGCGCTACAAAGAAGTCTCGCTTGCCCTCGGTCAAAAGGGCCATGCTGAACAAAGTGTAAAAACCAGAAAAGCAGGACAGGCCATGGAGACATGGGAGCCTTGCTACGCTGATGGGCGGGATGTAAATTGCCAACAGGCACTCTGGAGAAGAGTACGGTGTGTCCTGAAACAAGTAATAAACACAGCGTAGAGAGCATAGGGCACTTCCACTCATGGGCGTATAAATTGGGAAAAGTAAAAATCAACAAGACACAGGCACCCTAAAGTTTACGGCTGCTCTGTTTCCAAGAACCTCCGCTTCGGTACACCTTCAATATCCCAGGAAAGAGAAAAATGGATAAAGAAATGGTGGTACTTGGCACAATGGAATATCACTCAGCCATGAAATCAATGTCATAAGGCTATTTAGCAGCATGATGAGTGGATTTAGGTACGATGATTCTAAGTGAAATAAGTCACACAGAAAAAGACACTTATCCTAAGATATCGCTTATAGAGGGAATGTCAAAATCGCTACACTTGAACTGAATTACAAAAGAGAACAGAGTCACACCTTTAGAAGACACACTATGGCTGCTTAACAGGAAAGGTGAGGTGGGGTGATGCATAAAACAAGGGTTTGAAATTAGCTCAGAGACCGCTTCATAAGCCAAATATGAAATAGACAAGGCCTACTCCCTGCTCAGTGAACTGGACTCAACACACCCTAGTCACCACACTAGTAAGAATCTGAAAACCTATGTATCGATATCTCTCTGCAAGTGAATCAAGAGGGTGTAAAGCGGCATCAACACAGCAGGGAAAAGCAGCCAAGACCGATTCTAAACGTAAATTACTTTAAAAAACCCACAAAACAAAGACCGTGAAAGAGAGAGAAATTCTTACAAAATCCGTTCAGGGTCTATGATGCAACCTGGATTGACCATATCTAGACCCACAGCTGGATGAGACATAAGGCTGGACACTCTTGGGGCTGAGAGGATTGGTGAGGTTGGGTGAGCAAACGCAGATACTTTAAAGTAACACTGCGGGGAACACACCCCATGGGTCTCAAATCTCCAGGTACAAGGGCATCTTCCTACATCAAAACATGCATGGGAAACCCAGAAGATGGTATGCCATGAGATCGGGAAAGGTTTCTAAAACGCACCTCATTTCTCCTCTCCTTGTGCTCGGGTTCGCCATTCCAGCTGCTTGACTAACCATCTCCCTACTTGGAGAATCAGCACCTTTAACCTCCTGATTGTACAGGTTGCAATTTGTCCTGAGGATGAATGGGAAGACGCAGAACCAACGAGAGACGAGCCCTAGGTGTTGGGACAGGCATACGTCACTCCATTTTCCCATCAGGAAGAAGAATGAACCACAGGCTCAGCCTGCCCCCAAGAACAAAAATAGGGCCTGAAGCAATCCTGCGCTTTTGCAGCCAGCTCCCAAAAAAGCGAGGAGACAAATGGAGCTCAGGGGCACTGCAATTCACAAACGTGCAGAGTTATAAATGAGAACTCTCGTCCACAAATATATTGAGGGAAGGCAACGAAGAGGATTTGAAAGCAAGGCAGATTTGCAGGAAACAGATTTCAGGAGGTAGATTCGACTCGCCTTTAAAGCACATGAAAAGCGGCAAAACGTTGACAATGATGCCCTTGGCCAAAAAGGGCGTATGCGTTTTTTCCTGAATATATTCAGGAAAAAACGCATACGCCCTTTTTGGCCAACCAAGCAAGCCGGAAGGGCAAATCAGCGCTACAAAGAAGTCTCGCTTGCCCTCGGTCAAAAGGGCCATGCTGAACAAAGTGTAAAAACCAGAAAAGCAGGACAGGCCATGGAGACATGGGAGCCTTGCTACGCTGATGGGCGGGATGTAAATTGCCAACAGGCACTCTGGACAAGAGTACGGTGTGTCCTGAAACAAGTAATAAACACAGCGTAGAGAGCATAGGGCACTTCCACTCATGGGCGTATAAATTGGGAAAACTAAAATCAACAAGACACAGGCACCCTAAAGTTTACGGCTGCTCTGTTTCCAAGAACCTCCACTTCGGTACACCATCAATGTCCCAGGAAAGAGAAAAATGGATAAAGAAATGGTGGTACTTGGCACAATGGAAAATCACTCAGCCATGAAATCAATGTCATAAGGCGAGTTAGCAGCATGATGAGTGGATTTAGATACGATGATTCTAAGTGAAATAAGTCACACAGAAAAAGACACTTATCCTAAGATATCGCTTATAGAGGGAATGTCAAAATCGCTACACTTGAACTGAATTACAAAAGAGAACAGAGTCACACCTTTAGAAGACACACTATGGCTGCTTAACGGGAAAGGTGAGGTGGGGTGATGCATAAAACAAGGGTTTGAAATTAGCTCAAAGACCGCTCAATAAGCCAAATATGTAATAGACAAGGCCTACTCCCTGCTCAGTGAACTGGACTCAACACACCCTAGTCACCACACAAGAATATATCTGACTAGTAAGAATCTGAAAACCTATGTATCGATATCTCTCTGCAATGAATCAAGAGGGTGTAAAGCGGCATCAACACAGCAGGGAAAAGCAGCCAAGACCCATTCTAAACATAAATTACTTTAAAAAACCCACAAAACAAAGACAGTGAAAGAGAGAGAAATTCTTACAAAATCCGTTCAGGGTCTATGATGCAACCTGGATTGACCATATCTAGACCCACAGCTGGATGAGACATAAGGCTGGACACTCTTGGGGCTGAGAGGATTGGTGAGGTTGGGTGAGCAAACGCAGATAATTTAAAGTAACACTGCGGGGAACACACCCCATGGGTCTCAAATCTCCAGGTACAAGGGCATCTTCCTACATCAAAACATGCATGGGAAACCCAGAAGATGGTATGCCATGAGATCGGGAAAGGTTTCTAAAACGCACCTCATTTCTCCTCTCCTTGTGCTCGGGTTCGCCATTCCAGCCGCTTGACTAACCATCTCCCTACTTGGAGAATCAGCACCTTTAACCTCCTGATTGTACAGGTTGCAATTTGTCCTGAGGATGAACGGGAAGACGCGGAACCAACGAGAGACGAGCCCTAGGTGTTGGGACAGGCATAGGTCACTCCATTTTCCCATCAGGAAGAAGAATGAACCACAGGCTCAGCCTGCCCCCCAGAACCAAAATAGGGCCTGAAGCAATCCTGCGCTTTTGCGGCCAGCTCCCAAAAAAGCGAGGAGACAAATGGAGCTCAGGGGCACTGCAATTCACAAACGTGCAGAGTTATAAATGAGAACTCTCGTCCACAAATATATTGAGGGAAGGCAACGAAGAGGATTTGAAAGCAAGGCAGATTTGCAGGAAACAGATTTCAGGAGGTAGATTCGACTCGCCTTTAAAGCACATGAAAAGCGGCAAAACGTTGACAATGATGCCCTTGGCCAAAAAGGGCGTATGCGTTTTTTCCTGAATATATTCAGGAAAAAACGCATACGCCCTTTTTGGCCAACCAAGCAAGCCGGAAGGGCAAATCAGCGCTACAAAGAAGTCTCGCTTGCCCTCGGTCAAAAGGGCCATGCTGAACAAAGTGTAAAAACCAGAAAAGCAGGACAGGCCATGGAGACATGGGAGCCTTGCTACGCTGATGGGCGGGATGTAAATTGCCAACAGGCACTCTGGAGAAGAGTACGGTGTGTCCTGAAACAAGTAATAAACACAGCGTAGAGAGCATAGGGCACTTCCACTCATGGGCGTATAAATTGGGAAAACTAAAATCAACAAGACACAGGCACCCTAAAGTTTACGGCTGCTCTGTTTCCAAGAACCTCCACTTCGGTACACCATCAATGTCCCAGGAAAGAGAAAAATGGATAAAGAAATGGTGGTACTTGGCACAATGGAATATCACTCAGCCATGAAATCAATGTCATAAGGCTAGTTAGCAGCATGATGAGTGGATTTAGGTACGATGATTCTAAGTGAAATAAGTCACACAGAAAAAGACACTTATCCTAAGATATCGCTTATAGAGGGAATGTCAAAATCGCTACACTTGAACTGAATTACAAAACAGAACAGAGTCACACCTTTAGAAGACACACTATGGCTGCTTAACGGGAAAGGTGAGGTGGGGTGATGCATAAAACAAGGGTTTGAAATTAGCTCAAAGACCGCTCCATAAGCCAAATATGTAATAGACAAGGCCTACTCCCTGCTCAGTGAACTGGACTCAACACACCCTAGTCACCACACTAGTAAGAATCTGAAAACCTATGTATCGATATCTCTCTGCAAGTGAATCAAGAGGGTGTAAAGCGGCATCAACACAGCAGGGAAAAGCAGCCAAGACCGATTCTAAACGTAAATTACTTTAAAAAACCCACAAAACAAAGACAGTGAAAGAGAGAGAAATTCTTACAAAATCCGTTCAGGGTCTATGATGCAACCTGGATTGACCATATCTAGACCCACAGCTGGATGAGACATAAGGCTGGACACTCTTGGGGCTGAGAGGATTGGTGAGGTTGGGTGAGCAAACGCAGATACTTTAAAGTAACACTGCGGGGAACACACCCCATGGGTCTCAAATCTCCAGGTACAAGGGCATCTTCCTACATCAAAACATGCATGGGAAACCCAGAAGATGGTATGCCATGAGATCGGGAAAGGTTTCTAAAATGCACCTCATTTTTCCTCTCCTTGTGCTCTGGTTTGCCATTCCAGCCGCTTGACTAACCATCTCCCTATTTGGAGAATCAGCACCTTTAACCTCCTGATTGTACAGGTTGCAATTTGTCCTGAGGATGAAAGGGAAGTTGCGGAACCAACGAGAGACAATCCCTAGGTTTTGGGACAGGCATAGGTGACTCCATTTTCCCATCAGGAAGAAGAATGAACCACAGGCTCAGCCTGCCCCCCAGAACCAAAATAGGGCTTGAAGCAATCCTGCGCTTTTGCGGCCAGCTCCCAAAAAAGCGAGGAGACAAATGGAGCTCAGGGGCAGTGCAATTCACCAACGTGCAGAGTTATAAATGAGAACTCTCGTCCACAAATATATTGAGGGAAGGCAACGAAGAGGATTTGAAAGCAAGGCAGATTTGCAGGAAACAGATTTCAGGAGGTAGATTCGACTCGCCTTTAAAGCACATGAAAAGCGGCAAAACGTTGACAATGATGCCCTTGGCCAAAAAGGGCGTATGCGTTTTTTCCTGAATATATTCAGGAAAAAACGCATACGCCCTTTTTGGCCAACCAAGCAAGCCGGAAGGGCAAATCAGCGCTACAAAGAAGTCTCGCTTGCCCTCGGTCAAAAGGGCCATGCTGAACAAAGTGTAAAAACCAGAAAAGCAGGACAGGCCATGGAGACATGGGAGCCTTGCTACGCTGATGGGCGGGATGTAAATTGCCAACAGGCACTCTGGAGAAGAGTACGGTGTGTCCTGAAACAAGTAATAAACACAGCGTAGAGAGCATAGGGCACTTCCACTCATGGGCGTATAAATTGGGAAAACTAAAAATCAACAAGACACAGGCACCCTAAAGTTTACGGCTGCTCTGTTTCCAAGAACCTCCGCTTCGGTACACCTTCAATATCCCAGGAAAGAGAAAAATGGATAAAGAAATGGTGGTACTTGGCACAATGGAATATCACTCAGCCATGAAATCAATGTCATAAGGCTAGTTAGCAGCATGATGAGTGGATTTAGGTACGATGATTCTAAGTGAAATAAGTCACACAGAAAAAGACACTTATCCTAAGATATCGCTTATAGAGGGAATGTCAAAATCGCTACACTTGAACTGAATTACAAAACAGAACAGAGTCACACCTTTAGAAGACACACTATGGCTGCTTAACGGGAAAGGTGAGGTGGGGTGATGCATAAAACAAGGGTTTGAAATTAGCTCAGAGACCGCTCCATAAGCCAAATATGTAATAGACAAGGCCTACTCCCTGCTCAGTGAACTGGACTCAACACACCCTAGTCACCACACAAGAATATATCTGACTAGTAAGAATCTGAAAACCTATGTATCGATATCTCTCTGCAATGAATCAAGAGGGTGTAAAGCGGCATCAACACAGCAGGGAAAAGCAGCCAAGACCCATTCTAAACATAAATTACTTTAAAAAACCCACAAAACAAAGACAGTGAAAGAGAGAGAATTTCTTACAAAATCCGTTCAGGGTCTATGATGCAACCTGGATTGACCATATCTAGACCCACAGCTGGATGAGACATAAGGCTGGACACTCTTGGGGCTGAGAGGATTGGTGAGGTTGGGTGAGCAAACGCAGATAATTTAAAGTAACACTGCGGGGAACACACCCCATGGGTCTCAAATCTCCAGGTACAAGGGCATCTTCCTACATCAAAACATGCATGGGAAACCCAGAAGATGGTATGCCATGAGATCGGGAAAGGTTTCTAAAACGCACCTCATTTCTCCTCTCCTTGTGCTCGGGTTCGCCATTCCAGCCGCTTGACTAACCATCTCCCTACTTGGAGAATCAGCACCTTTAACCTCCTGATTGTACAGGTTGCAATTTGTCCTGAGGATGAACGGGAAGACGCGGAACCAACGAGAGACGAGCCCTAGGTGTTGGGACAGGCATAGGTCACTCCATTTTCCCATCAGGAAGAAGAATGAACCACAGGCTCAGCCTGCCCCCCAGAACCAAAATAGGGCCTGAAGCAATCCTGCGCTTTTGCGGCCAGCTCCCAAAAAAGCGAGGAGACAAATGGAGCTCAGGGGCACTGCAATTCACAAACGTGCAGAGTTATAAATGAGAACTCTCGTCCACAAATATATTGAGGGAAGGCAACGAAGAGGATTTGAAAGCAAGGCAGATTTGCAGGAAACAGATTTCAGGAGGTAGATTCGACTCGCCTTTAAAGCACATGAAAAGCGGCAAAACGTTGACAATGATGCCCTTGGCCAAAAAGGGCGTATGCGTTTTTTCCTGAATATATTCAGGAAAAAACGCATACGCCCTTTTTGGCCAACCAAGCAAGCCGGAAGGGCAAATCAGCGCTACAAAGAAGTCTCGCTTGCCCTCGGTCAAAAGGGCCATGCTGAACAAAGTGTAAAAACCAGAAAAGCAGGACAGGCCATGGAGACATGGGAGCCTTGCTACGCTGATGGGCGGGATGTAAATTGCCAACAGGCACTCTGGAGAAGAGTACGGTGTGTCCTGAAACAAGTAATAAACACAGCGTAGAGAGCATAGGGCACTTCCACTCATGGGCGTATAAATTGGGAAAACTAAAATCAACAAGACACAGGCACCCTAAAGTTTACGGCTGCTCTGTTTCCAAGAACCTCCACTTCGGTACACCATCAATGTCCCAGGAAAGAGAAAAATGGATAAAGAAATGGTGGTACTTGGCACAATGGAATATCACTCAGCCATGAAATCAATGTCATAAGGCTAGTTAGCAGCATGATGAGTGGATTTAGGTACGATGATTCTAAGTGAAATAAGTCACACAGAAAAAGACACTTATCCTAAGATATCGCTTATAGAGGGAATGTCAAAATCGCTACACTTGAACTGAATTACAAAACAGAACAGAGTCACACCTTTAGAAGACACACTATGGCTGCTTAACGGGAAAGGTGAGGTGGGGTGATGCATAAAACAAGGGTTTGAAATTAGCTCAAAGACCGCTCCATAAGCCAAATATGTAATAGACAAGGCCTACTCCCTGCTCAGTGAACTGGACTCAACACACCCTAGTCACCACACAAGAATATATCTGACTAGTAAGAATCTGAAAACCTATGTATCGATATCTCTCTGCAATGAATCAAGAGGGTGTAAAGCGGCATCAACACAGCAGGGAAAAGCAGCCAAGCATGATTCTAAACATAAATTACTTTAAAAAACCCACAAAACAAAGACAGTGAAAGAGAGAGAATTTCTTACAAAATCCGTTCAGGGTCTATGATGCAACCTGGATTGACCATATCTAGACCCACAGCTGGATGAGACATAAGGCTGGACACTCTTGGGGCTGAGAGGATTGGTGAGGTTGGGTGAGCAAACGCAGATACTTTAAAGTAACACTGCGGGGAACACACCCCATGGGTCTCAAATCTCCAGGTACAAGGGCATCTTCCTACATCAAAACATGCATGGGAAACCCAGAAGATGGTATGCCATGAGATCGGGAAAGGTTTCTAAAACGCACCTCATTTCTCCTCTCCTTGTGCTCGGGTTCGCCATTCCAGCCGCTTGACTAACCATCTCCCTACTTGGAGAATCAGCACCTTTAACCTCCTGATTGTACAGGTTGCAATTTGTCCTGAGGATGAATGGGAAGACGCAGAACCAACGAGAGACGAGCCCTAGGTGTTGGGACAGGCATAGGTCACTCCATTTTCCCATCAGGAAGAAGAATGAACCACAGGCTCAGCCTGCCCCCCAGAACCAAAATAGGGCCTGAAGCAATCCTGCGCTTTTGCGGCCAGCTCCCAAAAAAGCGAGGAGACAAATGGAGCTCAGGGGCACTGCAATTCACAAACGTGCAGAGTTATAAATGAGAACTCTCGTCCACAAATATATTGAGGGAAGGCAACGAAGAGGATTTGAAAGCAAGGCAGATTTGCAGGAAACAGATTTCAGGAGGTAGATTCGACTCGCCTTTAAAGCACATGAAAAGCGGCAAAACGTTGACAATGATGCCCTTGGCCAAAAAGGGCGTATGCGTTTTTTCCTGAATATATTCAGGAAAAAACGCATACGCCCTTTTTGGCCAACCAAGCAAGCCGGAAGGGCAAATCAGCGCTACAAAGAAGTCTCGCTTGCCCTCGGTCAAAAGGGCCATGCTGAACAAAGTGTAAAAACCAGAAAAGCAGGACAGGCCATGGAGACATGGGAGCCTTGCTACGCTGATGGGCGGGATGTAAATTGCCAACAGGCACTCTGGAGAAGAGTACGGTGTGTCCTGAAACAAGTAATAAACACAGCGTAGAGAGCATAGGGCACTTCCACTCATGGGCGTATAAATTGGGAAAACTAAAAATCAACAAGACACAGGCACCCTAAAGTTTACGGCTGCTCTGTTTCCAAGAACCTCCGCTTCGGTACACCTTCAATATCCCAGGAAAGAGAAAAATGGATAAAGAAATGGTGGTACTTGGCACAATGGAATATCACTCAGCCATGAAATCAATGTCATAAGGCTAGTTAGCAGCATGATGAGTGGATTTAGGTACGATGAATCTAAGTGAAATAAGTCACACAGAAAAAGGCACTTGTCCTAAGATATCGCTTATAGAGGGAATGTCAAAATCGCTACACTTGAACTGAATTACAAAACAGAACAGAGTCACACCTTTAGAAGACACACTATGGCTGCTTAACGGGAAAGGTGAGGTGGGGTGATGCATAAAACAAGGGTTTGAAATTAGCTCAGACACTGCTCCATAAGCCAAATATGTAATAGACAAGGCCTACTCCCTGCTCAGTGAACTGGACTCAACACACCCTAGTCACCACACAAGAATATATCTGACTAGTAAGAATCTGAAAACCTATGTATCGATATCTCTCTGCAAGTGAATCAAGAGGGTGTAAAACGGCATCAACACAGCAGGGAAAAGCAGCCAAGACCGATTCTAAACGTAAATTACTTTAAAAAACCCACAAAACAAAGACCGTGAGAGAGAGAAATTCTTACAAAATCCGTTCAGGGTCTATGATGCAACCTGGATTGACCATATCTAGACCCACAGCTGGATGAGACATAAGGCTGGACACTCTTGGGGCTGAGAAGATAGGTGAGGTTGGGTGAGCAAACGCAGATACTTTAAAGTAACACTGCGGGGAACACACCCCATGGGTCTCAAATCTCCAGGTACAAGGGCATCTTCCTACATCAAAACATGCATGGGAAACCCAGAAGATGGTATGCCATGAGATCGGGAAATGTTTCTAAAACGCACCTCATTTCTCCTCTCCTTGTGCTTGGGTTCGCCATTCCAGCCGCTTGACTAACCATCTCCCTACTTGGAGAATCAGCACCTTTAACCTCCTGATTGTACAGGTTGCAATTTGTCCTGAGGATGAACGGGAAGACGTGGAACCAACGAGAGACGAGCCCTAGGTGTTGGGACAGGCATAGGTCACTCCATTTTCCCATCAGGAAGAAGAATGAACCACAGGCTCAGCCTGCCCCCCAGAACCAAAATAGGGCCTGAAGCAATCCTGCGCTTTTGCGGCCAGCTCCCAAAAAAGCGAGGAGACAAATGGAGCTCAGGGGCACTGCAATTCACAAACGTGCAGAGTTATAAGTGAGAACTCTCGTCCACAAATATATTGAGGGAAGGCAACAAAGAGGATTTGAAAGCAAGGCAGATTTGCAGGAAACAGATTTCAGGAGGTAGATTCGACTCGCCTTTAAAGCACATGAAAAGCAGGAAAACGTTGACAATGATGCCCTTGGCCAAAAAGGGCGTATGCGTTTTTTCCTGAATATATTCAGGAAAAAACGCATACGCCCTTTTTGGCCAACCAAGCAAGCCGGAAGGGCAAATCAGCGCTACAAAGAAGTCTCGCTTGCCCTCGGTCAAAAGGGCCATGCTGAACAAAGTGTAAAAACCAGAAAAGCAGGACAGGCCATGGAGACATGGGAGCCTTGCTACGCTGATGGGCGGGATGTAAATTGCCAACAGGCACTCTGGAGAAGAGTACGGTGTGTCCTGAAACAAGTAATAAACACAGCGTAGAGAGGATAGGGCACTTCCACTCATGGGCGTATAAATTGGGAAAACTAAAAATCAACAAGACACAGGCACCCTAAAGTTTACGGCTGCTCTGTTTCCAAGAACCTCCGCTTCGGTACACCTTCAATATCCCAGGAAAGAGAAAAATGGATAAAGAAATGGTGGTACTTGGCACAATGGAATATCACTCAGCCATGAAATCAATGTCATAAGGCTAGTTAGCAGCATGATGAGTGGATTTAGGTACGATGATTCTAAGTGAAATAAGTCACACAGAAAAAGACACTTATCCTAAGATATCGCTTATAGAGGGAATGTCAAAATCGCTACACTTGAACTGAATTACAAAACAGAACAGAGTCACACCTTTAGAAGACACACTATGGCTGCTTAACGGGAAAGGTGAGGTGGGGTGATGCATAAAACAAGGGTTTGAAATTAGCTCAGAGACCGCTCCATAAGCCAAATATGTAATAGACAAGGCCTACTCCCTGCTCAGTGAACTGGACTCAACACACCCTAGTCACCACACAAGAATATATCTGACTAGTAAGAATCTGAAAACCTATGTATCGATATCTCTCTGCAAGTGAATCAAGAGGGTGTAAAGCGGCATCAACACAGCAGGGAAAAGCAGCCAAGCATGATTCTAAACATAAATTACTTTAAAAAACCCACAAAACAAAGACAGTGAAAGAGAGAGAATTTCTTACAAAATCCGTTCAGGGTCTATGATGCAACCTGGATTGACCATATCTAGACCCACAGCTGGATGAGACATAAGGCTGGACACTCTTGGGGCTGAGAGGATTGGTGAGGTTGGGTGAGCAAACGCAGATAATTTAAAGTAACACTGCGGGGAACACACCCCATGGGTCTCAAATCTCCAGGTACAAGGGCATCTTCCTACATCAAAACATGCATGGGAAACCCAGAAGATGGTATGCCATGAGATCGGGAAAGGTTTCTAAAACGCACCTCATTTCTCCTCTCCTTGTGCTCGGGTTCGCCATTCCAGCTCCTTGACTAACCATCTCCCTACTTGGAGAATCAGCACCTTTAACCTCCTGATTGTACAGGTTGCAATTAGTCCTGAGGATGAATGGGAAGACGCAGAACCAACGAGATACGAGCCCTAGGTGTTGGGACAGGCATAGGTCACTCCATTTTCCCATCAGGAAGAAGAATGAACCACAGGCTCAGCCTGCCCCCCAGAACCAAAATAGGGCCTGAAGCAATCCTGCGCTTTTGCGGCCAGCTCCCAAAAAAGCGAGGAGACAAATGGAGCTCAGGGGCACTGCAATTCACAAACGTGCAGAGTTATAAATGAGAACTCTCGTCCACAAATATATTGAGGGAAGGCAACAAAGAGGATTTGAAAGCAAGGCAGATTTGCAGGAAACAGATTTCAGGAGGTAGATTCGACTCGCCTTTAAAGCACATGAAAAGCGGCAAACGTTGACAATGATGCCCTTGGCCAAAAAGGGCGTATGCGTTTTTTCCTGAATATATTCAGTAAAAAACGCATACGCCCTTTTTGGCCAACCAAGCAAGCCGGAAGGGCAAATCAGCGCTACAAAGAAGTCTCGCTTGCCCTCGGTCAAAAGGGCCATGCTGAACAAAGTGTAAAAACCAGAAAAGCAGGACAGGCCATGGAGACATGGGAGCCTTGCTACGCTGATGGGCGGGATGTAAATTGCCAACAGGCACTCTGGAGAAGAGTACGGTGTGTCCTGAAACAAGTAATAAACACAGCGTAGAGAGCATAGGGCACTTCCACTCATGGGCGTATAAATTGGGAAAAGTAAAAATCAACAAGACACAGGCACCCTAAAGTTTACGGCTGCTCTGTTTCCAAGAACCTCCGCTTCGGTACACCTTCAATATCCCAGGAAAGAGAAAAATGGATAAAGAAATGGTGGTACTTGGCACAATGGAATATCACTCAGCCATGAAATCAATGTCATAAGGCTAGTTAGCAGCATGATGAGTGGATTTAGGTACGATGATTCTAAGTGAAATAAGTCACACAGAAAAAGACACTTATCCTAAGATATCGCTTATAGAGGGAATGTCAAAATCGCTACACTTGAACTGAATTACTAAACAGAACAGAGTCACACCTTTAGAAGACACACTATGGCTGCTTAACGGGAAAGGTGAGGTGGGGTGATGCATAAAACAAGGGTTTGAAATTAGCTCAGAGACCGCTCCATAAGCCAAATATGTAATAGACAAGGCCTACTCCCTGCTCAGTGAACTGGACTCAACACACCCTAGTCACCACACTAGTAAGAATCTGAAAACCTATGTATCGATATCTCTCTGCAAGTGAATCAAGAGGGTGTAAAGCGGCATCAACACAGCAGGGAAAAGCAGCCAAGACTGATTCTAAACGTAAATTACTTTAAAAAACCCACAAAACAAAGACCGTGAAAGAGAGAGAAATTCTTACAAAATCCGTTCAGGGTCTCTGATGCAACCTGGATTGACCATATCTAGACCCACAGCTGGATGAGACATAAGGCTGGACACTCTTGGGGCTGAGAGGATTGGTGAGGTTGGGTGAGCAAACGCAGATAATTTAAAGTAACACTGCGGGGAACACACCCCATGGGTCTCAAATCTCCAGGTACAAGGGCATCTTCCTACATCAAAACATGCATGGGAAACCCAGAAGATGGTATGCCATGAGATCGGGAAAGGTTTCTAAAACGCACCTCATTTCTCCTCTCCTTGTGCTCGGGTTCGCCATTCCAGCCCCTTGACTAACCATCTCCCTACTTGGAGAATCAGCACCTTTAACCTCCTGATTGTACAGGTTGCAATTTGTCCTGAGGATGAATGGGAAGACGCAGAACCAACGAGATACGAGCCCTAGGTGTTGGGACAGGCATAGGTCACTCCATTTTCCCATCAGGAAGAAGAATGAACCACAGGCTCAGCCTGCCCCCCAGAACCAAAATAGGGCCTGAAGCAATCCTGCGCTTTTGCGGCCAGCTCCCAAAAAAGCGAGGAGACAAATGGAGCTCAGGGGCACTGCAATTCACAAACGTGCAGAGTTATAAATGAGAACTCTCGTCCACAAATATATTGAGGGAAGGCAACGAAGAGGATTTGAAAGCAAGGCAGATTTGCAGGAAACAGATTTCAGGAGGTAGATTCGACTCGCCTTTAAAGCACATGAAAAGCGGCAAAACGTTGACAATGATGCCCTTGGCCAAAAAGGGCGTATGCGTTTTTTCCTGAATATATTCAGGAAAAAACGCATACGCCCTTTTTGGCCAACCAAGCAAGCCGGAAGGGCAAATCAGCGCTACAAAGAAGTCTCGCTTGCCCTCGGTCAAAAGGGCCATGCTGAACAAAGTGTAAAAACCAGAAAAGCAGGACAGGCCATGGAGACATGGGAGCCTTGCTACGCTGATGGGCGGGATGTAAATTGCCAACAGGCACTCTGGAGAAGAGTACGGTGTGTCCTGAAACAAGTAATAAACACAGCGTAGAGAGCATAGGGCACTTCCACTCATGGGCGTATAAATTGGGAAAACTAAAAATCAACAAGACACAGGCACCCTAAAGTTTACGGCTGCTCTGTTTCCAAGAACCTCCGCTTCGGTACACCTTCAATATCCCAGGAAAGAGAAAAATGGATAAAGAAATGGTGGTACTTGGCACAATGGAATATCACTCAGCCATGAAATCAATGTCATAAGGCTAGTTAGCAGCATGATGAGTGGATTTAGGTACGATGATTCTAAGTGAAATAAGTCACACAGAAAAAGACACTTATCCTAAGATATCGCTTATAGAGGGAATGTCAAAATCGCTACACTTGAACTGAATTACAAAACAGAACAGAGTCACACCTTTAGAAGACACACTATGGCTGCTTAACGGGAAAGGTGAGGTGGGGTGATGCATAAAACAAGGGTTTGAAATTAGCTCAGACACTGCTCCATAAGCCAAATATGTAATAGACAAGGCCTACTCCCTGCTCAGTGAACTGGACTCAACACACCCTAGTCACCACACTAGTAAGAATCTGAAAACCTATGTATCGATATCTCTCTGCAAGTGAATCAAGAGGGTGTAAAACGGCATCAACACAGCAGGGAAAAGCAGCC
Source organism: Eubalaena glacialis (assembly GCF_028564815.1). Taxonomy (NCBI): domain Eukaryota; kingdom Metazoa; phylum Chordata; class Mammalia; order Artiodactyla; family Balaenidae; genus Eubalaena; species Eubalaena glacialis. The sequence goes on from NW_026871495.1 coordinate 1,555,235, forward strand.
AAGACCGATTCTAAACGTAAATTACTTTAAAAAACCCACAAAACAAAGACCGTGAAAGAGAGAGAAATTCTTACAAAATCCGTTCAGGGTCTATGATGCAACCTGGATTGACCATATCTAGACCCACAGCTGGATGAGACATAAGGCTGGACACTCTTGGGGCTGAGAGGATTGGTGAGGTTGGGTGAGCAAACGCAGATACTTTAAAGTAACACTGCGGGGAACACACCCCATGGGTCTCAAATCTCCAGGTACAAGGGCATCTTCCTACATCAAAACATGCATGGGAAACCCAGAAGATGGTATGCCATGAGATCGGGAAAGGTTTCTAAAACGCACCTCATTTCTCCTCTCCTTGTGCTCGGGTTCGCCATTCCAGCCGCTTGACTAACCATCTCCCTACTTGGAGAATCAGCACCTTTAACCTCCTGATTGTACAGGTTGCAATTTGTCCTGAGGATGAATGGGAAGACGCAGAACCAACGAGATACGAGCCCTAGGTGTTGGGACAGGCATAGGTCACTCCATTTTCCCATCAGGAAGAAGAATGAACCACAGGCTCAGCCTGCCCCCCAGAACCAAAATAGGGCCTGAAGCAATCCTGCGCTTTTGCGGCCAGCTCCCAAAAAAGCGAGGAGACAAATGGAGCTCAGGGGCACTGCAATTCACAAACGTGCAGAGTTATAAATGAGAACTCTCGTCCACAAATATATTGAGGGAAGGCAACGAAGAGGATTTGAAAGCAAGGCAGATTTGCAGGAAACAGATTTCAGGAGGTAGATTCGACTCGCCTTTAAAGCACATGAAAAGCGGCAAAACGTTGACAATGATGCCCTTGGCCAAAAAGGGCGTATGCGTTTTTTCCTGAATATATTCAGGAAAAAACGCATACGCCCTTTTTGGCCAACCAAGCAAGCCGGAAGGGCAAATCAGCGCTACAAAGAAGTCTCGCTTGCCCTCGGTCAAAAGGGCCATGCTGAACAAAGTGTAAAAACCAGAAAAGCAGGACAGGCCATGGAGACATGGGAGCCTTGCTACGCTGATGGGCGGGATGTAAATTGCCAACAGGCACTCTGGAGAAGAGTACGGTGTGTCCTGAAACAATAATAAACACAGCGTAGAGAGCATAGGGCACTTCCACTCATGGGCGTATAAATTGGGAAAAGTAAAAATCAACAAGACACAGGCACCCTAAAGTTTACGGCTGCTCTGTTTCCAAGAACCTCCGCTTCGGTACACCTTCAATATCCCAGGAAAGAGAAAAATGGATAAAGAAATGGTGGTACTTGGCACAATGGAATATCACTCAGCCATGAAATCAATGTCATAAGGCTAGTTAGCAGCATGATGAGTGGATTTAGGTACGATGATTCTAAGTGAAATAAGTCACACAGAAAAAGACACTTATCCTAAGATATCGCTTATAGAGGGAATGTCAAAATCGCTACACTTGAACTGAATTACAAAACAGAACAGAGTCACACCTTTAGAAGACACACTATGGCTGCTTAACGGGAAAGGTGAGGTGGTGTGATGCATAAAACAAGGGTTTGAAATTAGCTCAGACACTGCTCCATAAGCCAAATATGTAATAGACAAGGCCTACTCCCTGCTCAGTGAACTGGACTCAACACACCCTAGTCACCACACAAGAATATATCTGACTAGTAAGAATCTGAAAACCTATGTATCGATATCTCTCTGCAAGTGAATCAAGAGGTTGTAAAGCGGTATCAACACAGCAGGGAAAAGCAGCCAAGCCCGATTCTAAACATAAATTACTTTAAAAAACCCACAAAACAAAGACAGTGAAAGAGAGAGAAATTCTTACAAAATCCGTTCAGGGTCTATGATGCAACCTGGATTGACCATATCTACACCCACAGCTGGATGAGACATAAGGCTGGACACTCTTGGGGCTGAGAGGATTGGTGAGGTTGGGTGAGCAAACCCAGATACTTTAAAGTAACACTGCTGGGAACACACCCCATGGGTCTCAAATCTCCAGGTACAAGGGCATCTTCCTACATCAAAACATGCATGGGAAACCCAGAAGATGGTATGCCATGAGATCGGGAAAGGTTTCTAAAACGCACCTCATTTCTCCTCTCCTTGTGCTCGGGTTCGCCATTCCAGCCGCTTGACTAACCATCTCCCTACTTGGAGAATCAGCACCTTTAACCTCCTGATTGTACAGGTTGCAATTTGTCCTGAGAATGAATGGGAAGACGCAGAACCAACGAGAGACGAGCCATAGGTGTTGGGACAGGCATAGGTCACTCCATTTTCCCATCAGGAAGAAGAATGAACCACAGGCTCAGCCTGCCCCCCAGAACCAAAATAGGGCCTGAAGCAATCCTGCGCTTTTGCGGCCAGCTCCCAAAAAAGCGAGGAGACAAATGGAGCTCAGGGGCACTGCAATTCACAAACGTGCAGAGTTATAAATGAGAACTCTCGTCCACAAATATATTGAGGGAAGGCAACGAAGAAGATTTGAAAGCAAGGCAGATTTGCAGGAAACAGATTTCAGGAGGTAGATTCGACTCGCCTTTAAAGCACATGAAAAGCGGCAAAACGTTGACAATGATGCCCTTGGCCAAAAAGGGCGTATGCGTTTTTTCCTGAATATATTCAGGAAAAAACGCATACGCCCTTTTTGGCCAACCAAGCAAGCCGGAAGGGCAAATCAGCGCTACAAAGAAGTCTCGCTTGCCCTCGGTCAAAAGGGCCATGCTGAACAAAGTGTAAAAACCAGAAAAGCAGGACAGGCCATGGAGACATGGGAGCCTTGCTACGCTGATGGGCGGGATGTAAATTGCCAACAGGCACTCTGGAGAAGAGTACGGTGTGTCCTGAAACAAGTAATAAACACAGCGTAGAGAGCATAGGGCACTTCCACTCATGGGCGTATAAATTGGGAAAACTAAAAATCAACAAGACACAGGCACCCTAAAATTTACGGCTGCTCTGTTTCCAAGAACCTCCGCTTCGGTACACCTTCAATATCCCAGGAAAGAGAAAAATGGATAAAGAAATGGTGGTACGTGGCACAATGCAATATCACTCAGCCATGAAATCAATGTCATAAGGCTAGTTAGCAGCATGATGATTGGATTTAGGTACGATGATTCTAAGTGAAATAAGTCACACAGAAAAAGACACTTATCCTAAGATATCGCTTATAGAGGGAATGTCAAAATCGCTACACTTGAACTGAATTACAAAACAGAACAGAGTCACACCTTTAGAAGACACACTATGGCTGCTTAACGGGAAAGGTGAGGTGGGGTGATGCATAAAACAAGGGTTTGAAATTAGCTCAGAGACCGCTCCATAAGCCAAATATATAATAGACAAGGCCTACTCCCTGCTCAGTGAACTGGACTCAACACACCCTAGTCACCACACAAGAATATATCTGACTAGTAAGAATCTGAAAACCTATGTATCGATATCTCTCTGCAAGTGAATCAAGAGGGTGTAAAGCGGTATCAACACAGCAGGGAAAAGCAGCCAAGCCCGATTCTAAACATAAATTACTTTAAAAAACCCACAAAACAAAGACAGTGAAAGAGAGAGAAATTCTTACAAAATCCGTTCAGGGTCTCTGATGCAACCTGGATTGACCATATCTACACCTACAGCTGGATGAGACATAAGGCTGGACACTCTTGGGGCTGAGAGGATTGGTGAGGTTGGGTGAGCAAACCCAGACACTTTAAAGTAACACTGCTGGGAACACACCCCATGGGTCTCAAATCTCCAGGTACAAGGGCATCTTCCTACATCAAAACATGCATGGGAAACCCAGAAGATGGTATGCCATGAGATCGGGAAAGGTTTCTAAAACGCACCTCATTTCTCCTCTCCTTGTGCTCGGGTTCGCCATTCCAGCCGCTTGACTAACCATCTCCCTACTTGGAGAATCAGCACCTTTAACCTCCTGATTGTACAGGTTGCAATTTGTCCTGAGGATGAATGGGAAGACGCAGAACCAACGAGAGACGAGCCCTAGGTATTGGGACAGGCATAGGTCACTCCATTTTCCCATCAGGAAGAAGAATGAACCACAGGCTCAGCCTGCCCCCCAGAACCAAAATAGGGCCTGAAGCAATCCTGCGCTTTTGCGGCCAGCTCCCAAAAAAGCGAGGAGACAATGGAGCTCAGGGGCACTGCAATTCACAAACGTGCAGAGTTATAAATGAGAACTCTCGTCCACAAATATATTGAGGGAAGGCAACGAAGAAGATTTGAAAGCAAGGCAGATTTGCAGGAAACAGATTTCAGGAGGTAGATTCGACTCGCCTTTAAAGCACATGAAAAGCGGCAAAACGTTGACAATGATGCCCTTGGCCAAAAAGGGCGTATGCGTTTTTTCCTGAATATATTCAGGAAAAAACGCATACGCCCTTTTTGGCCAACCAAGCAAGCCGGAAGGGCAAATCAGCGCTACAAAGAAGTCTCGCTTGCCCTCGGTCAAAAGGGCCATGCTGAACAAAGTGTAAAAACCAGAAAAGCAGGACAGGCCATGGAGACATGGGAGCCTTGCTACGCTGATGGGCGGGATGTAAATTGCCAACAGGCACTCTGGAGAAGAGTACGGTGTGTCCTGAAACAAGTAATAAACACAGCGTAGAGAGCATAGGGCACTTCCACTCATGGGCGTATAAATTGGGAAAACTAAAAATCAACAAGACACAGGCACCCTAAAATTTACGGCTGCTCTGTTTCCAAGAACCTCCGCTTCGGTACACCTTCAATATCCCAGGAAAGAGAAAAATGGATAAAGAAATGGTGGTACTTGGCACAATGCAATATCACTCAGCCATGAAATCAATGTCATAAGGCTAGTTAGCAGCATGATGATTGGATTTAGGTACGATGATTCTAAGTGAAATAAGTCACACAGAAAAAGACACTTATCCTAAGATATCGCTTATAGAGGGAATGTGAAAATCGCTACACTTGAACTGAATTACAAAACAGAACAGAGTCACACCTTTAGAAGACACACTATGGCTGCTTAACGGGAAAGGTGAGGTGGGGTGATGCATAAAACAAGGGTTTGAAATTAGCTCAGAGACCGCTCCATAAGCCAAATATATAATAGACAAGGCCTACTCCCTGCTCAGTGAACTGGACTCAACACACCCTAGTCACCACACAAGAATATATCTGACTAGTAAGAATCTGAAAACCTATGTATCGATATCTCTCTGCAAGTGAATCAAGAGGGTGTAAAGCAGCATCAACGCAGCAGGGAAAAGCAGCCAAGTCCGATTCTAAACATAAATTACTTTAAAAAACCCACAAAGCAAAGACAGTGAAAGAGAGAGAAATTCTTACAAAATCCGTTCAGGGTCTCTGATGCAACCTGGATTGACCATATCTAGACCCACAGCTGGATGAGACATAAGGCTGGACACTCTTGGGGCTGAGAGGATTGGTGAGGTTGGGTGAGCAAATGCAGATACTTTAAAGTAATACCGCGGGGGACCCACCCCATGGGTCTCAAATCTCCAGGTACAAGGGAATCTTCCTACATCAAAACATGCATGGGAAACCCAGAAGATGGTATGCCGTGAGATCGGGAAAGGTTTCTAAAACGCACCTCATTTCTCCTCTCCTTGTGCTCGGGTTCGCCATTCCAGCCGCTTGACTAACCATCTCCCTACTTGGAGAATCAGCACCTTTAACCTCCTGTTTCGTCCAGGTTGCAATTTGTCCTGAGGATGAACGGGAAGACGCGGAACCAATGAGAGACGAGCCCTAGGTGTTGGGACAGGCATAGGTCACTCCATTTTCCCATCAGGAAGAAGAATGAACCACAGGCTCAGCCTGCCCCCCAGAACCAAAATAGGGCCTGAAGCAATCCTGCGCTTTTGCGGCCAGCTCCCAAAAAAGCGAGGAGACAAATGGAGCTCAGGGGCACTGCAATTCACAAACGTGCAGAGTTATAAATGAGAACTCTCGTCCACAAATATATTGAGGGAAGGCAACGAAGAGGTTTTGAAAGCAAGGCAGATTTGCAGGAAACAGATTTCAGGAGGTAGATTCGACTCGCCTTTAAAGCACATGAAAAGCGGCAAAACGTTGACAATGATGCCCTTGGCCAAAAAGGGCGTATGCGTTTTTTCCTGAATATATTCAGGAAAAAACGCATACGCCCTTTTTGGCCAACCAAGCAAGCCGGAAGGGCAAATCAGCGCTACAAAGAAGTCTCGCTTGCCCTCGGTCAAAAGGGCCATGCTGAACAAAGTGTAAAAACCAGAAAAGCAGGACAGGCCATGGAGACATGGGAGCCTTGCTACGCTGATGGGCGGGATGTAAATTGCCAACAGGCACTCTGGAGAAGAGTACGGTGTGTCCTGAAACAAGTAATAAACACAGCGTAGAGAGCATAGGGCACTTCCACTCATGGGCGTATAAATTGGGAAAACTAAAAATCAACAAGACACAGGCACCCTAAAGTTTACGGCTGCTCTGTTTCCAAGAACCTCCGCTTCGGTACACCTTCAATATCCCAGGAAAGAGAAAAATGGATAAAGAAATGGTGGTACTTGGCACAATGGAATATCACTCAGCCATGAAATCAATCTCATAAGGCTACTTAGCAGCATGATGAGTGGATTTAGGTACGATGATTCTAAGTGAAATAAGTCACACAGAAAAAGACACTTATCCTAAGATATCGCTTATAGAGGGAATGTCAAAATCGTTACACTTGAGCTGAATTACAAAACAAAACAGAGTCACACCTTTAGAAGACACACTATGGCTGCTTAACGGGAAAGGTGAGGTGGGGTGATGCATAAAACAAGGGTTTGAAATTAGCTCAGACACCGCTCCATAAGCCAAATATGTAATAGACAAGGCGTACTCCCTGCTCAGTGAACTGGACTCAACACACCCTAGTCACCACACAAGAATATATCTGACTAGTAAGAATCTGAAAACCTATGTATCGATATCTCTCTGCAAGTGAATCAAGAGGGTGTAAAGCAGCATCAACGCAGCAGGGAAAAGCAGCCAAACCCCATTCTAAACATACATTACTTTAAAAAACCCACAAAGCAAAGACAGTGAAAGAGAGAGAAATTCTTACAAAATCCGTTCAGGGTCTCTGATGCAACCTGGATTGACCATATCTAGACCCACAGCTGGATGAGACATAAGGCTGGACACTCTTGGGGCTGAGAGGATTGGTGAGGTTGGGTGAGCAAATACAGATACTTTAAAGTAATACCGCGGGGTACCCACCCCAAGGGTCTCAAATCTCCAGGTACAAGGGCATCTTCCTACATCAAAACATGCATGGGAAACCCAGAAGATGTTATGCCATGAGATCGGGAAAGGTTTCTAAAACGCACCTCATTTCTCCTCTCCTTGTGCTCGGGTTCGCCATTCCAGCCGCTTGACTAACCATCTCCCTACTTGGAGAATCAGCACCTTTAACCTCCTGTTTCGTCCAGGTTGCAATTTGTCCTGAGGATGAACGGGAAGACGGGGAACCAACGAGAGACTAGCCCTCGGTGTTGGGACAGGCACAGGTCACTCCATTTTCCCATCAGGAAGAAGAATGAACCACAGGCTCAGCCTGCCCCCCAGAACCAAAATAGGGCCTGAAGCAATCCTGCGCTTTTGCGGCCAGCTCCCAAAAAAGCGAGGAGACAAATGGAGCTCAGGGGCACTGCAATTCACAAACGTGCAGAGTTATAAATGAGAACTCTCGTCCACAAATATATTGAGGGAAGGCAACGAAGAGGATTTGAAAGCAAGGCAGATTTGCAGGAAACAGATTTCAGGAGGTAGATTCGACTCGCCTTTAAAGCACATGAAAAGCGGCAAAACGTTGACAATGATGCCCTTGGCCAAAAAGGGCGTATGCGTTTTTTCCTGAATATATTCAGGAAAAAACGCATACGCCCTTTTAGGCCAAGCAAGCACGCCGGAAGGGCAAATCAGCGCTACAAAGAAGTCTCGCTTGCCCTCGGTCAAAAGGGCCATGCTGAACAAAGTGTAAAAACCAGAAAAGCAGGACAGGCCATGGAGACATGGGAGCCTTGCTACGCTGATGGGCGGGATGTAAATTGCCAACAGGCACTCTGGAGAAGAGTACGGTGTGTCCTGAAACAAGTAATAAACTCAGCGTAGAGAGCATAGGGCACTTCCACTCATGGGCGTATAAATTGGGAAAACTAAAAATCAACAAGACACAGGCACCCTAAAGTTTACGGCTGCTCTGTTTCCAAGAATCTCCGCTTCGGTATACCTTCAATATCCCAGGAAAGAGAAAAATGGATAAAGAAATGGTGGTACTTGGCACAATGGAATATCACTCAGCCATGAAATCAATGTCATAAGGCTACTTAGCAGCATGATGAGTGGATTTAGGTACGATGATTCTAAGTGAAATAAGTCACACAGAAAAAGGCACTTATCCTAAGATATCGCTTATAGAGGGAATGCCAAAATCGCTACACTTGAACTGAATTACAAAACAGAACAGAGGCACACCTTTAGAAGACACACTATGGCTACTTAACCGGAAAGGTGAGGTGAGGTGATGCATAAAACAAGGGTTTGAAATTAGCTCAGACACCGCTCCATAAGCCAAATATGTACTAGACAAGGCCTACTCCCTGCTCAGTGAACTGGACTCAACACCCCCTAGTCACCGCACAAGAATATATCTGACTAGTATGAATCTCAAAAACCTATGTATCGATATCTCTCTGCAAGTGAATCAAGAGGGTGTAAAGCGGCATAAACACAGCAGGGAAAAGCAGCCAAACCCCATTCTAAACATACGTTACTTTAAAAAACCCACAAAGCAAAGACAGTGAAAGAGAGAGAAATTCTTACAAAATCCGTTCAGGGTATCTGATGCAACCTGGATTGACCATATCTAGACCCACAGCTGGATGAGACATAAGGCTGGACACTCTTGGGGCTGAGAGGATTGGTGAGGTTGGGTGAGCAAATGCAGATACTTTAAAGTAATACCGCGGGGTACCCACCCCATGGTTCTCAAATCTCCAGGTACAAGGGAATCTTCCTACATCAAAACATGCATGGGAAACCCAGAAGATGGTATGCCGTGAGATCGGGAAAGGTTTCTAAAACGCACCTCATTTCTCCTCTCCTTGTGCTCGGGTTCGCCATTCCAGCCGCTTGACTAACCATCTCTCTACTTGGAGAATCAGCACCTTTAACCTCCTGTTTCGTCCAGGTTGCAATTTGTCCTGAGGATGAACGGGAAGACGGGGAACCAACGAGAAACTAGCCCTAGGTGTTGGGACAGGCACAGGTCACTCCATTTTCCCATCAGGAAGAAGAATGAACCACAGGCTCAGCCTGCCACCCAGAACCAAAATAGGGCCTGAAGCAATCCTGCGCTTTTGCGGCCAGCTCCCCAAAAAGCGAGGAGACAAATGGAGCTCAGGGACACTGCAATTCACAAACGTGCAGAGTTATAAATGAGAACTCTCGTCCACAAATATATTGAGGGAAGGCAACGAAGAGGATTTGAAAGCAAGGCAGATTTGCAGGAAACAGATTTCAGGAGGTAGATTCGACTCGCCTTTAAAGCACATGAAAAGCGGCAAAACGTTGACAATGATGCCCTTGGCCAAAAAGGGCGTATGCGTTTTTTCCTGAATATATTCAGGAAAAAACGCATACGCCCTTTTTGGCCAACCAAGCAAGCCGGAAGGGCAAATCAGCGCTACAAAGAAGTCTCGCTTGCCCTCGGTCAAAAGGGCCTTGCTGAAAAAAGTGTAAAAACCAGAAAAGCAGGACAGGCCATGGAGACATGGGAGCCTTGCTATGCTGATGGGCGGGATGTAAATTGCCAACAGGCACTCTGGAGAAGAGTACGGTGTGTCCTGAAACAAGTAATAAACACAGCGTAGAGAGCATAGGGCACTTCCACTCATGGGCGTATAAATTGGGAAAACTAAAAATCAACAAGACACAGGCACCCTAAAGTTTACGGCTGCTCTCTTTCCAAGAATCTCCGCTTCGGTACACCTTCAATATCCCAGGAAAGAGAAAAATGGATAAAGAAATGGTGGTACTTGGCACAATGGAATATCACTCAGCCATGAAATCAATCTCATAAGGCTACTTAGCAGCATGATGAGTGGATTTAGGTACGATGATTCTAAGTGAAATAAGTCACACAGAAAAAGACACTTATCCTAAGATATCGCTTTTTGGGGGAATGTCAAAATCGCTACACTTGAACTGAATTACAAAACAGAACATAGTCACACCTTTAGAAGACACACTATGGCTGCTTAACGGGAAAGGTGAGGTGGGGTGATGCATAAAACAAGGGTTTGAAATTAGCTCAGAGACCGCTCCATAAGCCAAATATGTACTAGACAAGGCCTACTCCCTGCTCAGTGAACTGGACTCAACACACCCTAGTCACCACACAAGAATATATCTGACTAGTAAGAATCTGAAAACCTATGTATCGATATCTCTCTGCAAGTGAATCAAAAGGGTGTAAAGCGGCATCAACACAGCAGGGAAAAGCAGCCAAGCCCGATTCTAAACATACATTACTTTAAAAAACCCACAAAAGAAAGACAGTGAAAGAGACAGAAATTCTTACAAAATCCGTTCAGGGTCTCTGATGCAACCTGGATTGACCATATCTAGACCCACAGCTGGATGAGACATAAGGCTGGACACTCTTGGGGCTGAGCGGATTGGTGAGGTTGGGTGAGAAATGCAGATACTTTAAAGTAACACTGCTGGGAACACACCCCATGGGTCTCAAATCTCCAGGTACAAGGGCATCTTCCTACATCAAAACATGCATGGGAAACCCAGAAGATGGTATGCCATGAGATCGGGAAAGGTTTCTAAAACGCACCTCATTTCTCCTCTCCTTGTGCTCGGGTTCGCCATTCCAGCCACTTGACTAACCATCTCCCTACTTGGAGAATCAGCACCTTTAACCTCCTGATTGTACAGGTTGCAATTTGTCCTGAGGATGAATGGGAAGATGCGGAACCAACGAGAGACGAGCCCTAGGTGTTGGGAGAGGCATAGGTCACTCCATTTTCCCATCAGGAAGAAGAATGAACCACAGGCTCAGCCTGCCCCCCAGAACCAAAATAGGGCCTGAAGCAATCCTGCGCTTTTGCGGCCAGCTCCCAAAAAAGCGAGGAGACAAATGGAGCTCAGGGGCACTGCAATTCACAAACGTGCAGAGTTATAAATGAGAACTCTCGTCCACAAATATATTGAGGGAAGGCAACGAAGAGGATTTGAAAGCAAGGCAGATTGGCAGGAAACAGATTTCAGGAGGTAGATTCGACTCGCCTTTAAAGCACATGAAAAGCGGCAAAACGTTGACAATGATGCCCTTGGCCAAAAAGGGCGTATGCGTTTTTTCCTGAATATATTCAGGAAAAAACGCATACGCCCTTTTTGGCCAACCAAGCAAGCCGGAAGGGCAAATCAGCGCTACAAAGAAGTCTCGCTTGCCCTCGGTCAAAAGGGCCATGCTGAACAAAGTGTAAAAACCAGAAAAGCAGGACAGGCCATGGAGACATGGGAGCCTTGCTACGCTGATGGGCGGGATGTAAATTGCCAACAGGCACTCTGGAGAAGAGTACGGTGTGTCCTGAAACAAGTAATAAACACAGCGTAGAGAGCATAGGGCACTTCCACTCATGGGCGTATAAATTGGGAAAACTAAAAATCAACAAGACACAGGCACCCTAAAGTTTACGGCTGCTCTGTTTCCAAGAATCTCCGCTTCGGTACACCTTCAATATCCCAGGAAAGAGAAAAATGGATAAAGAAATGGTGGTACTTGGCACAATGGAATATCACTCAGCCATGAAATCAATGTCATAAGGCTACTTAGCAGCATGATGAGTGGATTTAGGTACGATGATTCTAAGTGAAATAAGTCACACAGAAAAAGGCACTTATCCTAAGATATCGTTTATAGAGGGAATGCCAAAATCGCTACACTTGAACTGAATTACAAAACAGAACAGAGGCACACCTTTAGAAGACACACTATGGCTACTTAACCGGAAAGGTGAGGTGGGGTGATGCATAAAACAAGGGTTTGAAATTAGCTCAGACACCGCTCCATAAGCCAAATATGTACTAGACAAGGCCTACTCCCTGCTCAGTGAACTGGACTCAACACCCCCTAGTCACCGCACAAGAATATATCTGACTAGTATGAATCTCAAAAACCTATGTATCGATATCTCTCTGCAAGTGAATCAAGAGGGTGTAAAGCGGCATAAACACAGCAGGGAAAAGCAGCCAAACCCCATTCTAAACATACATTACTTTAAAAAACCCACAAAGCAAAGACAGTGAAAGAGAGAGAAATTCTTACAAAATCCGTTCAGGGTATCTGATGCAACCTGGATTGACCATATCTAGACCCACAGCTGGATGAGACATAAGGCTGGACACTCTTGGGGCTGAGAGGATTGGTGAGGTTGGGTGAGCAAATGCAGATCCTTTAAAGTAATACCGCGGGGTACCCACCCCATGGGTCTCAAATCTCCAGGTACAAGGGAATCTTCCTACATCAAAACATGCATGGGAAACCCAGAAGATGGTATGCCGTGAGATCGGGAAAGGTTTCTAAAACGCACCTCATTTCTCCTCTCCTTGTGCTCGGGTTCGCCATTCCAGCCTCTTGACTAACCATCTCCCTACTTGGAGAATCAGCACCTTTAACCTCCAGTTTCGTCCAGGTTGTAATTTGTCCTGAGGATGAACGGGAAGACGGGGAACCAACGAGAGACTAGCCCTATGTGTTGGGACAGGCACAGGTCACTCCATTTTCCCATCAGGAAGAAGAATGAACCACAGGCTCAGCCTGCCCCCCAGAACCAAAATAGGGCCTGAAGCAATCCTGCGCTTTTGCGGCCAGCTCCCAAAAAAGCGAGGAGACAAATGGAGCTCAGGGGCACTGCAATTCACAAACGTGCAGAGTTATAAATGAGAACTCTCGTCCACAAATATATTGAGGGAAGGCAACGAAGAGGATTTGAAAGCAAGGCAGATTTGCAGGAAACAGATTTCAGGAGGTAGATTCGACTCGCCTTTAAAGCACATGAAAAGTGGCAAAACGTTGACAATGATGCCCTTGGCCAAAAAGGGCGTATGCGTTTTTTCCTGAATATATTCAGGAAAAAACGCATACGCCCTTTTTGGCCAACCAAGCAAGCCGGAAGGGCAAATCAGCGCTACAATGAAGTCTCGCTTGCCCTCGGTCAAAAGGGCCATGCTGAAAAAAGTGTAAAAATCAGAAAAGCAGGACAGGCCATGGAGACATGGGAGCCTTGCTACGCTGATGGGCGGGATGTAAATTGCCAACAGGCACTCTGGAGAAGAGTACGGTGTGTCCTGAAACAAGTAATAAACACAGCGTAGAGAGCATAGGGCACTTCCACTCATGGGCGTATAAATTGGGAAAACTAAAAATCAACAAGACACAGGCACCCTAAAGTTTACGGCTGCTCTGTTTCCAAGAACCTCCGCTTCGGTACACCTTCAATATCCCAGGAAAGAGAAAAATGGATAAAGAAATGGTGGTACTTGGCACAATGGAATATCACTCAGCCATGAAATCAATGTCATAAGGCTAGTTAGCAGCATGATGAGTGGATTTAGGTACGATGATTCTAAGTGAAATAAGTCACACAGAAAAAGACACTTATCCTAAGATATCGCTTTTAGGGGGAATGTCAAAATCGCTACACTTGAACTGAATTACAAAACAGAACATAGTCACACCTTTAGAAGACACACTATGGCTGCTTAACGGGAAAGGTGAGGTGGGGTGATGCATAAAACAAGGGTTTGAAATTAGCTCAGAGACCGCTCCATAAGCCAAATATGTACTAGACAAGGCCTACTCCCTGCTCAGTGAACTGGACTCAACACACCCTAGTCACCACACAAGAATATATCTGACTAGTAAGAATCTGAAAACCTATGTATCGATATCTCTCTGCAAGTGAATCAAAAGGGTGTAAAGCGGCATCAACACAGCAGGGAAAAGCAGCCAAGCCCGATTCTAAACATACATTACTTTAAAAAACCCACAAAAGAAAGACAGTGAAAGAGACAGAAATTCTTACAAAATCCGTTCAGGGTCTATGATGCAACCTGGATTGACCATATCTAGACCCACAGCTGGATGAGACATAAGGCTGGACACTCTTGGGGCTGAGCGGATTGGTGAGGTTGGGTGAGAAATGCAGATACTTTAAAGTAACACTGCTGGGAACACACCCCATGGGTCTCAAATCTCCAGGTACAAGGGCATCTTCCTACATCAAAACATGCATGGGAAACCCAGAAGATGGTATGCCATGAGATCGGGAAAGGTTTCTAAAACGCACCTCATTTCTCCTCTCCTTGTGCTCGGGTTCGCCATTCCAGCCACTTGACTAACCATCTCCCTACTTGGAGAATCAGCACCTTTAACCTCCTGATTGTACAGGTTGCAATTTGTCCTGAGGATGAACGGGAAGACGCGGAACCAACGAGAGACGAGCCCTAGGTGTTGGGACAGGCATAGGTCACTCCATTTTCCCATCAGGAAGAAGAATGAACCACAGGCTCAGCCTGCCCCCCAGAACCAAAATAGGGCCTGAAGCAATCCTGCGCTTTTGCGGCCAGCTCCCAAAAAAGCGAGGAGACAAATGGAGCTCAGGGGCACTGCAATTCACAAACGTGCAGAGTTATAAATGAGAACTCTCGTCCACAAATATATTGAGGGAAGGCAACGAAGAGGATTTGAAAGCAAGGCAGATTTGCAGGAAACAGATTTCAGGAGGTAGATTCGACTCGCCTTTAAAGCACATGAAAAGCAGCAAAACGTTGACAATGATGCCCTTGGCCAAAAAGGGCGTATGCGTTTTTTCCTGAATATATTCAGGAAAAAACGCATACGCCCTTTTAGGCCAAGCAAGCAAGCCGGAAAGGCAAATCAGCGCTACAAAGAAGTCTCGCTTGCCCTCTTTCAAAAGGGCCATGCTGAACAAAGTGTAAAAACCAGAAAAGCAGGACAGGCCATGGAGACATGGGAGCCTTGCTACGCTGATGGGCGGGATGTAAATTGCCAACAGGCACTCTGGAGAAGAGTACGGTGTGTCCTGAAACAAGTAATAAACACAGCGTAGAGAGCATAGGGCACTTCCACTCATGGGCGTATAAATTGGGAAAACTAAAAATCAACAAGACACAGGCACCCTAAAGTTTACGGCTGCTCTGTTTCCAAGAATCTCCGCTTCGGTACACTTTCAATATCCCAGGAAAGAGAAAAATGGATAAAGAAATGGTGGTACTTGGCACAATGGAATATCACTCAGCCATGAAATCAATGTCATAAGGCTACTTAGCAGCATGATGAGTGGATTTAGGTACGATGATTCTAAGTGAAATAAGTCACACAGAAAAAGGCACTTATCCTAAGATATCACTTATAGAGGGAATGCCAAAATCGCTACACTTGAACTGAATTACAAAACAGAACAGAGGCACACCTTTAGAAGACACACTATGGCTACTTAACCGGAAAGGTGAGGTGGGGTGATGCATAAAACAAGGGTTTGAAATTAGCTCAGAGACCGCTCCATAAGCCAAATATGTACTAGACAAGGCCTACTCCCTGCTCAGTGAACTGGACTCAACACCCCCTAGTCACCGCACAAGAATATATCTGACTAGTATGAATCTCAAAAACCTATGTATCGATATCTCTCTGCAAGTGAATCAAGAGGGTGTAAAGCGGCATAAACGCAGCAGGGAAAAGCAGCCAAACCCCATTCTAAACATACATTACTTTAAAAAACCCACAAAGCAAAGACAGTGAAAGAGAGAGAAATTCTTACAAAATCCGTTCAGGGTATCTGATGCAACCTGGATTGACCATATCTAGACCCACAGCTGGATGAGACATAAGGCTGGACACTCTTGGGGCTGAGAGGATTGGTGAGGTTGGGTGAGCAAATGCAGATACTTTAAAGTAATACCGCGGGGTACCCACCCCATGGTTCTCAAATCTCCAGGTACAAGGGAATCTTCCTACATCAAAACATGCATGGGAAACCCAGAAGATGGTATGCCGTGAGATCGGGAAAGGTTTCTAAAACGCACCTCATTTCTCCTCTCCTTGTGCTCGGGTTCGCCATTCCAGCCGCTTGACTAACCATCCCCCTACTTGGAGAATCAGCACCTTTAACCTCCAGTTTCGTCCAGGTTGCAATTTGTCCTGAGGATGAACGGGAAGACGGGGAACCAACGAGAGACTAGCCCTAGGTGTTGGGACAGGCACAGGTCACTCCATTTTCCCATCAGGAAGAAGAATGAACCACAGGCTCAGCCTGCCCCCCAGAACCAAAATAGGGCCTGAAGCAATCCTGCGCTTTTGCGGCCAGCTCCCAAAAAAGCGAGGAGACAAATGGAGCTCAGGGGCACTGCAATTCACAAACGTGCAGAGTTATAAATGAGAACTCTCGTCCACAAATATATTGAGGGAAGGCAACGAAGAGGATTTGAAAGCAAGGCAGATTTTCAGGAAACAGATTTCAGGAGGTAGATTCGACTCGCCTTTAAAGCACATGAAAAGCGGCAAAACGTTGACAATGATGCCCTTGGCCAAAAAGGGCGTATGCGTTTTTTCCTGAATATATTCAGGAAAAAACGCATACGCCCTTTTTGGCCAAGCAAGCAAGCCGGAAGGGCAAATCAGCGCTACAAAGAAGTCTCGCTTGCCCTCGGTCAAAAGGGCCATGCTGAACAAAGTGTAAAAACCAGAAAAGCAGGACAGGCCATGGAGACATGGGAGCCTTGCTACGCTGATGGGCGGGATGTAAATTGCCAACAGGCACTCTGGAGAAGAGTACGGTGTGTCCTGAAACAAGTAATAAACACAGCGTAGAGAGCATAGGGCACTTCCACTCATGGGCGTATAAATTGGGAAAACTAAAAATCAACAAGACACAGGCACCCTAAAGTTTACGGCTGCTCTGTTTCCAAGAACCTCCGCTTCGGTACACCTTCAATATCCCAGGAAAGAGAAAAATGGATAAAGAAATGGTGGTACTTGGCACAATGGAATATCACTCAGCCATGAAATCAATGTCATAAGGCTAGTTAGCAGCATGATGAGTGGATTTAGGTACGATGATTCTAAGTGAAATAAGTCACACAGAAAAAGACACTTATCCTAAGATATCGCTTTTAGGGGGAATGTCAAAATCGCTACACTTGAACTGAATTACAAAACAGAACAGAGTCACACCTTTAGAAGACACACTATGGCTGCTTAACGGGAAAGGTGAGGTGGGGTGATGCATAAAACAAGGGTTTGAAATTAGCTCAGAGACCGCTCCATAAGCCAAATATGTACTAGACAAGGCCTACTCCCTGCTCAGTGAACTGGACTCAACACACCCTAGTCACCACACAAGAATATATCTGACTAGTAAGAATCTGAAAACCTATGTATCGATATCTCTCTGCAAGTGAATCAAAAGGGTGTAAAGCGGAATCAACACAGCAGGGAAAAGCAGCCAAGCCCGATTCTAAACATACATTACTTTAAAAAACCCACAAAAGAAAGACAGTGAAAGAGACAGAAATTCTTACAAAATCCGTTCAGGGTCTATGATGCAACCTGGATTGACCATATCTAGACCCACAGCTGGATGAGACATAAGGCTGGACACTCTTGGGGCTGAGCGGATTGGTGAGGTTGGGTGAGAAATGCAGATACTTTAAAGTAACACTGCTGGGAACACACCCCATGGGTCTCAAATCTCCAGGTACAAGGGCATCTTCCTACATCAAAACATGCATGGGAAACCCAGAAGATGGTATGCCATGAGATCGGGAAAGGTTTCTAAAACGCACCTCATTTCTCCTCTCCTTGTGCTCGGGTTCGCCATTCCAGCCACTTGACTAACCATCTCCCTACTTGGAGAATCAGCACCTTTAACCTCCTGATTGTACAGGTTGCAATTTGTCCTGAGGATGAACGGGAAGACGCGGAACCAACGAGAGACGAGCCCTAGGTGTTGGGACAGGCATAGGTCACTCCATTTTCCCATCAGGAAGAAGAATGAACCACAGGCTCAGCCTGCCCCCCAGAACCAAAATAGGGCCTGAAGCAATCCTGCGCTTTTGCGGCCAGCTCCCTAAAAAGCGAGGAGACAAATGGAGCTCAGGGGCACTGCAATTCACAAACGTGCAGAGTTATAAATGAGAACTCTCGTCCACAAATATATTGAGGGAAGGCAACGAAGAGGATTTGAAAGCAAGGCAGATTTGCAGGAAACAGATTTCAGGAGGTAGATTCGACTCGCCTTTAAAGCACATGAAAAGCAGCAAAACGTTGACAATGATGCCCTTGGCCAAAAAGGGCGTATGCGTTTTTTCCTGAATATATTCAGGAAAAAACGCATACGCCCTTTTAGGCCAAGCAAGCAAGCCGGAAGGGCAAATCAGCGCTACAAAGAAGTCTCGCTTGCCCTCAGTCAAAAGGGCCATGCTGAACAAAGTGTAAAAACCAGAAAAGCAGGACAGGCCATGGAGACATGGGAGCCTTGCTACGCTGATGGGCGGGATGTAAATTGCCAACAGGCACTCTGGAGAAGAGTACGGTGTGTCCTGAAACAAGTAATAAACACAGCGTAGAGAGCATAGGGCACTTCCACTCATGGGCGTATAAATTGGGAAAACTAAAAATCAACAAGACACAGGCACCCTAAAGTTTACGGCTGCTCTGTTTCCAAGAATCTCCGCTTCGGTACACTTTCAATATCCCAGGAAAGAGAAAAATGGATAAAGAAATGGTGGTACTTGGCACAATGGAATATCACTCAGCCATGAAATCAATGTCATAAGGCTAGTTAGCAGCATGATGAGTGGATTTAGGTACGATGATTCTAAGTGAAATAAGTCACACAGGAAAAGGCACTTATCCTAAGATATCACTTATAGAGGGAATGCCAAAATCGCTACACTTGAACTGAATTACAAAACAGAACAGAGGCACACCTTTAGAAGACACACTATGGCTACTTAACCGGAAAGGTGAGGTGGGGTGATGCATAAAACAAGGGTTTGAAATTAGCTCAGAGACCGCTCCATAAGCCAAATATGTACTAGACAAGGCCTACTCCCTGCTCAGTGAACTGGACTCAACACCCCCTAGTCACCGCACAAGAATATATCTGACTAGTATGAATCTCAAAAACCTATGTATCGATATCTCTCTGCAAGTGAATCAAGAGGGTGTAAAGCGGCATAAACGCAGCAGGGAAAAGCAGCCAAACCCCATTCTAAACATACATTACTTTAAAAAACCCACAAAGCAAAGACAGTGAAAGAGAGAGAAATTCTTACAAAATCCGTTCAGGGTATCTGATGCAACCTGGATTGACCATATCTAGACCCACAGCTGGATGAGACATAAGGCTGGACACTCTTGGGGCTGAGAGGATTGGTGAGGTTGGGTGAGCAAATGCAGATAGTTTAAAGTAATACCGCGGGGTACCCACCCCATGGGTCTCAAATCTCCAGGTACAAGGGAATCTTCCTACATCAAAACATGCATGGGAAACCCAGAAGATGGTATGCCGTGAGATCGGGAAAGGTTTCTAAAACGCACCTCATTTCTCCTCTCCTTGTGCTCGGGTTCGCCATTCCAGCCACTTGACTAACCATCCCCCTACTTGAAGAATCAGCACCTTTAACCTCCAGTTTCGTCCAGGTTGCAATTTGTCCTGAGGATGAACGGGAAGACGGGGAACCAACGAGAGACTAGCCCTAGGTGTTGGGACAGGCACAGGTCACTCCATTTTCCCATCAGGAAGAAGAATGAACCACAGGCTCAGCCTGCCCCCCAGAACCAAAATAGGGCCTGAAGCAATCCTGCGCTTTTGCGGCCAGCTCCCAAAAAAGCGAGGAGACAAATGGAGCTCAGGGGCACTGCAATTCACAAACGTGCAGAGTTATAAATGAGAACTCTCGTCCACAAATATATTGAGGGAAGGCAACGAAGAGGATTTGAAAGCAAGGCAGATTTGCAGGAAACAGATTTCAGGAGGTAGATTCGACTCGCCTTTAAAGCACATGAAAAGCGGCAAAACGTTGACAATGATGCCCTTGGCCAAAAAGGGCGTATGCGTTTTTTCCTGAATATATTCAGGAAAAAACGCATACGCCCTTTTTGGCCAACCAAGCAAGCCGGAAGGGCAAATCAGCGCTACAAAGAAGTCTCGCTTGCCCTCGGTCAAAAGGGCCATGCTGAACAAAGTGTAAAAACCAGAAAAGCAGGACAGGCCATGGAGACATGGGAGCCTTGCTACCCTGATGGGCGGGATGTAAATTGCCAACAGGCACTCTGGAGAAGAGTACGGTGTGTCCTGAAACAAGTAATAAACACAGCGTAGAGAGCATAGGGCACTTCCACTCATGGGCGTATAAATTGGGAAAACTAAAAATCAACAAGACACAGGCACCCTAAAGTTTACGGCTGCTCTGTTTCCAAGAACCTCCGCTTCGGTACACCTTCAATATCCCAGGAAAGAGAAAAATGGATAAAGAAATGGTGGTACTTGGCACAATGGAATATCACTCAGCCATGAAATCAATGTCATAAGGCTAGTTAGCAGCATGATGAGTGGATTTAGGTACGATGATTCTAAGTGAAATAAGTCACACAGAAAAAGACACTTATCCTAAGATATCGCTTTTAGGGGGAATGTCAAAATCGCTACACTTGAACTGAATTACAAAACAGAACATAGTCACACCTTTAGAAGACACACTATGGCTGCTTAACGGGAAAGGTGAGGTGGGGTGATGCATAAAACAAGGGTTTGAAATTAGCTCAGAGACCGCTCCATAAGCCAAATATGTACTAGACAAGGCCTACTCCCTGCTCAGTGAACTGGACTCAACACACCCTAGTCACCACACAAGAATATATCTGACTAGTAAGAATCTGAAAACCTATGTATCGATATCTCTCTGCAAGTGAATCAAAAGGGTGTAAAGCGGCATTAACACAGCAGGGAAAAGCAGCCAAGCCCGATTCTAAACATACATTACTTTAAAAAACCTACAAAAGAAAGACAGTGAAAGAGACAGAAATTCTTACAAAATCCGTTCAGGTTCTATGATGCAACCTGGATTGACCATATCTAGACCCACAGCTGTATGAGACATAAGGCTGGACACTCTTGGGGCTGAGCGGATTGGTGAGGTTGGGTGAGAAATGCAGATACTTTAAAGTAACACTTCTGGGAACACACCCCATGGGTCTCAAATCTCCAGGTACAAGGGCATCTTCCTACATCAAAACATGCATGGGAAACCCAGAAGATGGTATGCCAAGAGATCGGGAAAGGTTTCTAAAACGCACCTCATTTCTCCTCTCCTTGTGCTCGGGTTCGCCATTCCAGCCACTTGACTAACCATCTCCCTACTTGGAGAATCAGCACCTTTAACCTCCTGATTGTACAGGTTGCAATTTGTCCTGAGGATGAACGGGAAGACGCGGAACCAACGAGAGACGAGCCCTAGGTGTTGGGACAGGCATACGTCACTCCATTTTCCCATCAGGAAGAAGAATGAACCACAGGCTCAGCCTGCCCCCCAGAACTAAAATAGGGCCTGAAGCAATCCTGCGCTTTTGCGGCCAGCTCCCAAAAAAGCGAGGAGACAAATGGAGCTCAGGTGCACTGCAATTCACAAACGTGCAGAGTTATAAATGAGAACTCTCGTCCACAAATATATTGAGGGAAGGCAACGAAGAGGATTTGAAAGCAAGGCAGATTTGCAGGAAACAGATTTCAGGAGGTAGATTCGACTCGCCTTTAAAGCACATGAAAAGCAGCAAAACGTTGACAATGATGCCCTTGGCCAAAAAGGGCGTATGCGTTTTTTCCTGAATATATTCAGGAAAAAACGCATACGCCCTTTTAGGCCAAGCAAGCAAGCCGGAAGGGCAAATCAGCGCTACAAAGAAGTCTCGCTTGCCCTCAGTCAAAAGGGCCATGCTGAACAAAGTGTAAAAACCAGAAAAGCAGGACAGGCCATGGAGACATGGGAGCCTTGCTACGCTGATGGGCGGGATGTAAATTGCCAACAGGCACTCTGGAGAAGAGTACGGTGTGTCCTGAAACAAGTAATAAACACAGCGTAGAGAGCATAGGGCACTTCCACTCATGGGCGTATAAATTGGGAAAACTAAAAATCAACAAGACACAGGCACCCTAAAGTTTACGGCTGCTCTGTTTCCAAGAATCTCCGCTTCGGTACACTTTCAATATCCCAGGAAAGAGAAAAATGGATAAAGAAATGGTGGTACTTGGCACAATGGAATATCACTCAGCCATGAAATCAATGTCATAAGGCTACTTAGCAGCATGATGAGTGGATTTAGGTACGATGATTCTAAGTGAAATAAGTCACACAGGAAAAGGCACTTATCCTAAGATATCACTTATAGAGGGAATGCCAAAATCGCTACACTTGAACTGAATTACAAAACAGAACAGAGGCACACCTTTAGAAGACACACTATGGCTACTTAACCGGAAAGGTGAGGTGGGGTGATGCATAAAACAAGGGTTTGAAATTAGCTCAGAGACCGCTCCATAAGCCAAATATGTACTAGACAAGGCCTACTCCCTGCTCAGTGAACTGGACTCAACACCCCCTAGTCACCGCACAAGAATATATCTGACTAGTATGAATCTCAAAAACCTATGTATCGATATCTCTCTGCAAGTGAATCAAGAGGGTGTAAAGCGGCATAAACGCAGCAGGGAAAAGCAGCCAAACCCCATTCTAAACATACATTACTTTAAAAAACCCACAAAGCAAAGACAGTGAAAGAGAGAGAAATTCTTACAAAATCCGTTCAGGGTATCTGATGCAACCTGGATTGACCATATCTAGACCCACAGCTGGATGAGACATAAGGCTGGACACTCTTGGGGCTGAGAGGATTGGTGAGGTTGGGTGAGCAAATGCAGATAGTTTAAAGTAATACCGCGGGGTACCCACCCCATGGGTCTCAAATCTCCAGGTACAAGGGAATCTTCCTACATCAAAACATGCATGGGAAACCCAGAAGATGGTATGCCGTGAGATCGGGAAAGGTTTCTAAAACGCACCTCATTTCTCCTCTCCTTGTGCTCGGGTTCGCCATTCCAGCCACTTGACTAACCATCCCCCTACTTGAAGAATCAGCACCTTTAACCTCCAGTTTCGTCCAGGTTGCAATTTGTCCTGAGGATGAACGGGAAGACGGGGAACCAACGAGAGACTAGCCCTAGGTGTTGGGACAGGCACAGGTCACTCCATTTTCCCATCAGGAAGAAGAATGAACCACAGGCTCAGCCTGCCCCCCAGAACCAAAATAGGGCCTGAAGCAATCCTGCGCTTTTGCGGCCAGCTCCCAAAAAAGCGAGGAGACAAATGGAGCTCAGGGGCACTGCAATTCACAAACGTGCAGAGTTATAAATGAGAACTCTCGTCCACAAATATATTGAGGGAAGGCAACGAAGAGGATTTGAAAGCAAGGCAGATTTGCAGGAAACAGATTTCAGGAGGTAGATTCGACTCGCCTTTAAAGCACATGAAAAGCGGCAAAACGTTGACAATGATGCCCTTGGCCAAAAAGGGCGTATGCGTTTTTTCCTGAATATATTCAGGAAAAAACGCATACGCCCTTTTTGGCCAACCAAGCAAGCCGGAAGGGCAAATCAGCGCTACAAAGAAGTCTCGCTTGCCCTCGGTCAAAAGGGCCATGCTGAACAAAGTGTAAAAACCAGAAAAGCAGGACAGGCCATGGAGACATGGGAGCCTTGCTACCCTGATGGGCGGGATGTAAATTGCCAACAGGCACTCTGGAGAAGAGTACGGTGTGTCCTGAAACAAGTAATAAACACAGCGTAGAGAGCATAGGGCACTTCCACTCATGGGCGTATAAATTGGGAAAACTAAAAATCAACAAGACACAGGCACCCTAAAGTTTACGGCTGCTCTGTTTCCAAGAACCTCCGCTTCGGTACACCTTCAATATCCCAGGAAAGAGAAAAATGGATAAAGAAATGGTGGTACTTGGCACAATGGAATATCACTCAGCCATGAAATCAATGTCATAAGGCTAGTTAGCAGCATGATGAGTGGATTTAGGTACGATGATTCTAAGTGAAATAAGTCACACAGAAAAAGACACTTATCCTAAGATATCGCTTTTAGGGGGAATGTCAAAATCGCTACACTTGAACTGAATTACAAAACAGAACATAGTCACACCTTTAGAAGACACACTATGGCTGCTTAACGGGAAAGGTGAGGTGGGGTGATGCATAAAACAAGGGTTTGAAATTAGCTCAGAGACCGCTCCATAAGCCAAATATGTACTAGACAAGGCCTACTCCCTGCTCAGTGAACTGGACTCAACACACCCTAGTCACCACACAAGAATATATCTGACTAGTAAGAATCTGAAAACCTATGTATCGATATCTCTCTGCAAGTGAATCAAAAGGGTGTAAAGCGGCATTAACACAGCAGGGAAAAGCAGCCAAGCCCGATTCTAAACATACATTACTTTAAAAAACCTACAAAAGAAAGACAGTGAAAGAGACAGAAATTCTTACAAAATCCGTTCAGGTTCTATGATGCAACCTGGATTGACCATATCTAGACCCACAGCTGTATGAGACATAAGGCTGGACACTCTTGGGGCTGAGCGGATTGGTGAGGTTGGGTGAGAAATGCAGATACTTTAAAGTAACACTGCTGGGAACACACCCCATGGGTCTCA
Organism: Eubalaena glacialis; assembly: GCF_028564815.1. Taxonomy (NCBI): domain Eukaryota; kingdom Metazoa; phylum Chordata; class Mammalia; order Artiodactyla; family Balaenidae; genus Eubalaena; species Eubalaena glacialis. Next base: position 1,580,094 of record NW_026871495.1, read on the forward strand.
AATCTCCAGGTACAAGGGCATCTTCCTACATCAAAACATGCATGGGAAACCCAGAAGATGGTATGCCAAGAGATCGGGAAAGGTTTCTAAAACGCACCTCATTTCTCCTCTCCTTGTGCTCGGGTTCGCCATTCCAGCCACTTGACTAACCATCTCCCTACTTGGAGAATCAGCACCTTTAACCTCCTGATTGTACAGGTTGCAATTTGTCCTGAGGATGAACGGGAAGACGCGGAACCAACGAGAGACGAGCCCTAGGTGTTGGGACAGGCATACGTCACTCCATTTTCCCATCAGGAAGAAGAATGAACCACAGGCTCAGCCTGCCCCCCAGAACTAAAATAGGGCCTGAAGCAATCCTGCGCTTTTGCGGCCAGCTCCCAAAAAAGCGAGGAGACAAATGGAGCTCAGGTGCACTGCAATTCACAAACGTGCAGAGTTATAAATGAGAACTCTCGTCCACAAATATATTGAGGGAAGGCAACGAAGAGGATTTGAAAGCAAGGCAGATTTGCAGGAAACAGATTTCAGGAGGTAGATTCGACTCGCCTTTAAAGCACATGAAAAGCAGCAAAACGTTGACAATGATGCCCTTGGCTAAAAAGGGCGTATGCGTTTTTTCCTGAATATATTCAGGAAAAAACGCATACGCCCTTTTAGGCCAAGCAAGCAAGCCGGAAGGGCAAATCAGCGCTACAAAGAAGTCTCGCTTGCCCTCAGTCAAAAGGGCCATGCTGAACAAAGTGTAAAAACCAGAAAAGCAGGACAGGCCATGGAGACATGGGAGCCTTGCTACGCTGATGGGCGTGATGTAAATTGCCAACAGACACTCTGGAGAAGAGTACGGTGTGTCCTGAAACAAGTAATAAACACAGCGTAGAGAGCATAGGGCACTTCCACTCATGGGCGTATAAATTGGGAAAACTAAAAATCAACAAGACACAGGCACCCTAAAGTTTACGGCTGCTCTGTTTCCAAGAATCTCCGCTTCGGTACACCTTCAATATCCCAGGAAAGAGAAAAATGGATAAAGAAATGGTGGTACTTGGCACAATGGAATATCACTCAGCCATGAAATCAATGTCATAAGGCTACTTAGCAGCATGATGAGTGGATTTAGGTACGATGATTCTAAGTGAAATAAGTCACACAGAAAAAGGCACTTATCCTAAGATATCGCTTATAGAGGGAATGCCAAAATCGCTACACTTGAACTGAATTACAAAACAGAACAGAGGCACACCTTTAGAAGACACACTATGGCTACTTAACCGGAAAGGTGAGGTGGGGTGATGCATAAAACAAGGGTTTGAAATTAGCTCAGACACCGCTCCATAAGCCAAATATGTACTAGACAAGGCCTACTCCCTGCTCAGTGAACTGGACTCAACACCCCCTAGTCACCGCAGAAGAATATATCTGACTAGTATGAATCTCAAAAACCTATGTATCGATATCTCTCTGCAAGTGAATCAAGAGGGTGTAAAGCGGCATAAACGCAGCAGGGAAAAGCAGCCAAACCCCATTCTAAACATACATTACTTTAAAAAACCCACAAAGCAAAGACAGTGAAAGAGAGAGAAATTCTTACAAAATCCGTTCAGGGTATCTGATGCAACCTGGATTGACCATATCTAGACCCACAGCTGGATGAGACATAAGGCTGGACACTCTTGGGGCTGAGAGGATTGGTGAGGTTGGGTGAGCAAATGCAGATACTTTAAAGTCATACCGCGGGGTACCCACCCCATGGTTCTCAAATCTCCAGGTACAAGGGAATCTTCCTACATCAAAACATGCATGGGAAACCCAGAAGATGGTATGCAGTGAGATCGGGAAAGGTTTCTAAAACGCACCTCATTTCTCCTCTCCTTGTGCTCGGGTTCGCCATTCCAGCCGCTTGACTAACCATCTCTCTACTTGGAGAATCAGCACCTTTAACCTCCTGTTTCGTCCAGGTTGCAATTTGTCCTGAGGATGAACGGGAAGACGGGGAACCAACGAGAGACTAGCCCTAGGTGTTGGGACAGGCACAGGTCACTCCATTTTCCCATCAGGAAGAAGAATGAACCACAGGCTCAGCCTGCCCCCCAGAACCAAAATAGGGCCTGAAGCAATCCTGCGCTTTTGCGGCCAGCTCCCAAAAAAGCGAGGAGACAAATGGAGCTCAGGGGCACTGCAATTCACAAACGTGCAGAGTTATAAATGAGAACTCTCGTCCACAAATATATTGAGGGAAGGCAACGAAGAGGATTTGAAAGCAAGGCAGATTTGCAGGAAACAGATTTCAGGAGGTAGATTCGACTCGCCTTTAAAGCACATGAAAAGCAGCAAAACGTTGATAATGATGCCCTTGGCCAAAAAGGGCGTATGCGTTTTTTCCTGAATATATTCAGGAAAAAACGCATACGCCCTTTTTGGCCAACCAAGCAAGCCGGAAGGGCAAATCAGCGCTACAAAGAAGTCTCGCTTGCCCTCGGTCAAAAGGGCCATGCTGAACAAAGTGTAAAAACCAGAAAAGCAGGACAGGCCATGGAGACATGGGAGCCTTGCTACGCTGATGGGCGGGATGTAAATTGCCAACAGGCACTCTGGAGAAGAGTACGGTGTGTCCTGAAACAAGTAATAAACACAGCGTAGAGAGCATAGGGCACTTCCACTCATGGGCGTATAAATTGGGAAAACTAAAAATCAACAAGACACAGGCACCCTAAAGTTTACGGCTGCTCTGTTTCCAAGAATCTCCGCTTCGGTACAGCTTCAATATCCCAGGAAAGAGAAAAATGGATAAAGAAATGGTGGTACTTGGCACAATGGAATATCACTCAGCCATGAAATCAATGTCATAAGGCTACTTAGCAGCATGATGAGTGGATTTAGGTACGATGATTCTAAGTGAAATAAGTCACACAGAAAAAGGCACTTATCCTAAGATATCGCTTATAGAGGGAATGCCAAAATCGCTACACTTGAACTGAATTACAAAACAGAACAGAGGCACACCTTTAGAAGACACACTATGGCTACTTAACCGGAAAGGTGAGGTGGGGTGATGCATAAAACAAGGGTTTGAAATTAGCTCAGACACCGCTCCATAAGCCAAATATGTACTAGACAAGGCCTACTCCCTGCTCAGTGAACTGGACTCAACACCCCCTAGTCACCACACAAGAATATATCTGACTAGTATAAATCTCAAAAACCTATGTATCGATATCTCTCTGCAAGTGAATCAAGAGGGTGTAAAGCGGCATCAACACAGCAGGGAAAATCAGCCAAGCCCGATTCTAAACATAAATTACTTTAAAAAACCCAGAAAACAAAGACAGTTAAAGAGAGAGAAATTCTTACAAAATCCATTCAGGGTCTATGATGCAACCTGGATTGACCATATCTAGACCCACAGCTGGATGAGACATAAGGCTGGACACTCTTGGGGCTGAGAGGATTGGTGAGGTTGGGTGAGCAAACCCAGATACTTTAAAGTAACACCGCGGGGTACACACCCCATGGGTCTCAAATCTCCAGGTACAAGGGCATCTTCCTACATCAAAACATGCATGGGAAACCCAGAGGATGGTATGCCGTGAGATCGGGAAAGGTTTCTAAAACGCACCTCATTTCTCCTCTCCTTGTGCTCGGGTTCGCCATTCCAGCCGCTTGACTAACCATCTCCCTACTTGGAGAATCAGCACCTTTAACCTCCTGTTTCGTCCAGGTTGCAATTTGTCCTGAGGATGAACGGGAAGACGGGGAACCAACGAGAGACTAGCCCTAGGTGTTGGGACAGGCACAGGTCACTCCGTTTTCCCATCAGGAAGAAGAATGAACCACAGGCTCAGCCTGCCCCCCAGAACCAAAATAGGGCCTGAAGCAATCCTGCGCTTTTGCGGCCAGCTCCCAAGAAAGCGAGGAGACAAATGGAGCTCAGGGACACTGCAATTCACAAACGTGCAGAGTTATAAATGAGAACTCTCGTGCACAAATATATTGAGGGAAGGCAACGAAGAGGATTTGAAAGCAAGGCAGATTTGCAGGAAACAGATTTCAGGAGGTAGATTCGACTCACCTTTAAAGCACATGAAAAGCGGCAAAACGTTGACAATGATGCCCTTGGCCAAAAAGGGCGTATGCGTTTTTTCCTGAATATATTCAGGAAAAAACGCATACGCCCTTTTTGGCCAACCAAGCAAGCCGGAAGGGCAAATCAGCGCTACAAAGAAGTCTCGCTTGCCCTCGGTCAAAAGGGCCATGCTGAACAAAATGTAAAAACCAGAAAAGCAGGACAGGCCATGGAGACATGGGAGCCTTGCTACGCTGATGGGCGGGATGTAAATTGCCAACAGGCACTCTGGAGAAGAGTACGGTGTGTCCTGAAACAAGTAATAAACACAGCGTAGAGAGCATAGGGCACTTCCACTCATGGGCGTATAAATTGGGAAAACTAAAAGTCAACAAGACACAGGCACCCCAAACTTTACGGCTGCTCTGTTGCCAAGAACCTCCGCTTCGGTACACCTTCAATATCCCAGGAAAGAGAAAAATGGATAAAGAAATGGTGGTACTTGGCACAATGGAATATCACTCAGCCATGAAATCAATGTCATAAGGCTAGTTAGCAGCATGATGAGTGGATTTAGGTACGATGATTCTAAGTGAAATAAGTCACACAGAAAAAGACACTTATCCTAAGATATCGCTTATAGAGGGAATGTCAAAATCGCTACACTTGAACTGAATTACAAAAGAGAACAGAGTCACACCTTTAGAAGACACACTATGGCTGCTTAACGGGAAAGGTGAGGTGGGGTGATGCATAAAACAAGGGTTTGAAATTAGCTCAGACACCGCTCCATAAGCCAAATATGTAATAGACAAGGCCTACTCCCTGCTCAGTGTACTGGACTCAACACCCCCTAGTCACCGCACAAGAATATATCTGACTAGTATGAATCTGAAAACCTATGTATTGATATCTCTCTGCAAGTGAATCAAGAGGGTGTAAAGCGGCATAAACACAGCAGGGAAAAGCAGCCAAACCCCATTCTAAACATACATTACTTTAAAAAACCCACAAAGCAAAGACAGTGAAAGAGAGAGAAATTCTTACAAAATCCGTTCAGGGTCTCTGATGCAACCTGGATTGACCATATCTAGACCCACAGCTGGATGAGACATAAGGCTGGACACTCTTGGGGCTGAGAGGATTGGTGAGGTTGGGTGAGCAAATGCAGATACTTTAAAGTAATACCGCGGGGTACCCACCCCATGGGTCTCAAATCTCCAGGTACAAGGGCATCTTCCTACATCAAAACATGCATGGGAAACCCAGAAGATGGTATGCCGTGAGATCGGGAAAGGTTTCTAAAACGCACCTCATTTCTCCTCTCCTTGTGCTCGGGTTCGCCATTCCAGCCGCTTGACAAACCATCTCCCTACTTGGAGAATCAGCACCTTTAACCTCCTGTTTCGTCCAGGTTGCAATTTGTCCTGAGGATGAACGGGAAGACGGGGGACCAACGAGAGACTAGCCCTAGGTGTTGGGACAGGCACAGGTCACTCCATTTTCCCATCAGGAAGAAGAATGAACCACAGGCTCAGCCTGCCCCCCAGAACCAAAATAGGGCCTGAAGCAATCCTGCGCTTTTGCGGCCAGCTCCCAAGAAAGCGAGGAGACAAATGGAGCTCAGGGGCACTGCAATTCACAAACGTGCAGAGTTATAAATGAGAACTCTCGTCCACAAATATATTGAGGGAAGGCAACGAAGAGGATTTGAAAGCAAGGCAGATTTGCAGGAAACAGATTTCAGGAGGTAGATTCGACTCGCCTTTAAAGCACATGAAAAGCGGCAAAACGTTGACAATGATGCCCTTGGCCAAAAAGGGCGTATGCGTTTTTTCCTGAATATATTCAGGAAAAAACGCATACGCCCTTTTTGGCCAACCAAGCAAGCCGGAAGGGCAAATCAGCGCTACAAAGAAGTCTCGCTTGCCCTCGGTCAAAAGGGCCATGCTGAACAAAATGTAAAAACCAGAAAAGCAGGACAGGCCATGGAGACATGGGAGCCTTGCTACGCTGATGGGCGGGATGTAAATTGCCAACAGGCACTCTGGAGAAGAGTACGGTGTGTCCTGAAACAAGTAATAAACACAGCGTAGAGAGCATAGGGCACTTCCACTCATGGGCGTATAAATTGGGAAAACTAAAAGTCAACAAGACACAGGCACCCCAAACTTTACGGCTGCTCTGTTGCCAAGAACCTCCGCTTCGGTACACCTTCAATATCCCAGGAAAGAGAAAAATGGATAAAGAAATGGTGGTACTTGGCACAATGGAATATCACTCAGCCATGAAATCAATGACATAAGGCTAGTTAGCAGCATGATGAGTGGATTTAGGTACGATGATTCTAAGTGAAATAAGTCACACAGAAAAAGGCCCTTATCCTAAGATATTGCTTCTAGAGGGAATGTCAAAATCGCTACACTTGAACTGAATTACAAAACAGAACAGAGTCACACCTTTAGAAGACACACTATGGCTGCTTAACGGGAAAGGTGAGGTGGGGTGATGCATAAAACAAGGGTTTGAAATTAGCTCAGACACCGCTCCATAAACCAAATATGTAATAGACAAGGCCTACTCCCTGCTCAGTGTACTGGACTCAACACCCCCTAGTCACTGCACAAGAATATATCTGACTAGTGTGAATCTGAAAACCTATGTATTGATATCTCTCTGCAAGTGAATCAAGAGGGTGTAAAGCGGCATAAACACAGCAGGGAAAAGCAGCCAAACCCCATTCTAAACATACATTACTTTAAAAAACCCACAAAGCAAAGACAGTGAAAGAGAGAGAAAATCTTACAAAATCCGTTCAGGGTCTCTGATGCAACCTGGATTGACCATATCTAGACCCACAGCTGGATGAGACATAAGGCTGGACACTCTTGGGGCTGAGAGGATTGGTGAGGTTGGGTGAGCAAATGCAGATACTTTAAAGTAAATCTACGGGGTACCCACCCCATGGGTCTCAAATCTCCAGGTACAAGGGCATCTTCCTACATCAAAACATGCATGGGAAACCGAGAAGATGGTATGCCATGAGATCGGGAAAGGTTTCTAAATCGCACCTCATTTCTCCTCTCCTTGTGCTCGGGTTCGCCATTCCAGCTGCTTGACTAACCATCTCCCTACTTGGAGAATCAGCACCTTTAACCTCCTGTTTCGTCCAGGTTGCAATTTGTTCTGAGGATGAACGGGAAGACGGGGAACCAACGAGAGACTAGCCCTAGGTGTTGGGACAGGCACAGGTCACTCCATTTTCCCATCAGGAAGAAGAATGAACCACAGGCTCAGCCTGCCCCCCAGAACCAAAATAGGGCCTGAAGCAATCCTGCGCTTTTGCGGCCAGCTCCCAAAAAAGCGAGGAGACAAATGGAGCTCAGGGGCACTGCAATTCACAAACGTGCAGAGTTATAAATGAGAACTCTCGTCCACAAATATATTGAGGGAAGGCAACGAAGAGGATTTGAAAGCAAGGCAGATTTGCAGGAAACAGATTTCAGGAGGTAGATTCGACTCGCCTTTAAAGCACATGAAAAGCGGCAAAATGTTGACAATGATGCCCTTGGCCAAAAAGGGCGTATGCGCTTTTTCCTGAATATATTCAGGAAAAAACGCATACGCCCTTTTTGGCCAACCAAGCAAGCCGGAAAGGCAAATCAGCGCTACAAAGAAGTCTCGCTTGCCCTCGGTCAAAAGGGCCATGCTGAACAAACTGTAAAAACCAGAATAGCAGGACAGGCCATGGAGACATGGGAGCCTTGCTACGCTGATGGGTGGGATGTAAATTGCCAACAGGCACTCTGGAGAAGAGTACGGTGTGTCCTGAAACAAGTAATAAACACAGCGTTGAGAGCATAGGGCACTTCCACTCATGGGCGTATAAATTGGGAAAACTAAAAATCAACAAGACACAGGCACCCCAAACTTTACGGCTGCTCTGTAGCCAATAACCTCCGCTTCGGTACACCTTCAATATCCCAGGAAAGAGAAAAATGGATAAAGAAATGGTGGTACTTGGCACAATGCAATATCACTCAGCCATGAAATCAATGTCATAAGGCTAGTTAGCAGCATGATGAGTGGATTTAGGTATGATGATTCTAAGTGAAATAGTCACACAGAAAAAGGCACTTATCCTAAGATATCGCTTATAGAGGGAATGTCAAAATCGCTACACTTGAACTGAATTACAAAACAGAACACAGGCACACCTTTAGAAGACACACTATGGCTGCTTAACGGGAAAGGTGAGGTGGGGTGATGCATAAAACAAGGGTTTGAAATTAGCTCAGACACCGCTCCATAAGCCAAATATGTAATAAACAAGGCCTACTCCCTGCTCACTGATCTGGACTCAACACCCCCTAGTCACTGCACAAGAATATATCTGACTAGTATGAATCTGAAAACCTATGTATTGATATCTCTCTGCAAGTGAATCAAGAGGGTGTAAAGCGGCATAAACACAACAGGGAAAAGCGCCCAAACCCCATTCTAAACATACATTACTTTAAAAAAGCCACAAAGCAAAGACAGTGAAAGAGAGAGAAATTCTTACAAAATCCGTTCAGGGTCTCTGATGCAACCTGGATTGACCATATCTAGACCCACAGCTGGATGAGATATAAGGCTGGACACTCTTGGGGCTGAGAGGATTGGTGAGGTTGGGTGAGCAAACGCAGATAATTTAAAGTAACACTGCGGGGAACACACCCCATGGGTCTCAAATCTCCAGGTACAAGGGCATCTTCCTACATCAAAACATGCATGGGAAACCCAGAAGATGGTATGCCGTGAGATCGGGAAAGGTTTCTAAAACGCACCTCATTTCTCCTCTCCTTGTGCTCGGGTTCGCCATTCCAGCCGCTTGACTAACCATCTCCCTACATGGAGAATCAGCACCTTTAACCTCCTGTTTCGTCCAGGTTGCAATTTGTCCTGAGGATGAACGGGAAGACGGGGAACCAACGAGAGACTAGCCCTAGGTTTTGGGACAGGCACAGGTCACTCCATTTTCCCATCAGGAAGAAGAATGAAGCACAGGCTCAGCCTGCCCCCCAAAACCAAAATAGGGCCTGAAGCAATCCTGCGCTTTTGTGGCAAGCTCCCAAAAAAGCGAGGAGACTAATTGAGCTCAGGGGCACTGCAATTCACAAACGTGCAGAGTTATAAATGAGAACTCTCGTCCACAAATATATTGAGGGAAGGCAACGAAGAGGATTTGAAAGCAAGGCAGATTTGCAGGAAACAGATTTCAGGAGGTAGATTCGACTCGCTTTTAAAGCACATGAAAAGTGGCACAACGTTGACAATGATGCCCTTGGCCAAAAAGGGCGTATGCGTTTTTTCCTGAATATATTCAGGAAAAAACGCATACGCCCTTTTTGGCCAACCAAGCAAGCCGGAAGGGCAAATCAGCGCTACAAAGAAGTCTCGCTTGCCCTCGGTCAAAAGGCCATGCTGAACAAAGTGTAAAAAGCAGAAAAGCTGGACAGGCCATGGAGTCATGGGAGCCTTGCTACGCTGATGGGCAGGATGTAAATTGCCAACAGGCACTCTGGAGAAGAGTACGGTGTGTCCTGAAACAAATAATAAACACAGCGTAGAGAGCATAGGGCACTTCCACTCATGGGCGTATAAATTGGGAAAACTAAAAATCAACAAGACACAGGCACCCTAAAGTTTACGGCTGCTCTGTTGCCAAGAACCTCCGCTTCGGTACACCTTCAATATCCCAGGAAAGAGAAAAATGGATAAACAAATGGTGGTACTTGGCACAATGCAATATCACTCAGCCATGAAATCAATGTCATAAGGCTAGTAAGCAGCATGATGACTGGATTTAGGTACGATGATTCTAAGTGAAATAAGTCACACAGAAAAAGGCACTTATCCTAAGATATCGCTTATAGAGGGAATGTCAAAATCGCTACACTTGAACTGAATTACCAAACAGAACAGAGTCACACCTTTAGAAGACACACTATGTCTGCTTAACTGGAAAGTTGAGGTGGGGTGATGCATAAAACAAGGGTTTGAAATTAGCTCAGACACCGCTCCATAAGCCAAATATGTACTAGACAATGCCTACTCCCTGCTCAGTGAACTGGACTCAACACCCCCTAGTCACCGCACAAGAATATATCTGACTAGTATGAATCTGAAAACCTATGTATCGATATCTCTCTGCAAGTGAATCAAGAGGGTGTAAAGCGGCATAAACACAGCAGGGAAAAGCAGCCAAACCCCATTCTAAACATACATTACTTTAAAAAAGCCACAAAGCAAAGACAGTGAAAGAGAGAGAAATTCTTACAAAATCCGTTCAGGGTCTCTGATGCAACCTGGATTGACGATATCTAGACCCACAGCTGGATGAGACATAAGGCTGGACACTCTTGGGGCTGAGAGGATTGGTGAGGTTGGGTGAGCAAATGCAGATACTTTAAAGTAATACCGCGGGGTACCCACCACATGGGTCTCAAATCTCCAGGTACAAGGGAATCTTCCTACATCAAAACATGCATGGGAAACCCAGAAGATGGTATGCCATGAGATCGGGAAAGGTTTCTAAAACGCACCTCATTTCTCCTCTCCTTGTGCTCGGGTTCACCATTCCAGCCCCTTGACTAACCATCTCCCTACTTGGAGAATCAGCACCTTTAACCTACTGTTTCGTCCAGGTTGCAATTTGTCCTGAGGATGAAGGGGAAGACTGGGAACCAACGAAAGACTAGCCCTAGGTGTTGGGACAGGCACAGGTCACTCCATTTTCCCATCAGGAAGAAGAATGAACCACAGGCTCAGCCTGCCCCCCAGAACCAAAATAGGGCCTGAAGCAATCCTGCGCTTTTGCGGACAGCTCCCAAAAAAGCGAGGAGACAAATGGAGCTCAGGGGAACTGCAATTCACAAACGTGCAGAGTTATAAATGAGAACTCTCGTCCACAAATATATTGAGGGAAGGCAACAAAGAGGATTTGAAAGCAAGGCAGATTTGCAGGAAACAGATTTCAGGAGGTAGATTCGACTCGCCTTTAAAGCACATGAAAAGCGGCAAAATGTTGACAATGATGCCCTTGGCCAAAAAGGGCGTATGCGTTTTTTCCTGAATATATTCAGGAAAAAACGCATACGCCCTTTTTGGCCAACCAAGCAAGCCGGAAGGGCAAATCAGCGCTACAAAGAAGTCTCACTTGCCCTCGGTCAAAAGGGCCATGCTGAACAAAATGTAAAAACCAGAAAAGCAGGACAGGCCATGGAGACATGGGAGCCTTGCTACGCTGATGGGCGGGATGTAAATTGCCAACAGGCACTCTGGAGAAGAGTACGGTGTGTCCTGAAACAAGTAATAAACACAGCGTAGAGAGCATAGGGCACTTCCACTCATGGGCGTATAAATTGGGAAAACTAAAAATCAACAAGACACAGGCACCCTAAAGTTTACGGCTGCTCTGTTTCCAAGAATCTCCGCTTCGGTACACCTTCAATATCCCAGGAAAGAGAAAAATGGATAAAGAAATGGTGGTACTTGGCACAATGGAATATCACTCAGTCATGAAATCAATGTCATAAGGCTAGTTAGCAGCATGATGAGTGGATTTAGGTACGATGATTCTAAGTGAAATAAGTCACACAGAAAAAGACACTTATCCTAAGATATCGCTTATAGAGGGAATGTCAAACTCGCTACACTTGAACTGAATTACAAAACAGAACAGAGTCACACCTTTAGAAGACACACTATGGCTGCTTAACAGGAAAGGTGAGGTGGGGTGATGCATAAAACAAGGGTTTGAAATTAGCTCAGAGACCGCTCCATAACCCTAATATGTAATAGACAAGGCCTACTCCCTGCTCAGTGAACTGGACTCAACACACCCTAGTCACCACACAAGAATATATCTGACTAGTAAGAATCTGAAAACCTATATATGGATATCTCTCTGCAAGTGAATCAAGAGGGTGTAAAGCGGCATCAACACAGCAGGGAAAAGCAGCCAAACCCGATTCTAAACATAAATTACTTAAAAAACCCACAAAACAAAGACAGTGAAAGAGAGAGAAATTCTTACAAAATCCGTTCAGGGTCTATGATGCAACCTGGATTGACCATATCTAGACCCACAGCTGGATGAGACATAAGGCTGGACACTCTTGGGGCTGAGAGGATTGGTGAGGTTGGGTGAGCAAACGCAGATACTTTAAAGTAACACTGCGGGGAACACACCCCATGGGTCTCAAATCTCCAGGTACAAGGGCATCTTCCTACATCAAAACATGCATGGGAAACCCAGAAGATGGTATGCCATGAGATCGGGAAAGGTTTCTAAAACGCACCTCATTTCTCCTCTCCTTGTGCTCGGGTTCACCATTCCAGCTGCTTGACTAACCATCTCCCTATTTGGAGAATGAGCACCTTTAACCTCCTGATTGTACAGGTTGCAATCTGTCCTGAGGATGAACGGGAAGACGTGGAACCAATGTGAGACGAGCCCTAGGTGTTGGGACAGGCATAGGTCACTCCATTTTCCCATCAGGAAGAAGAATGAACCACAGGCTCAGCCTGCCCCCCAGAACCAACATAGGGCCTGAAGCAATCCTGCGCTTTTGCGGCCAGCTCCCAAAAAAGCGAGGAGACAAATGGAGCTCAGGGGCACTGCAATTCACAAACGTGCAGAGTTATAAATGAGAACTCTCGTCCACAAATATATTGAGGGAAGGCAACGAAGAGGATTTGAAAGCAAGGCAGATTTGCAGGAAACAGATTTCAGGAGGTAGATTCGACTCGCCTTTAAAGCACATGAAAAGCGGCAAAACGTTGACAATGATGCCCTTGGCCAAAAAGGGCGTATGCGTTTTTTCCTGAATATATTCAGGAAAAAACGCATACGCCCTTTTTGGCCAACCAAGCAAGCCAGAAGGGCAAATCAGCGCTACAAAGAAGTCTCGCTTGCCCTCGGTCAAAAGGGCCATGCTGAACAAACTGTAAAAACCAGAAAAGCAGGACAGGCCATGGAGACAGGGGAGCCTTGCTACGCTGATGGGCGGGATGTAAATTGCCAACAGGCACTCTGGAGAAGAGTACGGTGTGTCCTGAAACAAGTAATAAACACAGCGTTGAGAGCATAGGGCACTTCCACTCATGGGCGTATAAATTGGGAAAACTAAAAATCAACAAGACACAGGCACCCTAAAGTTTACGGCTGCTCTGTTGCCAAGAACCTCCGCTTCGGTACACCTTCAATATCCCAGGAAAGAGAAAAATGGATAAAGAAATGGTGGTACTTGGCACAATGGAATATCACTCAGCCATGAAATCAATGTCATAAGGCTAGTTAGCAGCATGATGAGTGGATTTAGGTACGATGATTCTAAGTGAAATAAGTCACACAGTAAAAGGCCCTTCTCCTAAGATATCGCTTATTGAGGGAATGTCAAAATCGTTACACTTGAACTGAATTACAAAACAGAACAGAGGCACACCTTTAGAAGACACACTATGGCTGCTTAACGGGAAAGGTGAGGTGGGGTGATGCATAAAACAAGGGTTTGAAATTAGCTCAGACACCGCTCCATAAGCCAAATATGTAATAGACAAGGCCTACTCCCTGCTCAGTGTACTGGACTCAACACCCCCTAGTCACCGCACAAGAATATATCTGACTAGTATGAATCTGAAAACCTATGTATTGATATCTCTCTGCAAGTGAATCAAGAGTGTGTAAAGCAGCATAAACACAGCAGGGAAAAGCAGCCAAACCCCATTCTAAACATACATTACTTTAAAAAAGCCACAAAGCAAAGACAGTGAAAGAGAGAGAAATTCTTACAAAATCCGTTCAGGGTCTCTGATGCAACCTGGATTGACGATATCTAGACCCACAGCTGGATGAGACATAAGGCTGGACACTCTTGGGGCTGAGAGGATTGGTGAGGTTGGGTGAGCAAATGCAGATACTTTAAAGTAATACCGCGGGGTACCCACCCCATGGGTCTCAAATCTCCAGGTACAAGGGCATCTTCCTACATCAAAACATGCATGGGAAACCCAGAAGATGGTATGCCGTGAGATCGGGAAAGGTTTCTAAAACGCACCTCATTTCTCCTCTCCTTGTGCTCGGGTTCGCCATTCCAGCCGCTTGACTAACCATCTCTCTACTTGGAGAATCAGCACCTTTAACCTCCTGATTGTACAGGTTGCAATTTGTCCTGAGGATGAATGGAAAGACGCAGAACCAACGAGAGCGAGCCCTAGGTGTTGGGACAGGCATAGGTCACTCCATTTTCCCATCAGGAATAAGAATGAACCACAGGCTCAGCCTGTCCCCCAGAACTAAAATAGGGCCTGAAGCAATCCTGCGCTTTTGCGGCCAGCTCCCTAAAAAGCGAGGAGACAAATGGAGCTCAGGGGAACTGCAATTCACAAACGTGCAGAGTTATAAATGCGAACTCTCGTGCACAAATATATTGAGGGAAGGCAACGAAGAGGATTTGAAAGCAAGGCAGATTTGCAGGAAACAGATTTCAGGAGGTAGATTCGACTCGCCTTTAAAGCACATGAAAAGCGGCAAAACGTTGACAATGATGCCCTTGGCCAAAAAGGGCGTATGCGTTTTTTCCTGAATATATTCAGGAAAAAACGCATACGCCCTTTTTGGCCAACCAAGCAAGCTGGAAGGGCAAATCAGCGCTACAAAGAAGTCTCGCTTGCCCTCGGTCAAAAGGGCCATGCTGAACAAAGTGTAAAAACCAGAAAAGCAGGACAGGCCATGGAGACATGGGAGCCTTGCTACGCTGATGGGCGGGATGTAAATTGCCAACAGGCACTCTGGAGAAGAGTACGGTGTGTCCTGAAACAAGTAATAAACACAGCGTTGAGAGCATAGGGCACTTCCACTCATGGGCATATAAATTGGGAAAACTAAAAATCAACAAGACACAGGCACCCTAAAGTTTACGGCTGCTCTGTTTCCAAGAACCTCCGCTTCGGTACACCTTCAATATCCCAGGAAAGAGAAAAATGGATAAAGAAATGGTGGTACTTGGCACAATGGAATATCACTCAGCCATGAAATCAATGTCATAAGGCTAGTTAGCAGCATGATGAGTGGATTTAGGTACGATGATTCTAAGTGAAATAAGTCACACAGAAAAAGACACTTATCCTAAGATATCGCTTATAGAGGGAATGTCAAAATCGCTACACTTGAACTGAATTACAAAAGAGAACAGAGTCACACCTTTAGAAGACACACTATGGCTGCTTAACGGGAAAGGTGAGGTGGGGTGATGCATAAAACAAGGGTTTGAAATTAGCTCAGAGACCGCTCCATAAGCCAAATATGTAATAGACAAGGCCTACTCCCTGCTCAGTGAACTGGAGTCAACACACCCTAGTCACCACACAAGAATATATTTGACTAGTAAGAATCTGAAAACCTATGTATCGATATCTCTCTGCAAGTGAATCAAGAGGGTGTAAAGTGGCATCAACACAGCAGGGAAAATCAGCCAAGCCCGATTCTAAACATAAATTACTTTAAAAAACCCAGAAAACAAAGACAGTTAAAGAGAGAGAAATTCTAACAAAATCCATTCAGGGTCTATGATGCAACCTGGATTGACCATATCTAGACCCACAGCTGGATGAGACATAAGGCTGGACACTCTTGGGGCTGAGAGGATTGGTGAGGTTGGGTGAGCAAATGCAGATACTTTAAAGTAACACTGCGGGGAACACACCCCATGGGTCTCAAATCTCCAGGTACAAGGGCATCTTCCTACATCAAAACATGCATGGGAAACCCAGAAGATGGTATGCCGTGAGATCGGGAAAGGTTTCTAAAACGCAACTCATTTCCCCTCTCCTTGTGCTCGGGTTCGCCATTCCAGCCGCTTGACTAACCATCTCCCTACTTGGAGAATCAGCACCTTTAACCTCCTGTTTCGTCCAGGTTGCAATTTGTCCTGAGGATGAACGGGAAGACGGGGGACCAACGAGAGACTAGCCCTAGGTGTTGGGACAGGCACAGGTCACTCCATTTTCCCATCAGGAAGAAGAATGAACCACAGGCTCAGCCTGCCCCCCAGAACCAAAATAGGGCCTGAAGCAATCCTGCGCTTTTGCGGCCAGCTCCCAAGAAAGCGAGGAGACAAATGGAGCTCAGGGGCACTGCAATTCACAAACGTGCAGAGTTATAAATGAGAACTCTCGTCCACAAATATATTGAGGGAAGGCAACGAAGAGGATTTGAAAGCAAGTCAGATTTGCAGGAAACAGATTTCAGGAGGTAGATTCGACTCGCCTTTAAAGCACATGAAAAGCGGCAAAACGTTGACAATGATGCCCTTGGCCAAAAAGGGCGTATGCGTTTTTTCCTGAATATATTCAGGAAAAAACGCATACGCCCTTTTTGGCCAACCAAGCAAGCCGGAAGGGCAAATCAGCGCTACAAAGAAGTCTCGCTTGCCCTCGGTCAAAAGGGCCATGCTGAACAAAATGTAAAAACCAGAAAAGCAGGACAGGCCATGGAGACATGGGAGCCTTGCTACGCTGATGGGCGGGATGTAAATTGCCAACAGGCACTCTGGAGAAGAGTACGGTGTGTCCTGAAACAAGTAATAAACACAGCGTAGAGAGCATAGGGCACTTCCACTCATGGGCGTATAAATTGGGAAAACTAAAAGTCAACAAGACACAGGCACCCCAAAGTTTACGGCTGCTCTGTTGCCAAGAACCTCCGCTTCGGTACACCTTCAATATCCCAGGAAAGAGAAAAATGGATAAAGAAATGGTGGTACTTGGCACAATGGAATATCACTCAGCCATGAAATCAATGACATAAGGCTAGTTAGCAGCATGATGAGTGGATTTAGGTACGATGATTCTAAGTGAAATAAGTCACACAGAAAAAGGCCCTTATCCTAAGATATCGCTTCTAGAGGGAATGTCAAAATCGCTACACTTGAACTGAATTACAAAACAGAACAGAGTCACACCTTTAGAAGACACACTATGGCTGCTTAACGGGAAAGGTGAGGTGGGGTGATGCATAAAACAAGGGTTTGAAATTAGCTCAGACACCGCTCCATAAGCCAAATATGTAATAGACAAGGCCTACTCCCTGCTCAGTGTACTGGACTCAACACCCCCTAGTCACCGCACAAGAATATATCTGACTAGTATGAATCTGAAAACCTATGTATTGATATCTCTCTGCAAGTGAATCAAGAGGGTGTAAAGTGGCATAAACACAGCAGGGAAAAGCGGCCAAACCCCATTCTAAACATACATTACTTTAAAAAAGCCACAAAGCAAAGACAGTGAAAGAGAGAGAAATTCTTACAAAATCCGTTCAGGGTCTCTGATGCAACCTGGATTGACCATATCTAGACCCACAGCTGGATGAGACATAAGGCTGGACACTCTTGGGGCTGAGAGGATTGGTGAGGTTGGGTGAGCAAACGCAGATAATTTAAAGTAACACTGCGGGGAACACACCCCATGGGTCTCAAATCTCCAGGTACAAGGGCATCTTCCTACATCAAAACATGCATGGGAAACCCAGAAGATGGTATGCCGTGAGATCGCAAAAAGTTTCTAAAACGCACCTCATTTCTCCTCTCCTTGTGCTCGGGTCCGCCATCCAGCCGCTTGATTCACCATCTCCCTACTTGGAGAATCAGCACCTTTAACCTCCTGTTTCGTCCAGGTTGCAGTTTGTCCTGAGGATGAACGGGAAGACGGGGAACCAACGAGAGACTAGCCCTAGGTGTTGGGACAGGCACAGGTCACTCCATTTTCCCATCAGGAAGAAGAATGAACCACAGGCTCAGCCTGCCCCCCAAAACCAAAATAGGGCCTGAAGCAATCCTGCGCTTTTGCGGCCAGCTCCCAAAAAAGCGAGGAGACAAATGGAGCTCAGGGGCACTGCAATTCACAAACGTGCAGAGTTATAAATGAGATCTCTCGTCCACAAATATTTTGAGGGAAGGCAACGAAGAGGATTTGAAAGCAAGGCAGATTTGCAGGAAACAGATTTCAGGAGGTAGATTCGACTCGCCTTTAAAGCACATGAAAAGCGGCAAAACGTTGACAATGATGCCCTTGGCCAAAAAGGGCGTATGCGTTTTTTCCTGAATATATTCAGGAAAAAACGCATACGCCCTTTTTGGCCAACCAAGCAAGCCGGAAGGGCAAATCAGCGCTACAAAGAAGTCTCGCTTGCCCTCGGTCAAAAGGGCCATGCTGAACAAAGTGTAAAAACCAGAAAAGCAGGACAGGCCATGGAGACATGGGAGCCTTGCTACGCTGATGGGCGGGATGTAAATTGCCAACAGGCACTCTGGAGAAGAGTACGGTGTGTCCTGAAACAAGTAATAAACACAGCGTAGAGAGCATAGGGCACTTCCACTCATGGGCGTATAAATTGGGAAAACTAAAAATCAACAAGACACAGGCACCCTAAAGTTTACGGCTGCTCTGTTTCCAAGAATCTCCGCTTCGGTACAGCTTCAATATCCCAGGAAAGAGAAAAATGGATAAAGAAATGGTGGTACTTGGCACAATGGAATATCACTCAGCCATGAAATCAATGTCATAAGGCTACTTAGCAGCATGATGAGTGGATTTAGGTACGATGATTCTAAGTGAAATAAGTCACACAGAAAAAGGCACTTATCCTAAGATATCGCTTATAGAGGGAATGCCAAAATCGCTACACTTGAACTGAATTACAAAACAGAACAGAGGCACACCTTTAGAAGACACACTATGGCTACTTAACCGGAAAGGTGAGGTGGGGTGATGCATAAAACAAGGGTTTGAAATTAGCTCAGACACCGCTCCATAAGCCAAATATGTACTAGACAAGGCCTACTCCCTGCTCAGTGAACTGGACTCAACACCCCCTAGTCACCACACAAGAATATATCTGACTAGTATAAATCTCAAAAACCTATGTATCGATATCTCTCTGCAAGTGAATCAAGAGGGTGTAAAGCGGCATCAACACAGCAGGGAAAATCAGCCAAGCCCGATTCTAAACATAAATTACTTTAAAAAACCCAGAAAACAAAGACAGTTAAAGAGAGAGAAATTCTTACAAAATCCATTCAGGGTCTATGATGCAACCTGGATTGACCATATCTAGACCCACAGCTGGATGAGACATAAGGCTGGACACTCTTGGGGCTGAGAGGATTGGTGAGGTTGGGTGAGCAAACCCAGATACTTTAAAGTAACACCGCGGGGTACACACCCCATGGGTCTCAAATCTCCAGGTACAAGGGCATCTTCCTACATCAAAACATGCATGGGAAACCCAGAGGATGGTATGCCGTGAGATCGGGAAAGGTTTCTAAAACGCACCTCATTTCTCCTCTCCTTGTGCTCGGGTTCGCCATTCCAGCCGCTTGACTAACCATCTCCCTACTTGGAGAATCAGCACCTTTAACCTCCTGTTTCGTCCAGGTTGCAATTTGTCCTGAGGATGAACGGGAAGACGGGGAACCAACGAGAGACTAGCCCTAGGTGTTGGGACAGGCACAGGTCACTCCGTTTTCCCATCAGGAAGAAGAATGAACCACAGGCTCAGCCTGCCCCCCAGAACCAAAATAGGGCCTGAAGCAATCCTGCGCTTTTGCGGCCAGCTCCCAAGAAAGCGAGGAGACAAATGGAGCTCAGGGACACTGCAATTCACAAACGTGCAGAGTTATAAATGAGAACTCTCGTGCACAAATATATTGAGGGAAGGCAACGAAGAGGATTTGAAAGCAAGGCAGATTTGCAGGAAACAGATTTCAGGAGGTAGATTCGACTCACCTTTAAAGCACATGAAAAGCGGCAAAACGTTGACAATGATGCCCTTGGCCAAAAAGGGCGTATGCGTTTTTTCCTGAATATATTCAGGAAAAAACGCATACGCCCTTTTTGGCCAACCAAGCAAGCCGGAAGGGCAAATCAGCGCTACAAAGAAGTCTCGCTTGCCCTCGGTCAAAAGGGCCATGCTGAACAAAATGTAAAAACCAGAAAAGCAGGACAGGCCATGGAGACATGGGAGCCTTGCTACGCTGATGGGCGGGATGTAAATTGCCAACAGGCACTCTGGAGAAGAGTACGGTGTGTCCTGAAACAAGTAATAAACACAGCGTAGAGAGCATAGGGCACTTCCACTCATGGGCGTATAAATTGGGAAAACTAAAAGTCAACAAGACACAGGCACCCCAAACTTTACGGCTGCTCTGTTGCCAAGAACCTCCGCTTCGGTACACCTTCAATATCCCAGGAAAGAGAAAAATGGATAAAGAAATGGTGGTACTTGGCACAATGGAATATCACTCAGCCATGAAATCAATGTCATAAGGCTAGTTAGCAGCATGATGAGTGGATTTAGGTACGATGATTCTAAGTGAAATAAGTCACACAGAAAAAGACACTTATCCTAAGATATCGCTTATAGAGGGAATGTCAAAATCGCTACACTTGAACTGAATTACAAAAGAGAACAGAGTCACACCTTTAGAAGACACACTATGGCTGCTTAACGGGAAAGGTGAGGTGGGGTGATGCATAAAACAAGGGTTTGAAATTAGCTCAGACACCGCTCCATAAGCCAAATATGTAATAGACAAGGCCTACTCCCTGCTCAGTGTACTGGACTCAACACCCCCTAGTCACCGCACAAGAATATATCTGACTAGTATGAATCTGAAAACCTATGTATTGATATCTCTCTGCAAGTGAATCAAGAGGGTGTAAAGCGGCATAAACACAGCAGGGAAAAGCAGCCAAACCCCATTCTAAACATACATTACTTTAAAAAACCCACAAAGCAAAGACAGTGAAAGAGAGAGAAATTCTTACAAAATCCGTTCAGGGTCTCTGATGCAACCTGGATTGACCATATCTAGACCCACAGCTGGATGAGACATAAGGCTGGACACTCTTGGGGCTGAGAGGATTGGTGAGGTTGGGTGAGCAAATGCAGATACTTTAAAGTAATACCGCGGGGTACCCACCCCATGGGTCTCAAATCTCCAGGTACAAGGGCATCTTCCTACATCAAAACATGCATGGGAAACCCAGAAGATGGTATGCCGTGAGATCGGGAAAGGTTTCTAAAACGCACCTCATTTCTCCTCTCCTTGTGCTCGGGTTCGCCATTCCAGCCGCTTGACAAACCATCTCCCTACTTGGAGAATCAGCACCTTTAACCTCCTGTTTCGTCCAGGTTGCAATTTGTCCTGAGGATGAACGGGAAGACGGGGGACCAACGAGAGACTAGCCCTAGGTGTTGGGACAGGCACAGGTCACTCCATTTTCCCATCAGGAAGAAGAATGAACCACAGGCTCAGCCTGCCCCCCAGAACCAAAATAGGGCCTGAAGCAATCCTGCGCTTTTGCGGCCAGCTCCCAAGAAAGCGAGGAGACAAATGGAGCTCAGGGGCACTGCAATTCACAAACGTGCAGAGTTATAAATGAGAACTCTCGTCCACAAATATATTGAGGGA
This sequence comes from Eubalaena glacialis, assembly GCF_028564815.1. Classification (NCBI taxonomy): domain Eukaryota; kingdom Metazoa; phylum Chordata; class Mammalia; order Artiodactyla; family Balaenidae; genus Eubalaena; species Eubalaena glacialis. The sequence goes on from NW_026871495.1 coordinate 1,601,676, forward strand.
AGGCAACGAAGAGGATTTGAAAGCAAGGCAGATTTGCAGGAAACAGATTTCAGGAGGTAGATTCGACTCGCCTTTAAAGCACATGAAAAGCGGCAAAACGTTGACAATGATGCCCTTGGCCAAAAAGGGCGTATGCGTTTTTTCCTGAATATATTCAGGAAAAAACGCATACGCCCTTTTTGGCCAACCAAGCAAGCCGGAAGGGCAAATCAGCGCTACAAAGAAGTCTCGCTTGCCCTCGGTCAAAAGGGCCATGCTGAACAAAATGTAAAAACCAGAAAAGCAGGACAGGCCATGGAGACATGGGAGCCTTGCTACGCTGATGGGCGGGATGTAAATTGCCAACAGGCACTCTGGAGAAGAGTACGGTGTGTCCTGAAACAAGTAATAAACACAGCGTAGAGAGCATAGGGCACTTCCACTCATGGGCGTATAAATTGGGAAAACTAAAAGTCAACAAGACACAGGCACCCCAAACTTTACGGCTGCTCTGTTGCCAAGAACCTCCGCTTCGGTACACCTTCAATATCCCAGGAAAGAGAAAAATGGATAAAGAAATGGTGGTACTTGGCACAATGGAATATCACTCAGCCATGAAATCAATGACATAAGGCTAGTTAGCAGCATGATGAGTGGATTTAGGTACGATGATTCTAAGTGAAATAAGTCACACAGAAAAAGGCCCTTATCCTAAGATATTGCTTCTAGAGGGAATGTCAAAATCGCTACACTTGAACTGAATTACAAAACAGAACAGAGTCACACCTTTAGAAGACACACTATGGCTGCTTAACGGGAAAGGTGAGGTGGGGTGATGCATAAAACAAGGGTTTGAAATTAGCTCAGACACCGCTCCATAAACCAAATATGTAATAGACAAGGCCTACTCCCTGCTCAGTGTACTGGACTCAACACCCCCTAGTCACTGCACAAGAATATATCTGACTAGTGTGAATCTGAAAACCTATGTATTGATATCTCTCTGCAAGTGAATCAAGAGGGTGTAAAGCGGCATAAACACAGCAGGGAAAAGCAGCCAAACCCCATTCTAAACATACATTACTTTAAAAAACCCACAAAGCAAAGACAGTGAAAGAGAGAGAAAATCTTACAAAATCCGTTCAGGGTCTCTGATGCAACCTGGATTGACCATATCTAGACCCACAGCTGGATGAGACATAAGGCTGGACACTCTTGGGGCTGAGAGGATTGGTGAGGTTGGGTGAGCAAATGCAGATACTTTAAAGTAAATCTACGGGGTACCCACCCCATGGGTCTCAAATCTCCAGGTACAAGGGCATCTTCCTACATCAAAACATGCATGGGAAACCGAGAAGATGGTATGCCATGAGATCGGGAAAGGTTTCTAAATCGCACCTCATTTCTCCTCTCCTTGTGCTCGGGTTCGCCATTCCAGCTGCTTGACTAACCATCTCCCTACTTGGAGAATCAGCACCTTTAACCTCCTGTTTCGTCCAGGTTGCAATTTGTTCTGAGGATGAACGGGAAGACGGGGAACCAACGAGAGACTAGCCCTAGGTGTTGGGACAGGCACAGGTCACTCCATTTTCCCATCAGGAAGAAGAATGAACCACAGGCTCAGCCTGCCCCCCAGAACCAAAATAGGGCCTGAAGCAATCCTGCGCTTTTGCGGCCAGCTCCCAAAAAAGCGAGGAGACAAATGGAGCTCAGGGGCACTGCAATTCACAAACGTGCAGAGTTATAAATGAGAACTCTCGTCCACAAATATATTGAGGGAAGGCAACGAAGAGGATTTGAAAGCAAGGCAGATTTGCAGGAAACAGATTTCAGGAGGTAGATTCGACTCGCCTTTAAAGCACATGAAAAGCGGCAAAATGTTGACAATGATGCCCTTGGCCAAAAAGGGCGTATGCGCTTTTTCCTGAATATATTCAGGAAAAAACGCATACGCCCTTTTTGGCCAACCAAGCAAGCCGGAAAGGCAAATCAGCGCTACAAAGAAGTCTCGCTTGCCCTCGGTCAAAAGGGCCATGCTGAACAAACTGTAAAAACCAGAATAGCAGGACAGGCCATGGAGACATGGGAGCCTTGCTACGCTGATGGGTGGGATGTAAATTGCCAACAGGCACTCTGGAGAAGAGTACGGTGTGTCCTGAAACAAGTAATAAACACAGCGTTGAGAGCATAGGGCACTTCCACTCATGGGCGTATAAATTGGGAAAACTAAAAATCAACAAGACACAGGCACCCCAAACTTTACGGCTGCTCTGTAGCCAATAACCTCCGCTTCGGTACACCTTCAATATCCCAGGAAAGAGAAAAATGGATAAAGAAATGGTGGTACTTGGCACAATGCAATATCACTCAGCCATGAAATCAATGTCATAAGGCTAGTTAGCAGCATGATGAGTGGATTTAGGTATGATGATTCTAAGTGAAATAGTCACACAGAAAAAGGCACTTATCCTAAGATATCGCTTATAGAGGGAATGTCAAAATCGCTACACTTGAACTGAATTACAAAACAGAACACAGGCACACCTTTAGAAGACACACTATGGCTGCTTAACGGGAAAGGTGAGGTGGGGTGATGCATAAAACAAGGGTTTGAAATTAGCTCAGACACCGCTCCATAAGCCAAATATGTAATAAACAAGGCCTACTCCCTGCTCACTGATCTGGACTCAACACCCCCTAGTCACTGCACAAGAATATATCTGACTAGTATGAATCTGAAAACCTATGTATTGATATCTCTCTGCAAGTGAATCAAGAGGGTGTAAAGCGGCATAAACACAACAGGGAAAAGCGCCCAAACCCCATTCTAAACATACATTACTTTAAAAAAGCCACAAAGCAAAGACAGTGAAAGAGAGAGAAATTCTTACAAAATCCGTTCAGGGTCTCTGATGCAACCTGGATTGACCATATCTAGACCCACAGCTGGATGAGATATAAGGCTGGACACTCTTGGGGCTGAGAGGATTGGTGAGGTTGGGTGAGCAAACGCAGATAATTTAAAGTAACACTGCGGGGAACACACCCCATGGGTCTCAAATCTCCAGGTACAAGGGCATCTTCCTACATCAAAACATGCATGGGAAACCCAGAAGATGGTATGCCGTGAGATCGGGAAAGGTTTCTAAAACGCACCTCATTTCTCCTCTCCTTGTGCTCGGGTTCGCCATTCCAGCCGCTTGACTAACCATCTCCCTACATGGAGAATCAGCACCTTTAACCTCCTGTTTCGTCCAGGTTGCAATTTGTCCTGAGGATGAACGGGAAGACGGGGAACCAACGAGAGACTAGCCCTAGGTTTTGGGACAGGCACAGGTCACTCCATTTTCCCATCAGGAAGAAGAATGAAGCACAGGCTCAGCCTGCCCCCCAAAACCAAAATAGGGCCTGAAGCAATCCTGCGCTTTTGTGGCAAGCTCCCAAAAAAGCGAGGAGACTAATTGAGCTCAGGGGCACTGCAATTCACAAACGTGCAGAGTTATAAATGAGAACTCTCGTCCACAAATATATTGAGGGAAGGCAACGAAGAGGATTTGAAAGCAAGGCAGATTTGCAGGAAACAGATTTCAGGAGGTAGATTCGACTCGCTTTTAAAGCACATGAAAAGTGGCACAACGTTGACAATGATGCCCTTGGCCAAAAAGGGCGTATGCGTTTTTTCCTGAATATATTCAGGAAAAAACGCATACGCCCTTTTTGGCCAACCAAGCAAGCCGGAAGGGCAAATCAGCGCTACAAAGAAGTCTCGCTTGCCCTCGGTCAAAAGGCCATGCTGAACAAAGTGTAAAAAGCAGAAAAGCTGGACAGGCCATGGAGTCATGGGAGCCTTGCTACGCTGATGGGCAGGATGTAAATTGCCAACAGGCACTCTGGAGAAGAGTACGGTGTGTCCTGAAACAAATAATAAACACAGCGTAGAGAGCATAGGGCACTTCCACTCATGGGCGTATAAATTGGGAAAACTAAAAATCAACAAGACACAGGCACCCTAAAGTTTACGGCTGCTCTGTTGCCAAGAACCTCCGCTTCGGTACACCTTCAATATCCCAGGAAAGAGAAAAATGGATAAACAAATGGTGGTACTTGGCACAATGCAATATCACTCAGCCATGAAATCAATGTCATAAGGCTAGTAAGCAGCATGATGACTGGATTTAGGTACGATGATTCTAAGTGAAATAAGTCACACAGAAAAAGGCACTTATCCTAAGATATCGCTTATAGAGGGAATGTCAAAATCGCTACACTTGAACTGAATTACCAAACAGAACAGAGTCACACCTTTAGAAGACACACTATGTCTGCTTAACTGGAAAGTTGAGGTGGGGTGATGCATAAAACAAGGGTTTGAAATTAGCTCAGACACCGCTCCATAAGCCAAATATGTACTAGACAATGCCTACTCCCTGCTCAGTGAACTGGACTCAACACCCCCTAGTCACCGCACAAGAATATATCTGACTAGTATGAATCTGAAAACCTATGTATCGATATCTCTCTGCAAGTGAATCAAGAGGGTGTAAAGCGGCATAAACACAGCAGGGAAAAGCAGCCAAACCCCATTCTAAACATACATTACTTTAAAAAAGCCACAAAGCAAAGACAGTGAAAGAGAGAGAAATTCTTACAAAATCCGTTCAGGGTCTCTGATGCAACCTGGATTGACGATATCTAGACCCACAGCTGGATGAGACATAAGGCTGGACACTCTTGGGGCTGAGAGGATTGGTGAGGTTGGGTGAGCAAATGCAGATACTTTAAAGTAATACCGCGGGGTACCCACCACATGGGTCTCAAATCTCCAGGTACAAGGGAATCTTCCTACATCAAAACATGCATGGGAAACCCAGAAGATGGTATGCCATGAGATCGGGAAAGGTTTCTAAAACGCACCTCATTTCTCCTCTCCTTGTGCTCGGGTTCACCATTCCAGCCCCTTGACTAACCATCTCCCTACTTGGAGAATCAGCACCTTTAACCTACTGTTTCGTCCAGGTTGCAATTTGTCCTGAGGATGAAGGGGAAGACTGGGAACCAACGAAAGACTAGCCCTAGGTGTTGGGACAGGCACAGGTCACTCCATTTTCCCATCAGGAAGAAGAATGAACCACAGGCTCAGCCTGCCCCCCAGAACCAAAATAGGGCCTGAAGCAATCCTGCGCTTTTGCGGACAGCTCCCAAAAAAGCGAGGAGACAAATGGAGCTCAGGGGAACTGCAATTCACAAACGTGCAGAGTTATAAATGAGAACTCTCGTCCACAAATATATTGAGGGAAGGCAACAAAGAGGATTTGAAAGCAAGGCAGATTTGCAGGAAACAGATTTCAGGAGGTAGATTCGACTCGCCTTTAAAGCACATGAAAAGCGGCAAAATGTTGACAATGATGCCCTTGGCCAAAAAGGGCGTATGCGTTTTTTCCTGAATATATTCAGGAAAAAACGCATACGCCCTTTTTGGCCAACCAAGCAAGCCGGAAGGGCAAATCAGCGCTACAAAGAAGTCTCACTTGCCCTCGGTCAAAAGGGCCATGCTGAACAAAATGTAAAAACCAGAAAAGCAGGACAGGCCATGGAGACATGGGAGCCTTGCTACGCTGATGGGCGGGATGTAAATTGCCAACAGGCACTCTGGAGAAGAGTACGGTGTGTCCTGAAACAAGTAATAAACACAGCGTAGAGAGCATAGGGCACTTCCACTCATGGGCGTATAAATTGGGAAAACTAAAAATCAACAAGACACAGGCACCCTAAAGTTTACGGCTGCTCTGTTTCCAAGAATCTCCGCTTCGGTACACCTTCAATATCCCAGGAAAGAGAAAAATGGATAAAGAAATGGTGGTACTTGGCACAATGGAATATCACTCAGTCATGAAATCAATGTCATAAGGCTAGTTAGCAGCATGATGAGTGGATTTAGGTACGATGATTCTAAGTGAAATAAGTCACACAGAAAAAGACACTTATCCTAAGATATCGCTTATAGAGGGAATGTCAAACTCGCTACACTTGAACTGAATTACAAAACAGAACAGAGTCACACCTTTAGAAGACACACTATGGCTGCTTAACAGGAAAGGTGAGGTGGGGTGATGCATAAAACAAGGGTTTGAAATTAGCTCAGAGACCGCTCCATAACCCTAATATGTAATAGACAAGGCCTACTCCCTGCTCAGTGAACTGGACTCAACACACCCTAGTCACCACACAAGAATATATCTGACTAGTAAGAATCTGAAAACCTATATATGGATATCTCTCTGCAAGTGAATCAAGAGGGTGTAAAGCGGCATCAACACAGCAGGGAAAAGCAGCCAAACCCGATTCTAAACATAAATTACTTAAAAAACCCACAAAACAAAGACAGTGAAAGAGAGAGAAATTCTTACAAAATCCGTTCAGGGTCTATGATGCAACCTGGATTGACCATATCTAGACCCACAGCTGGATGAGACATAAGGCTGGACACTCTTGGGGCTGAGAGGATTGGTGAGGTTGGGTGAGCAAACGCAGATACTTTAAAGTAACACTGCGGGGAACACACCCCATGGGTCTCAAATCTCCAGGTACAAGGGCATCTTCCTACATCAAAACATGCATGGGAAACCCAGAAGATGGTATGCCATGAGATCGGGAAAGGTTTCTAAAACGCACCTCATTTCTCCTCTCCTTGTGCTCGGGTTCACCATTCCAGCTGCTTGACTAACCATCTCCCTATTTGGAGAATGAGCACCTTTAACCTCCTGATTGTACAGGTTGCAATCTGTCCTGAGGATGAACGGGAAGACGTGGAACCAATGTGAGACGAGCCCTAGGTGTTGGGACAGGCATAGGTCACTCCATTTTCCCATCAGGAAGAAGAATGAACCACAGGCTCAGCCTGCCCCCCAGAACCAACATAGGGCCTGAAGCAATCCTGCGCTTTTGCGGCCAGCTCCCAAAAAAGCGAGGAGACAAATGGAGCTCAGGGGCACTGCAATTCACAAACGTGCAGAGTTATAAATGAGAACTCTCGTCCACAAATATATTGAGGGAAGGCAACGAAGAGGATTTGAAAGCAAGGCAGATTTGCAGGAAACAGATTTCAGGAGGTAGATTCGACTCGCCTTTAAAGCACATGAAAAGCGGCAAAACGTTGACAATGATGCCCTTGGCCAAAAAGGGCGTATGCGTTTTTTCCTGAATATATTCAGGAAAAAACGCATACGCCCTTTTTGGCCAACCAAGCAAGCCAGAAGGGCAAATCAGCGCTACAAAGAAGTCTCGCTTGCCCTCGGTCAAAAGGGCCATGCTGAACAAACTGTAAAAACCAGAAAAGCAGGACAGGCCATGGAGACAGGGGAGCCTTGCTACGCTGATGGGCGGGATGTAAATTGCCAACAGGCACTCTGGAGAAGAGTACGGTGTGTCCTGAAACAAGTAATAAACACAGCGTTGAGAGCATAGGGCACTTCCACTCATGGGCGTATAAATTGGGAAAACTAAAAATCAACAAGACACAGGCACCCTAAAGTTTACGGCTGCTCTGTTGCCAAGAACCTCCGCTTCGGTACACCTTCAATATCCCAGGAAAGAGAAAAATGGATAAAGAAATGGTGGTACTTGGCACAATGGAATATCACTCAGCCATGAAATCAATGTCATAAGGCTAGTTAGCAGCATGATGAGTGGATTTAGGTACGATGATTCTAAGTGAAATAAGTCACACAGTAAAAGGCCCTTCTCCTAAGATATCGCTTATTGAGGGAATGTCAAAATCGTTACACTTGAACTGAATTACAAAACAGAACAGAGGCACACCTTTAGAAGACACACTATGGCTGCTTAACGGGAAAGGTGAGGTGGGGTGATGCATAAAACAAGGGTTTGAAATTAGCTCAGACACCGCTCCATAAGCCAAATATGTAATAGACAAGGCCTACTCCCTGCTCAGTGTACTGGACTCAACACCCCCTAGTCACCGCACAAGAATATATCTGACTAGTATGAATCTGAAAACCTATGTATTGATATCTCTCTGCAAGTGAATCAAGAGTGTGTAAAGCAGCATAAACACAGCAGGGAAAAGCAGCCAAACCCCATTCTAAACATACATTACTTTAAAAAAGCCACAAAGCAAAGACAGTGAAAGAGAGAGAAATTCTTACAAAATCCGTTCAGGGTCTCTGATGCAACCTGGATTGACGATATCTAGACCCACAGCTGGATGAGACATAAGGCTGGACACTCTTGGGGCTGAGAGGATTGGTGAGGTTGGGTGAGCAAATGCAGATACTTTAAAGTAATACCGCGGGGTACCCACCCCATGGGTCTCAAATCTCCAGGTACAAGGGCATCTTCCTACATCAAAACATGCATGGGAAACCCAGAAGATGGTATGCCGTGAGATCGGGAAAGGTTTCTAAAACGCACCTCATTTCTCCTCTCCTTGTGCTCGGGTTCGCCATTCCAGCCGCTTGACTAACCATCTCTCTACTTGGAGAATCAGCACCTTTAACCTCCTGATTGTACAGGTTGCAATTTGTCCTGAGGATGAATGGAAAGACGCAGAACCAACGAGAGCGAGCCCTAGGTGTTGGGACAGGCATAGGTCACTCCATTTTCCCATCAGGAATAAGAATGAACCACAGGCTCAGCCTGTCCCCCAGAACTAAAATAGGGCCTGAAGCAATCCTGCGCTTTTGCGGCCAGCTCCCTAAAAAGCGAGGAGACAAATGGAGCTCAGGGGAACTGCAATTCACAAACGTGCAGAGTTATAAATGCGAACTCTCGTGCACAAATATATTGAGGGAAGGCAACGAAGAGGATTTGAAAGCAAGGCAGATTTGCAGGAAACAGATTTCAGGAGGTAGATTCGACTCGCCTTTAAAGCACATGAAAAGCGGCAAAACGTTGACAATGATGCCCTTGGCCAAAAAGGGCGTATGCGTTTTTTCCTGAATATATTCAGGAAAAAACGCATACGCCCTTTTTGGCCAACCAAGCAAGCTGGAAGGGCAAATCAGCGCTACAAAGAAGTCTCGCTTGCCCTCGGTCAAAAGGGCCATGCTGAACAAAGTGTAAAAACCAGAAAAGCAGGACAGGCCATGGAGACATGGGAGCCTTGCTACGCTGATGGGCGGGATGTAAATTGCCAACAGGCACTCTGGAGAAGAGTACGGTGTGTCCTGAAACAAGTAATAAACACAGCGTTGAGAGCATAGGGCACTTCCACTCATGGGCATATAAATTGGGAAAACTAAAAATCAACAAGACACAGGCACCCTAAAGTTTACGGCTGCTCTGTTTCCAAGAACCTCCGCTTCGGTACACCTTCAATATCCCAGGAAAGAGAAAAATGGATAAAGAAATGGTGGTACTTGGCACAATGGAATATCACTCAGCCATGAAATCAATGTCATAAGGCTAGTTAGCAGCATGATGAGTGGATTTAGGTACGATGATTCTAAGTGAAATAAGTCACACAGAAAAAGACACTTATCCTAAGATATCGCTTATAGAGGGAATGTCAAAATCGCTACACTTGAACTGAATTACAAAAGAGAACAGAGTCACACCTTTAGAAGACACACTATGGCTGCTTAACGGGAAAGGTGAGGTGGGGTGATGCATAAAACAAGGGTTTGAAATTAGCTCAGAGACCGCTCCATAAGCCAAATATGTAATAGACAAGGCCTACTCCCTGCTCAGTGAACTGGAGTCAACACACCCTAGTCACCACACAAGAATATATTTGACTAGTAAGAATCTGAAAACCTATGTATCGATATCTCTCTGCAAGTGAATCAAGAGGGTGTAAAGTGGCATCAACACAGCAGGGAAAATCAGCCAAGCCCGATTCTAAACATAAATTACTTTAAAAAACCCAGAAAACAAAGACAGTTAAAGAGAGAGAAATTCTAACAAAATCCATTCAGGGTCTATGATGCAACCTGGATTGACCATATCTAGACCCACAGCTGGATGAGACATAAGGCTGGACACTCTTGGGGCTGAGAGGATTGGTGAGGTTGGGTGAGCAAATGCAGATACTTTAAAGTAACACTGCGGGGAACACACCCCATGGGTCTCAAATCTCCAGGTACAAGGGCATCTTCCTACATCAAAACATGCATGGGAAACCCAGAAGATGGTATGCCGTGAGATCGGGAAAGGTTTCTAAAACGCAACTCATTTCCCCTCTCCTTGTGCTCGGGTTCGCCATTCCAGCCGCTTGACTAACCATCTCCCTACTTGGAGAATCAGCACCTTTAACCTCCTGTTTCGTCCAGGTTGCAATTTGTCCTGAGGATGAACGGGAAGACGGGGGACCAACGAGAGACTAGCCCTAGGTGTTGGGACAGGCACAGGTCACTCCATTTTCCCATCAGGAAGAAGAATGAACCACAGGCTCAGCCTGCCCCCCAGAACCAAAATAGGGCCTGAAGCAATCCTGCGCTTTTGCGGCCAGCTCCCAAGAAAGCGAGGAGACAAATGGAGCTCAGGGGCACTGCAATTCACAAACGTGCAGAGTTATAAATGAGAACTCTCGTCCACAAATATATTGAGGGAAGGCAACGAAGAGGATTTGAAAGCAAGTCAGATTTGCAGGAAACAGATTTCAGGAGGTAGATTCGACTCGCCTTTAAAGCACATGAAAAGCGGCAAAACGTTGACAATGATGCCCTTGGCCAAAAAGGGCGTATGCGTTTTTTCCTGAATATATTCAGGAAAAAACGCATACGCCCTTTTTGGCCAACCAAGCAAGCCGGAAGGGCAAATCAGCGCTACAAAGAAGTCTCGCTTGCCCTCGGTCAAAAGGGCCATGCTGAACAAAATGTAAAAACCAGAAAAGCAGGACAGGCCATGGAGACATGGGAGCCTTGCTACGCTGATGGGCGGGATGTAAATTGCCAACAGGCACTCTGGAGAAGAGTACGGTGTGTCCTGAAACAAGTAATAAACACAGCGTAGAGAGCATAGGGCACTTCCACTCATGGGCGTATAAATTGGGAAAACTAAAAGTCAACAAGACACAGGCACCCCAAAGTTTACGGCTGCTCTGTTGCCAAGAACCTCCGCTTCGGTACACCTTCAATATCCCAGGAAAGAGAAAAATGGATAAAGAAATGGTGGTACTTGGCACAATGGAATATCACTCAGCCATGAAATCAATGACATAAGGCTAGTTAGCAGCATGATGAGTGGATTTAGGTACGATGATTCTAAGTGAAATAAGTCACACAGAAAAAGGCCCTTATCCTAAGATATCGCTTCTAGAGGGAATGTCAAAATCGCTACACTTGAACTGAATTACAAAACAGAACAGAGTCACACCTTTAGAAGACACACTATGGCTGCTTAACGGGAAAGGTGAGGTGGGGTGATGCATAAAACAAGGGTTTGAAATTAGCTCAGACACCGCTCCATAAGCCAAATATGTAATAGACAAGGCCTACTCCCTGCTCAGTGTACTGGACTCAACACCCCCTAGTCACCGCACAAGAATATATCTGACTAGTATGAATCTGAAAACCTATGTATTGATATCTCTCTGCAAGTGAATCAAGAGGGTGTAAAGTGGCATAAACACAGCAGGGAAAAGCGGCCAAACCCCATTCTAAACATACATTACTTTAAAAAAGCCACAAAGCAAAGACAGTGAAAGAGAGAGAAATTCTTACAAAATCCGTTCAGGGTCTCTGATGCAACCTGGATTGACCATATCTAGACCCACAGCTGGATGAGACATAAGGCTGGACACTCTTGGGGCTGAGAGGATTGGTGAGGTTGGGTGAGCAAACGCAGATAATTTAAAGTAACACTGCGGGGAACACACCCCATGGGTCTCAAATCTCCAGGTACAAGGGCATCTTCCTACATCAAAACATGCATGGGAAACCCAGAAGATGGTATGCCGTGAGATCGCAAAAAGTTTCTAAAACGCACCTCATTTCTCCTCTCCTTGTGCTCGGGTCCGCCATCCAGCCGCTTGATTCACCATCTCCCTACTTGGAGAATCAGCACCTTTAACCTCCTGTTTCGTCCAGGTTGCAGTTTGTCCTGAGGATGAACGGGAAGACGGGGAACCAACGAGAGACTAGCCCTAGGTGTTGGGACAGGCACAGGTCACTCCATTTTCCCATCAGGAAGAAGAATGAACCACAGGCTCAGCCTGCCCCCCAAAACCAAAATAGGGCCTGAAGCAATCCTGCGCTTTTGCGGCCAGCTCCCAAAAAAGCGAGGAGACAAATGGAGCTCAGGGGCACTGCAATTCACAAACGTGCAGAGTTATAAATGAGATCTCTCGTCCACAAATATTTTGAGGGAAGGCAACGAAGAGGATTTGAAAGCAAGGCAGATTTGCAGGAAACAGATTTCAGGAGGTAGATTCGACTCGCCTTTAAAGCACATGAAAAGTGACAAAACGTTGACAATGATGCCCTTGGCCAAAAAGGGCGTATGCGTTTTTTCCTGAATATATTCAGGAAAAAACGCATACGCCCTTTTTGGCCAACCAAGCAAGCCGGAAGGGCAAATCAGCGCTACAAAGAAGTCTCGCTTGCCCTCGGTCAAAAGGGCCATGCTGAACAAACTGTAAAAACCAGAAAAGCAGGACAGGCCATGGAGACATGGGAGCCTTGCTACGCTGATGGGCGGGATGTAAATTGCCAACAGGCAATCTGGAGAAGAGTACGGTGTGTCCTGAAACAAGTAATAAGCACAGCGTAGAGAGCATAGGGCACTTCCACTCATGGGCGTAGAAATTGGGAAAACTAAAAATCAACAAGACACAGGCACCCTAAAGTTTACGGCTGCTCTGTTGCCAAGAACCTCCGCTTCGGTACACCTTCAATATCCCAGGAAAGAGAAAAATGGATAAAGAAATGGTGGTACTTGGCACAATGGAATATCACTCAGCCATGAAATCAATGTCATAAGGCTAGTTAGCAGCATGATGAGTGGATTTAGGTACGATGATTCTAAGTGAAATAAGTCACACAGTAAAAGGCCCTTCTCCTAAGATATCGCTTATTGAGGGAATATCAAAATCGTTACACTTGAACTGAATTACAAAACAGAACAGAGGCACAACTTTAGAAGACACACTATGGCTGCTTAACGGGAAAGGTGAGGTGGGGTGATGCATAAAACAAGGGTTTGAAATTAGCTCAGAGACCGCTCCATAAGCCAAATATGTAATAGACAAGGCCTACTCCCTGCTCAGTGTACTGGACTCAACACCCCCTAGTCACCGCACAAGAATATATCTGACTAGTATGAATCTGAAAACCTATGTATTGATATCTCTCTGCAAGTGAATCAAGAGGGTGTAAAGCGGCATAAACACAGCAGGGAAAAGCAGCCAAACCCCATTCTAAACATACATTACTTTAAAAAACCCACAAAGCAAAGACAGTGAAAGAGAGAGAAATTCTTACAAAATCCGTTCAGGGTCTCTGATGCAACCTGGATTGACCATATCTAGACCCACAGCTGGATGAGACATAAGGCTGGACACTCTTGGGGCTGAGAGGATTGGTGAGGTTGGGTGAGCAAATGCAGATACTTTAAAGTAATACCGCGGGGTACCCACCCCATGGGTCTCAAATCTCCAGGTACAAGGGAATCTTCCTACATCAAAACATGCATGGGAAACCCAGAAGATGGTATGCCGTGAGATCGGGAAAGGTTTCTAAAACGCAACTCATTTCTCCTCTCCTTGTGCTCGGGTTCACCATTCCAGCCGCTTGACTAACCATCTCCCTACTTGGAGAATCAGCACCTTTAACCTCCTGTTTCGTCCAGGTTGCAATTTGTCCTGAGGATGAACGGGAAGACGGGGGACCAACGAGAGACTAGCCCTAGGTGTTGGGACAGGCACAGGTCACTCCATTTTCCCATCAGGAAGAAGAATGAACCACAGGCTCAGCCTGCCCCCCAGAACCAAAATAGGGCCTGAAGCAATCCTGCGCTTTTGCGGCCAGCTCCCAAGAAAGCGAGGAGACAAATGGAGCTCAGGGGCACTGCAATTCACAAACGTGCAGAGTTATAAATGAGAACTCTCGTCCACAAATATATTGAGGGAAGGCAACGAAGAGGATTTGAAAGCAAGGCAGATTTGCAGGAAACAGATTTCAGGAGGTAGATTCGACTCGCCTTTAAAGCACATGAAAAGCGGCAAAACGTTGACAATGATGCCCTTGGCCAAAAAGGGCGTATGCGTTTTTTCCTGAATATATTCAGGAAAAAACGCATACGCCCTTTTTGGCCAACCAAGCAAGCCGGAAGGGCAAATCAGCGCTACAAAGAAGTCTCGCTTGCCCTCGGTCAAAAGGGCCATGCTGAACAAAATGTAAAAACCAGAAAAGCAGGACAGGCCATGGAGACATGGGAGCCTTGCTACGCTGATGGGCGGGATGTAAATTGCCAACAGGCACTCTGGAGAAGAGTACGGTGTGTCCTGAAACAAGTAATAAACACAGCATAGAGAGCATAGGGCACTTCCACTCATGGGCGTATAAATTGGGAAAACTAAAAGTCAACAAGACACAGGCACCCCAAACTTTACGGCTGCTCTGTTGCCAAGAACCTCCGCTTCGGTACACCTTCAATATCCCAGGAAAGAGAAAAATGGATAAAGAAATGGTGGTACTTGGCACAATGGAATATCACTCAGCCATGAAATCAATGACATAAGGCTAGTTAGCAGCATGATGAGTGGATTTAGGTACGATGATTCTAAGTGAAATAAGTCACACAGAAAAAGGCCCTTATCCTAAGATATCGCTTCTAGAGGGAATGTCAAAATCGCTACACTTGAACTGAATTACAAAACAGAACAGAGTCACACCTTTAGAAGACACACTATGGCTGCTTAACGGGAAAGGTGAGGTGGGGTGATGCATAAAACAAGGGTTTGAAATTAGCTCAGACACCGCTCCATAAGCCAAATATGTAATAGACAAGGCCTACTCCCTGCTCAGTGTACTGGACTCAACACCCCCTAGTCACCGCACAAGAATATATCTGACTAGTATGAATCTGAAAACCTATGTATTGATATCTCTCTGCAAGTGAATCAAGAGGGTGTAAAGTGGCATAAACACAGCAGGGAAAAGCGGCCAAACCCCATTCTAAACATACATTACTTTAAAAAAGCCACAAAGCAAAGACAGTGAAAGAGAGAGAAATTCTTACAAAATCCGTTCAGGGTCTCTGATGCAACCTGGATTGACCATATCTAGACCCACAGCTGGATGAGACATAAGGCTGGACACTCTTGGGGCTGAGAGGATTGGTGAGGTTGGGTGAGCAAACGCAGATAATTTAAAGTAACACTGCGGGGAACACACCCCATGGGTCTCAAATCTCCAGGTACAAGGGCATCTTCCTACATCAAAACATGCATGGGAAACCCAGAAGATGGTATGCCGTGAGATCGCAAAAAGTTTCTAAAACGCACCTCATTTCTCCTCTCCTTGTGCTCGGGTCCGCCATCCAGCCGCTTGATTCACCATCTCCCTACTTGGAGAATCAGCACCTTTAACCTCCTGTTTCGTCCAGGTTGCAGTTTGTCCTGAGGATGAACGGGAAGACGGGGAACCAACGAGAGACTAGCCCTAGGTGTTGGGACAGGCACAGGTCACTCCATTTTCACATCAGGAAGAAGAATGAACCACAGGCTCAGCCTGCCCCCCAAAACCAAAATAGGGCCTGAAGCAATCCTGCGCTTTTGCGGCCAGCTCCCAAAAAAGCGAGGAGACAAATGGAGCTCAGGGGCACTGCAATTCACAAACGTGCAGAGTTATAAATGAGATCTCTCGTCCACAAATATTTTGAGGGAAGGCAACGAAGAGGATTTGAAAGCAAGGCAGATTTGCAGGAAACAGATTTCAGGAGGTAGATTCGACTCGCCTTTAAAGCACATGAAAAGTGACAAAACGTTGACAATGATGCCCTTGGCCAAAAAGGGCGTATGCGTTTTTTCCTGAATATATTCAGGAAAAAACGCATACGCCCTTTTTGGCCAACCAAGCAAGCCGGAAGGGCAAATCAGCGCTACAAAGAAGTCTCGCTTGCCCTCGGTCAAAAGGGCCATGCTGAACAAACTGTAAAAACCAGAAAAGCAGGACAGGCCATGGAGACATGGGAGCCTTGCTACGCTGATGGGCGGGATGTAAATTGCCAACAGGCAATCTGGAGAAGAGTACGGTGTGTCCTGAAACAAGTAATAAGCACAGCGTAGAGAGCATAGGGCACTTCCACTCATGGGCGTATAAATTGGGAAAACTAAAAATCAACAAGACACAGGCACCCTAAAGTTTACGGCTGCTCTGTTGCCAAGAACCTCCGCTTCGGTACACCTTCAATATCCCAGGAAAGAGAAAAATGGATAAAGAAATGGTGGTACTTGGCACAATGGAATATCACTCAGCCATGAAATCAATGTCATAAGGCTAGTTAGCAGCATGATGAGTGGATTTAGGTACGATGATTCTAAGTGAAATAAGTCACACAGAAAAAGACACTTATCCTAAGATATCGCTTATAGAGGGAATGTCAAAATCGCTACACTTGAACTGAATTACAAAACAGAACAGAGTCACACCTTTAGAAGACACACTATGGCTGCTTAACAGGAAAGGTGAGGTGGGGTGATGCATAAAACAAGGGTTTGAAATTAGCTCAGAGACTGCTCCATAACCCTAATATGTAATAGACAAGGCCCACTCCCTGCTCAGTGAACTGGACTCAACACACCCTAGTCACCACACAAGAATATATCTGACTAGTAAGAATCTGAAAACCTATGTATGGATATCTCTCTGCAAGTGAATCAAGAGGGTGTAAAGCGGCATCAACACAGCAGGGAAAAGCAGCCAAACCCGATTCTAAACATAAATTACTTAAAAAACCCACAAAACAAAGACAGTGAAAGAGAGAGAAATTCTTACAAAATCCGTTCAGGGTCTATGATGCAACCTGGATTGACCATATCTAGACCCACAGCTGGATGAGACATAAGGCTGGACACTCTTGGGGCTGAGAGGATTGGTGAGGTTGGGTGAGCAAACGCAGATATTTTAAAGTAACACTGCGGGGAACACACCCCATGGGTCTCAAATCTCCAGGTACAAGGGCATCTTCCTACATCAAAACATGCATGGGAAACCCAGAAGATGGTATGCCATGAGATCGGGAAAGGTTTCTAAAACGCACCTCATTTCTCCTCTCCTTGTGCTCGGGTTCACCATTCCAGCTGCTTGACTAACCATCTCCCTATTTGGAGAATGAGCACCTTTAACCTCCTGATTGTACAGGTTGCAATCTGTCCTGAGGATGAACGGGAAGACGTGGAACCAATGTGAGACGAGCCCTAGGTGTTGGGACAGGCATAGGTCACTCCATTTTCCCATCAGGAAGAAGAATGAACCACAGGCTCAGCCTGCCCCCCAGAACCAAAATAGGGCCTGAAGCAATCCTGCGCTTTTGCGGCCAGCTCCCAAGAAAGCGAGGAGACAAATGGAGCTCAGGGGCACTGCAATTCACAAACGTGCAGAGTTATAAATGAGAACTCTCGTCCACAAATATATTGAGGGAAGGCAACGAAGAGGATTTGAAAGCAAGGCAGATTTGCAGGAAACAGATTTCAGGAGGTAGATTCGACTCGCCTTTAAAGCACATGAAAAGTGGCAAAACGTTGACAATGATGCCCTTGGCCAAAAAGGGCGTATGCGTTTTTTCCTGAATATATTCAGGAAAAAACGCATACGCCCTTTTTGGCCAACCAAGCAAGCCGGAAGGGCAAATCAGCGCTACAAAGAAGTCTCGCTTGCCCTCGGTCAAAAGGGCCATGCTGAAAAAAGTGTAAAAACCAGAAAAGCAGGACAGGCCATGGAGACATGGGAGCCTTGCTACGCTGATGGGCGGGATGTAAATTGCCAACAGGCACTCTGGAGAAGTGTACGGTGTGTCCTGAAACAAGTAATAAACACAGCTTAGAGAGCATAGGGCACTTCCACTCATGGGCGTATAAATTGGGAAAACTAAAAATCAACAAGA